>NW_024371260.1:1344633-1398323 GCF_014805655.1 Passer montanus | reverse complement strand
GGGGGACACCCCAAAAAAAAAAAAAAAAAAAAAAAAAAAAAAAAAAAAAAAACAAAAAGGAAAAAAAGGGAGGTCACGGCCCGGAAATGTCCCCAAAGTCGCTTTTGGGGTTTTGGGCTCTCTGGGAAGGATGTCCCCTGTCCTGTCCCCTCGGTGATCGAGGGCCCGGCGGCGCTGTCCCCTCCCGGGGGCGCTGGCACTCCTTAAACCCGGCTTAGCTGGGCGGGGCTGGGCGGGAGCGCCAGGCGGTGACAGCGGCGTGACAGCGGGGTGGCACCGGGGTGGCACTGGGTGGCACTGGGGTGGCACTGGGGTGACACTGGGTGACACCGGGGTGACACTGGGTGACACTGGGTGACACTGGGGTGACACTGGGTGACACTGGGTGACACCGGGGTGACACTGGGTGGCACTGGGGTGACACCAGTGACACCAGGGACAGCAGGGACAGCAGGGGGACAGTGGCCAGCAGGTCCCCAGAGTCCCCAGGCTGTGACACCGCTGTGGCACCCACCAGAATTCCAGAGCGTTTTTCACTCTCCTCTCTTTTTTTTAACATCTGTTTTTTTCCTCAAACCCCCCAAGGATTTCTCCCGTTATTTTCCCAGGATTGTTTGAATATCCCAAATAAAAATCTGGGAATTTGAAGGAATTCTGAAGGAAGAACGCAAAACAGGAGGGGAAAACTGCCCAGAATTCCAGAGGGATTTCCCAATTTCCTCATTCTTTTATCCTCAAACCCCTCAAGGATTTATCCCATTAATTTTCCCTGGATATTTTGAATATCCCAAATAAAAATCTGGGAATTTGAAGGAATTCTGAAGGAAGAACGCAAAACAGGAGGGGAAAACTGCCCAGAATTCCAGAGGGATTTTTCATTTTCTTAATTCTTTTATCCTCAAGGATTTATCCCATTAATTTTCCCTGGATATTTTGAATATCCCAAATAAATTTCCCTGAGCTCGTTTCACTTGCAAAGGAAATCAGGGAAGCTTGAAATCCCAGCAGGAAGATGAAATTCCAGGCAAAATTATTCAAATCCACATTTTTCCCTGACAAAATCCCCGGCACCTGCCACACTTCCTTTTTGCCACGTGCTGCCCTAATTAATATTTAATTATGCAAAATCTGATGTTAATTATAGGGAGCTGCTGATTGCTTCTGCTGCTTCCCAAAGGTGAGTTCAAAAATCCCGGGAAAAGGAAGGAAAAGTGGAAATAAAATGGAATTTCTCTGCCCTGGCAGTTTTAAGGCAGATAAAATTCATTATTAAATTTAAAATAATGGAATTAGGGCGGGGTTTAGGTTGGGATTTGGGGATTTTTCCTGTTGGGATTTGGGATTTGGGGAATTTATCTTTGGGATAGGCAGAAAATGAGCAGAGGAAGCGAAATTCAGCGAAAATGGGGCTGGGGGATGGAAAAATTCCTGAATTTTGAGATCTCAGCCTTGAAATCGGCATCTCCCCCTCCCAAATATTCCCGGAGATTTTCCAGCCTGGATCTGAGCTGCTCCTTCCAGGCCCCAAAAGCATTCCCAAATTTCCTCTTCCATCCTTTCCAACTCCATCCCGTGGCAGGAATTCCCAGGAATTCCCAGGAATAATCAGGAATTCCCAGAATAATCAGGAATTCTCACTGCAGGCCCCAAAACCATTCCCAAATTTTCTTTCCAACCTTTTAAATTCCATCCCATGGCAGGAATGACCAGGAATTGCAAGGAATGATCAGGAATTACCAGGAATTATCTGGAATGGTCAGGAATTTCCAGGAATTCTCACTCCCGGCCCCAAAACCATTCCCAAATCTTCTTTTCCATTCTCTAAATCTCCATCCCATTGCAGGAATTGTCAGGAATTGCCAGGAATTCCCAGGAATAATCAGGAATTTCCAGGAATTCTCACCCCCGGCCCCAACACCATTCCCAAATGTTCTTTTCCATTCTCTAAATCTCCATCCCATTGCAGAAATTGCCAGGAATTGCCAGGAATGATGAGAAATTCCCAGGAATTCCCAGGAATTCCCAGGAGTGATCACCCCACGGCTCCTGACCCGGCACGAGGCCGTGGATGGATCCCAAAAATCCCCAACCACCCGGCTCCATCCCAAAAAAGCATTCCCAGAAAAGCTGGGGAAGCAGGAGCTGCCCAAGCCCAGCACGAGGGGAGCTTGGAAAGAAAAAAAATTGGGAATTTTCAGCTCCCATCAGCCTGGAGAGGGATCCAACCCCAAAAAACGGGAAAAGGCCGGATCCCAAGAACTGGGAGGGATTTTTGGCTCCTTCCCATCCCGAAATTCCAGAAATTCAGGAGTTAAATCCCTGCCCACACCTTTTATTTGCCTTGGATTTGCCCCAAGTTTGAGTCACGGAGTTCAAACAAAAGGAGAAAAAAAAAAAATCCAACAAAAAACCTCAACCCTTTGTGTTTGATATCCCAAATGTCCCTGGGAAAGGAGAATTTTGGGAATAATGAGGGCACGTCTTTGTTTTATCCCAAAAAAACCCCAGGATGTGTTCAGGGCATTAAATAATCCCAAATTTCAGGGCGGGAGTTAAGAAATGATGGCAAAATTGTGGATTTTCAGCAGCTCCACGGAAGTGCTGGAGGTGGGAGCGGGGTTTTTATAGGATCAGGCTCCCAAAGGAACGTCAGGAATGTGGGGTGGAAACAGAGAGAAAAATACAGAAAAATCGGGATTGCCTTCCCCTTGAAACAGAGCAGAAAAATAGAGAAAAATCCGGATTTTTTCCTCTGAAAGAGAGCAGAAAACCAAGAAAAATCCAGACTTTTTCCCCTTCTTCCTCTGAAACAGAGCAGAAAGACAGAGAAAAATCTGGAATTTTTTTTCCCCCTGAAAAATAGAGAAAAATTTGGATTTTTCCCTCTGAAACAGAGCAGAAAACCAGAGAAAAATCCAGATTCCCCCCCCCCCCTTTTTCCCCCTGAAACAGAGCAGAAAACCGAGAAAAATCTGGATTTTTTCCCCCCCATTTTCAACTGAAACAGAGCAGAAAAAACCAGAAAAATCTGGAATTTTTTCCCCCCAGAAAAATAGAGAAAAACCCGGATTTTTCCCTCTGAAGCAAAGAAGAAAACCAGAGAAAAATATGGATTTTTTTTCCCTTTTCCTTCTGAAAGAGAGCAGAAAAATAGAGGAAAAATCCAGATTTTTTTCCCCTGAAAGAGAGCAGAGAAATAGAGAAAAATCTGGATTTCCCCCTCTGAAAGAGAAGTAGAGAAAAATCCGGATTTTTTTGCGCTTTTCCCCTGAAACAGAGCAGAAAACCAAGAAAAACGCGGATTTTTTGCCCGTTCCCCCCGAAACAGAGCAGAAACCCGAATTGTTTTGGCCATTTCCCCCTGAAACAGAACAGAAAACCAAGAAAAACCCGGATTGTTTTCCCTTTTCCCCCTGAAAGAGAGCAGAAACCCGATAAAAACCCGGATTGTTTGGCCCTTTCCCCCCTGAAACAGAGCAGAAAACCGAGGAAAACGCGGATTTTTGGTCATTTCCCCCTCAAGCAGAGCAAAAACCCGAGAAAAAGGCAGATTTTTGGTCATTTCCCCCTCAAGCAGAGCAGAAACCCGAGAAAAAGGCGGATTTTTGGCCATTTTCCCCTGAAAGAGAGCAGAAACCCGAGAAAAAGGCGGATTTTTGGCCATTTCCCCCTGAAAGCGAGCACAAACCCGAGAAAAAGGCGGATTTTTGGCCATTTTCCCCTGAAAGAGAGCAGAAACCCGAGAAAAAGGCGGATTTTTGGCCATTTTCCCCTGAAAGAGAGCAGAAACCCGAGAAAAAGGCGGATTTTTGGCCATTTTCCCCTGAAAGAGAGCACAAACCCGAGAAAAAGGCGGATTTTTGGCCATTTCCCCCTGAAAGAGAGCACAAACCCGAGAAAAAGGCGGATTTTTGGGCCATTTCCCCCTGAAGCAGAGCACAAACCCGAGAAAAAGGCGGATTTTTGGGCCATTTCCCCCTGAAGCAGAGCAGAAACCCGAGAAAAAGGCGGGTTTCCCTTCCCCTCAGGGGCTCCCTCAGGCGCCAGGCCCGGCCCGGCCCCGCGCGCTTTTCCCGCTCCCTCAGCAGCTCCGGGGCTTCGGATTTGGGGTCGGACTGAGGGAAAAAAATCCTAAAAGAGCCCCGAACTCTGCAGGGTTTGGTCCTGCAGTGCCCAAATGAAATAAATAGGTGTCCGTCACACAAAGAAACCCGGCCTGGACGGGGAATAAAGCGGGGCAGCCTTGGAGCGGCGGCTGGAGTGGGGGATTCAGGGCTTTGGGGGGATTTGAGGAGGATTTTTGGAAGGATTTTAAGGAATTTTTTTGAGGATTTTAGGGAACCTCTGGATGATTTTATGGATTTTTTTGGGATTATTTTAGGGATCTTTGGGTGATTTTAGGTATTTGGGGAGGATTTTAGGGATTTTTTGGGATGATTTTAAGGATTTTCTAAAATTATTTTAAGGTTTTTGGAAGGATTTTAGGGATCTTTGGATGACTGTAGTGATTTTTGGAGGATTTTAGGGTCTTTTGGATGATTTTAGGCACCTTTGGTGGATTTTAGGGGATTTTTCGGGATGATTTTAAGGATTTAACAAAAATATTTTAAGTATTTTGGGAAGCTTTTAGGGAACCTCTTGATGATTTGAGGAGGATTTTAGGGATTTTTTTGTAGGATTTTAGGGATCTTTGGAGGATTGTAGGGATTTTTGGAGAATTTTAGGATCCTTTGGATAAATTTAGGGACCTCTAGATAATTTTAGGAACTTTTGGATGATTTTAGGGATATTCAATGCTGCCAGACCTCACAATAATTATTATTTTTCATCCCTGGGCTTTCAGCCCTTTCAGCAAATCCCAAAAATCCAACATTTCAATAAAATTCCCTCTCTCCAGCCACATTTTAAGAAAGATTCCCACTTCTTTTTGGCTCTGCAGGAAGAGCAGGGGTGTGGGATTGTTCTGCCTTCCCACCAGGGCGAAAATCCCTGATTTTCCACCAGCTCCAGGATCCCTCAGAGTGCTAAAATCCAGGAATATTCCAACATTCCAAGCTCCCTACAAACCACCCAAGATGTGATCCCAGACAACACCAACCACAACACATCCCCGGGATTCCAAAAAATTGGGAAATAAGTGATTTATCCTTTTATTTTCCAATGGGAATTCCCTCTCAAACAACTGCATCCATGGCTGGGAATTTCCAGGAATCAGCAGAAAACTGGGAAATACCTCTTTTAACCATTTTGGCCCTCAGGAAGTTTCCCTATTATAATTCACCCCGAGCACCTCAAAATCCAGGATTTTTTCACCCATTTTGCTCCTAAATGCCCTAAAATAAAAAATCCTAATCCAAGAATCCCTCAGGAAAAAAAAAAAAATCCTTCCTTAGGAGAGGATAAAGTCCAGCACTTACTTGTGGTGCCCAGATTTCTTTGTCCTTTAAACTCCAAGAAAACCCAGGAGAAGAGGCCAAATCCTGATCCCAAAAGGAGAAAAAGGAGGGAAAACGAGGTGGGAATGGGAGCTGCCGATGGAATTTGGGATTTCTTCCTGCTCTGTTATCTCCAGGGAACGCTGGTGGAAATCTTTGCCTGGTACAGTCGGAGCCTCTGCTTCACAGGCCAGGAATTTTTACTTTGAATAATTTTTAACTTCGGCTCCCGGCGAGGAAAATGCTCCAAGGAAAATGCTCTGCTTGGTTGGGTTTGTTATTTATTTCATGGGAGAGGATTTTTTATTGAGAGGGGAAATGGGGGAAATTCTCCTTTTTTCCCATCGTTTCCCAGCTCGCAGGGGCTCAAGGGATGAGGGGAAAGGATTGGAACAATTTTCCTGGAAAAACGAGGAGATAACAGAGCGGGGAGGGGGGATCTTCAGGAACTTTAATCCTCTGAGCTCCGTTTGTTTTCTGCTTTGTTTTAAAATAGAAATCATTTTCCCGGCCTGTGGCTGAAGCAGCGCAATCCCCTCAGAAGGGCTGAAACAAAACTAATTCACAATTGTGATCATCAAAATTGGTAAAAACAACAATTTGTTGTTATTTTTATCATTTTTGTCTCTTAGACAGTTGAAATTTAGGCACATTCCCCTCATAAACGGGGAGAACAAAACCTTAAAACACAAAGGAAATTTTAAAACTCCAGGCCAATAAAAAAGGCCCAAATCACCTCAGAAGTGCTGAAACAAAACTAATTAACAAATGTGATCATTGAAATTGGTAAAAACAACAATTTACTGTTATTTTCACCTCTTTGAGGGTTGAAATTCAGACATATTCCCCTCACAAACTGGGAGGATTCACCTTAAAACAAAAAGGAAATGCTAAAAACTCAAGGCCAAGAAAAAGGGCCCAAGTCCCCTCAGAGGTGCCGAAGTGAAACTAATTAACAATTCTGATCACTGAAATTGGTAAAAGTAACAATTTATTGCTATTTCCACTAATTTTACCTCTTTGAGGGTTGAAATTCAGGCACCTTCTCCACATAAACTGGGAGAATTCACCTTAAAGCACAAAGGAAAAAGGCCAAATCCCCTCAGAAGGGCCGGAACGAAACTAATTAAACAATTATGATCACTTCAATTGGTAAAAACACCAATTTATTGTTATTTTTATTCTTTTTATCTCTTTGAGGGTTGAAATTAAGGCACATTCCTCTCACAGACTGGCAGAATTCACCTTAAAACAAAGAAAATTTTTAAAAATCCAGGCCAAGAAAAAAGGCCCAAATCCCCTCAGTTCCCTGACAAAGGCAAAAAAAGAGGGAAAATTTGGATCAGACCCCAAAATGCAGTCAGACACCCCAAAAAACCAACTTTTAAAGCAACAGAGGTGGAACTAACTCAGTGTAAAGTGAATTTTTCCAGTGTTTTCCCACCTGGGAACAGGAAATTGAGGAAGGAGCTGGAACAAAGCACAGCAGGAAAATGGAGCTGGGTGATTTTTTAGGGATTTTCCAGGATTCTGTGAGGAATCCCACGGCTCATTCTGTGAAAAAATTGGATTTCTAAGGGGTATTTTCCTCCCGGGGTGAGGAACCCTCAGCAAATCCCCCCAAAAATCCAAATATCCCATCCAAAGCTTGAAGAACCTCTGCCCCATCCCCGTTTTTTACCCTCACACTCCTTCCTGGATGAGAAATTGATTTATTTTGTTTATTCCCACCCCAAATCCCAGTAGAAAAACTCGTTTTTTTTTTTGCTGGCAGTGCCAGCTGAGCCCCACCACAAATATCCCGATGTTTTTATGGTGTTTGTCCTTGTTAAAGTCAAATTTAGCCCTTTTTTTTTCCCTCTCAGCACCTGCCCTTTTCCACCCTGGGAGCTGCCGAGCACCTGCACAATTAAAGCTTCATTAAAACCGACTTTTTTAATTGCCTCTGGGTCGTTGGAGCAGGAAAAACAGCTGGAAAAAAGCTTTGGACATGGTGAGGAAGCAGCAAAAATTCCATGTTTTCTTGTCAGTTTTACTGTTTTATTTTTATTTTATATACTTGCCGTGGTGAATGTGGAATTCACCAAGTTGGAAAAGTCCATCCTCAATAAATGAACTGGAACTAGGGAATAAATAAGGATATTCCAGAGAAAAAGGGAATAATAATAATAATAAATACAGTAATAATAATAATAATTGTCATCCTCAGGATATTCCAGAGCAAAAGGGACTAATAATAAGGAATAATAGGAAATAAAATAAAAATTAAAACAACAACAACAACAACAACAACAACAATAATAATAATAATAATAATAATAATAATAATAATCCAGATAAATAAGGAAGTAGAAGAATTATAAATAAGGAATAGTAATAAATAAAATAAATAATAATAATAATCAGGATATTCCAGAGATTAAAAAAGGAAATATCCCCTCAAAATACAAATTATCACCGCTCTTGACATTTGCTCAGAGTTTTGTAATAAATTAAAGATATTTTAAAATGTTTTTTTAAGCCTTGGGGAAGCTTTTTTTGATCCCAGGGATTCTTTTGGAGCTGGATTTGCCCTGGCCAAGCAAACAGCCCCAGCAGAGCGCAGCTTTTCATCCGGCTCCATAAAACGGAATATTTTTATTGGATTTCTGGCCACGCCCGGGAACGTTTGGTGCTTATCAGGCCCAGATAAGATAGCAGAGCTCGGGCTCGGCTCGTTAAAGCTGGCCTGGCAGCGGCAATTAACGAACTGGTTTTTTCCAGGGATGAGCAGCTCCAGAGGATTCCCGGGAAAAGCGCGGGAAAAGCTCCAGTCCCGGGGCCAAAATCCTGGATTGCTGATCCAGAGGGGAAATCCTGGATTTCTGACCCAGAGGTGAAATCCTGGATTTCTGACCCAGAGGTGAAATCCTGGATTGCTGACCCAGAGGTGAAATCCTGGGATTTCTGTTCCAGAGGTGAAATCCTGGATTGCTGACCCAGAGGTGAAATCCTGGATTTCCGGTCCCGAGGTGAAAACCCGGGATTGCTGATCCAGAGGGGAAATCCTGGATTTCTGACCCAGAGGTGAAATCCTGGGATTTCTGACCCAGAGGTGAAATCCTGGATTTCTGACCCAGAGGCAATGAACGACCTGTTTTACTCCAGGGATTCAGTGGGATGCCTCAGGACTCCTGCTCCCGGGAATTCTCGGGAATGGAGCTCCCAGCTCAGCTCTCGGGGCTCCCTTTGCCTTCTGCTCCCCCCAGCGGCCGCAGCTCCAGGGATGAATGAAGAGAAATCCATGAAATGACAAGAAATCAGTGAAATGGAATTAAAAAAACTCCGTGGAATTAAAGGAAAGCCATGGAATTGAAGGAAATCTGTGGAATTCAAAGAAATGTAAAGGAAATCCATGGAATTGAAGAGGAAATCCATGGAATTGAAAAGAAATTTAAAGGAAATCCATGGAATTGAAAAGGAAATTAAAGGAAATCCAAAGGAAATCCATGAAATTGAAAAGGAAATCCATGGAACTAAAAATAAATCCATGGACTTGAAAAGAAATTTAAAGGAAATCCATGAAATTCAAAGGAAATCCAAAGGAAATCCATGGAATTCAAAGGAAATCCAAAGGAAATCCATGGAATTCAAAGGAAATCCAAAGGAAATCCATGGAATTCAAAGGAAATCCAAAGGAAATCCATGGAATTCAAAGGAAATCCAAAGGAAATCCATGGAATTCAAAGGAAATCCAAAGGAAATCCATGGAATTCAAAGGAAATCCAAAGGAAATCCATGGAATTCACAGGAAATCCATGGAATCCAAAGCAATCAGCCCAAACTCAGCAGTGGCAATGACGTCACTGGCACAGGGAATTGGGAATTCCCCAATCCCAACCCCAGAACCCCAAATCCCATCCCAGTGGGGAACAGGGAGGGGAAAAGGGAATTAAAGCCCGGCTTTACCTGCTCGATGTAAACATCTCAATTAAGTCCACGCTAATTGCTCGCTCCTAATTAACGCTCTCCCAATTCCAGAGCCTCTGGAATTGCAGCTCCTGGAATTTTGGGATTTTCCACAGGGAAATTTCCCTGCTCAGCTCTCCCTGAGGGCCAGCACAGGTTTGGAATTTGATTTTTCCCAATATTTTTTTCCCTGGTTTATTTTCTAATCAACCCCCCCAAAAAAAAAGCTGGAAAGCCAAAAAAGAAAAGCTGAAATCTCTTTATTTTGGCACTGTTTACAAAGATACAAACCAGGAAACACCGGGGGTTAAAATCCAGTTTTAAAGCACATTTTATTCTTTTCAACCCAAAGCAGCACTTGGGAAAGGGAATTTGGTGGTGGAAGGGAAGGGGAAACCCAGAAAAGTCAAAATTAAACCCACAAAACCAAAGCTCAACCCCAAACCCAAAACTGAGCCCATAAAACCAAACTAAACCCACAAAATTCAACCACAAAGCCCCAAATTAAACCCAACCCCAAATCTAAACCCACCAAAATCAAGCACAGACCCAAACCTACAAAATCCAAACCCAAACCCACAAAACCCAACCTTAACCCCAAACCCAAAACCCCCAAACCCAACCCCACAAAATTCAACCCCCAACCAAACCTAAACCCTTAAAACCAAACCCCAAACCCCAACCTTAACCCTAAACCCAAACTAAACCCATAAAACCAAACCTAAACCCACAAAATCCAACCCTAAAACCCAAACCTAAACCCCAAACCCAAAACTAAACCCATAAAACCCAACCTTAACCCAAAACCCCCAAAGCTCAGCCCCACAAAGTTAAACCCCCAACCAAACCTAAACCCCTAAAACCAAACCCTAAAACCCAAACCCAAACTAAACCCATAAAACCCAACCTTAACCCAAAACCCCCAAAGCTCAGCCCCACAAAGTTAAACCCCCAACCAAACCTAAACCCCTAAAACCAAACCCTAAAACCCAAACCCAAACTAAACCCATAAACCCAACCCCAAAACCCAACCCTAAACCCCAAACCCATAAACCCAAGCCTAAACCCACAAACCCCAACCCCAAACCCCACAAACTCAACCAGGAGTTGCCAGCAGTGACAAAGCTGAAGCACACCCCAAAAAGGAGTCCAAAGTTGGGGATTTTAACATTTTCTGGGTAAAAATCTTGGGGTTTTCATTTTCTGGGTAAAAATCACTGAGAAAAACTCGATTTGAATCACACACAGAACTAAATCTTTACATTTTTAATTACACAAACCCCATTTTTAATGTCACAAATCCCATTTTCAGACAACAATTAAAGCAAATCCCCCACGAGAAGAGACAGAAAAAGGAGCTGATCCTTCAATAAATTAAAATTGTAGCAATTAAGCAGGACAGAATTAACACACAGGAATTCCCAGCTCCAGAGGTGCAATTCCTTGGAATTATTTGCATAGTTCCTCCTTTTTTTCCCCTTTGGAATTCAGAAAATCCTGAGAAATTCTGAATTCCAGGATAAAACCTTCCTACTTGGGAAGGAAAAAAAATCTCAGCAGCACAAAAAAAAAAAGGAAATTATCAAAATTCCACGTTGGAATCTCCCAAAATCTCCAAAAAATTGGGAATTTCAACTGGAATTCCTTGGCCAGGAGGAAAAGAATTTTATTTATCATAATAAAGAGGAAAATTTGGAATATTTTGGCACAGGAGCCTCTCCAGGATTTGGGTTTTATCCCTGAAAATTCCACCAAAATCTCGTTGGTTTTCAAGGAGATAAAAGCAAATCCAGCTGCCCCAGAATTCCCAGAAAAAATGGGATTATTCCATGGGAAAAATGGATTTCTTCCCATCCCAAGCTCTCCTCTTGGGAGGTTTGACCCCAGGGAAAAGGAAATTCTCCAGGTGGGAGCAGATCCAAGAGTTTGGTTCTCATTTTCCCATCAAAAATTTGGGAAAAAAGGAGAGAACCAAAGTTCCCATTCCCACCCCTGGCAGGGAATGCTGAGAGCTGGAATTCCAGGGGGGAGAGAAATTCCAGGGATTTGGGGGCCAGGAGGAAAATCGGGAATTCCAGGGGTGAAATTGCAAAATTCCAGGGATTTGGGATGGATTTGGGATGGATTTGGGATGGATTTGGGATGGATTCCAGATCCAGGATTCAAAGAATTGGAATTCCGGGGGGTGAGAGAAATTCCAGGGATTTGGGATGGGTTTGGGATCCAGGAGGAAAATCTGGAATTCCAGGGGCTGAAATTGTAAAATTCCAGGGTTTTGGGATGGATTTGGGATGGATTTAGGATGGATTCCAGATCCAGAAGGAAAAGCTGGAATTCCAGGGCGGACAGTGACTTTTCCATGGATTTAGGATGGATTTAGGACTTTTCCATGGATTTAGGAAGGATTTAGGACTTTTCCATGGATTTAGGACTTTTCCATGGATCTAGGACCCTCAGGAAAAGCTGCAGGAGGGAGACCCAGCCAGGAAAAAAAAAAAAAAAATCCTTTTCCACTTCCCAAAAGTCCTCAGGCAGGCCCAAGATCCGTGGGAGAAGTTGAGGCTGGTGCTTGGAATTTGGGAATGCCTCTGGAGCTCAAATTCCAGGGATTTCCCACCCCAAAAATCCCATTTTTCCACTGGCAGGAGCTGTCCCAGTCCCTGTGGCTCATCCCAAAAATCGGAGTGCCTGAGTGCCCCAAAAGCCGGAATTCCCAATCCCAGCAGGAATGGGTTGTCCCTTGGAGAGCATTTCATCCAAGGACTGAGCTGGAAAAATTCCCAAAAAACCCCAAGATTTGGGATCGGGCCTGGACTGAGCACCAGGAGAGCGGGAAAACGCTCCCAGGGGGATCTGGGATTTGCTTCCAAAGGATTCTGCATCTTCATTATTGTCATCATTAATTAGCGTGGTTAGTTAGCAGAATTAATTAGCATAATTAATTGCTGCCCCAGGCTAAAGCAGCAGCACTTGAGAGGATCCCTTTGCCCCAGTCCAGAATGGAGCCACACCCCAAATCCCAGCTCCGGTTTTGGGGTCACATCCCGAGGAAAGTCCCCAAATTCCCAAAGGATTCTCTCCAAACAGGGAAAATCCCACAAATTCCTTAAGGATTCTCTCCAAACAGGGAAAATCCCACAAATTCCTTAAGGATTCTCTCAAGTCCCCAAAATCCCTCAGGAATTCTCCCCTAAACAGGAAAAATCCCACAAACTCCTTAAGGATTCTCTCCAAACAGGGAAAATCCCACAAATTCCTTAAGGATTCTCTCCAAACAGGAAAAATCTCACAAATTCCCAAAGAATTCTCTCCAAACAGGGAAAATCCCCAGAATTCCTTAAGGATTCTCTTCACAAGTCCCCAGATCCCTCAGGAATTTTCTCCCCAAACAGGAAGAATCTCCCAAATTCCTCAGGGATTCTCCCCCAAATCCCTCAGGGATTCTGCCCCAGCACCACAAAGCCCCAAATCCCTGAGGAATTCCCCCGTCCTCGGGCAGGACCCCCCGAGCAGCACCAGGACCCCCAAAGCCCCAAAGCCCCCAAAGCCCCCGAGCCGGGGCCGCGTTTGGCACAAACCCTGTGGGATTGCTGCGGGATCAGCAGCGCCCGGCACGTCCTGGGCTCGGGAACAGGGGCAGGGACACTGTGGGGTCGGGGTTGGGGTCACACGGTGCTGACCCGGGCTGGGTTTGGGGTCAGGTTTGGGGTCAGGTTTGGGGTCAGGTTTGGGGTCACACGGTGCTGACCCGGCTCGCTGGGTTTGGGGTCAGGTTTGGCGGACCCGGGCTGTGTTTGGGGTCAGGTTTGGGGTCAGGTTTGGGGTCAGGTTTGGGGTCACACGTTGCTGACCCGGCTGTCGGCGGGGCCGGGCGGGCCCAGGGAGCGCTCGCGGCGGACGTAGCGCGGCTTCCGCACTGCCGGGACAAAACACCCCAAAAACCCCCTGGGAATGGGGTCCCAGAGGGAAATCCCAAAGGGAGAGGGAGGTGGGGTGTGGGGATTGAGGTGCAGTGGGGTTTGGGGTTGGGGTTTGGGGTTGGGTTTCGTGGGGCTGGGGTTGAATTTTGTGATTTTTAACCCCAAACCCAGTATTAAGCCCACAAAACCCAAATCTAAAACCCACAAAACCCAAACACAAAGCCCAAACCTAAATCCCCAAAACCCAAGCCCCCAAACTAAACCCACAAAACTGAACCCCAACTCCAAAATTACCTCCCAAAACCCAATCCCAAACCCACAAAACTCAACCCCAAACTCAAAATTAAACCCCCAAACCCAAACCAACCCCACAAAACCCAATCCCAACCCCACAAAACCCAACCAAAACCCCAAAAATGGATTTCCCACCAGAAATCCCATCCATATTTTGCCCTGCTTGAATTAAAGCAACAAATCCTATTAAAAACCCAAATCCCACTGGATTTCTGTTCCTCATCCTGGGAATTTTGGGGATTTTCTGTTTATTTTTAGCACATTCCAGAGGAAATTTCCTCACCTGAAGAAGCTGGAGGAGGGATCATGGATGCCTGTGGAACAGAAGGATAATGTCAAAAAAAGCAATTTTTAACTGTTTTTCCTTAAAAAAATCCAGGATTTTTTTTGTTTCCTATAATTTTCACTGTGTACAGATTTTTTCCTTGGAAAAAACCCTCAACTTTTCCATTTCCGTTCCAGTTTGGATCCAAAGAACCCCAAAATATCTTTAAGTTTATTTCAGTCTCATTCATCAATTAAGGAGTTGCTTAATGAAGTCCCAATTTTGTTAATTAAAATGGAAATTCCTGTTTATTTAATGTTCCTATAAAAGCAGAATTTACTCACTGTTTCACTGGGCTGGAGAACAGATGCTAAAAGAGACAAAAAAAAAGATTAATTGAGATGATTTTAATTAATTTGAAGGCTGGAATTGTTCATTTTCTAAAATCACAGGCATGGAGGGAATAATTTTCTTGTTAAAATAAGAATTTTGTCCAAAAATCCAACCAAAATCCCACTTGGAGAATTTATTGGGTGTAGGACTCTCAAGACTGGAGGATTTATTGGAACAAAATGGGAATTTTCTCCCAAAAATGGGAATTTATGAGCTTAAAATGGGGATTTATGAGCTCAAAATGGGAATTTATTGGCACAAAATGGGAATTTTCTCCACAGAATGGGAATTTATGAGCTCAAAATGGGAATTTTCTCCCCAAAATGGGAATTTATGAGCTTAAAATGGGAATTTTCTCCACAAAATTGGAATTTATGAGCTCAAAATGGGAATTTTCTCCACAGAATGGGAATTTATGAGCTCAAAATGGGAATTTTCTCCACAGAATGGGAATTTATGAGCTCAAAATGGGAATTTTCTCCCAAAAATGGGAATTTATGAGCTCAAAATGGGAATTTTCTCCACAAAATGGGAATTTATTTGCACAAAATGGGAATTTTCTCCACAGAATGGGAATTTATTTGCACAAAATGGGATTTTTCTCCACAGAATGGGAATTTATTTGCACAAAATGGGAATTTTCTCCACAGAATGGGGAACTCAGCAGCCCAAAATGGGAATTTCCAAGGAAAAACCCCCATTTCAGCCAATTAACAGAGCAAAGCTCATTAACTAAAGCACAATTAAAGATTTTTTACCTTTGTTCCTCCTGTAGAAAACCTTTGGGAGTCTGTTGGCTCGTTTGAGGTAGAAAAAAGAAGCCACAGAAAGGATCAGGAATAAACTGAGGAAAAAGGTCCCCAAAATCAGGGAGGCGGCGACTTCGGGGCCCCCTGGGAACGAGGAAATGAGAGAAAAAGAGAAAAAATCTGGTTTGGAGCAAAAACCTCCTTCCCCAAAGGATGAAACCAAAACAAAGAGCAAATCCCTGAGGTTTGGGGGCTCTTGGGTCATTCCAGGTGCCTGAAACTGAGTTGGGATTAAATCAGTTTTAACATCTCTGAATCAATTAAATCAGTTAATGTCAGTTATTTAATTTATTTATTCAATAATTTATTAAATAAATTATTTAATTCAGTTATTTAATTTATTTATTTAATACTTTATTAAATAAATTATTTAATTCAGTTATTTAATTTATTTATGTAATAATTTAATGTCAGTTTTGACATTAAATCACTTTTGAAACTCATTTCAGCAAATTAAACCACTTTAAACTCATTAAATCCCTTTCTCAACTAATTAAATCCCTTTTTAAAACTCATTTTAACAAATGAAAACACTTTCATTGGTTAAACACTTTTTAAAGTCATTAAATCACTTTTCAAATTAATTTTAACAAATTCAAACACTTTTAACCCATAAAATCCCGTTTAAAACTCATTTTAACAAATTAAATCCCTTTTAACTCATTAAATCCCTTTTTAAACTCAATAAATCACTTTTAAAAATAATTTCAGCAAATTCAATCACTTTGAACTCATTCAATCACTTCCTAAACTAATTATAACTAATCCAATCACTTTTTAAACTCATTTTTTTAAATTCAATTGCTTTTAGATTCATTAAATCCTTTTTTAAACTCATAAAATCACTTTTAAACTCATTTTAACAAATTTAATCCCTTTTAAAACTACTTTTAACAAATTAAATCCCTTTCAACTCATTAAATCCCTTTTTAAACTCAATAAGTCACTTTTAAAAATAATTTCAGCGAATTCAATCACTTTGAACTCATTCAATCACTTTCTAAACTAATTTTAACAAATCCACTTTTTAAACTAATTTTTAAAAATTCATTTGTTTTTTCACTCATTAAATCCCTTTTTAAACTCATAAAATCACTTTTAAACTCATTTTAACAAATTTAATCCCTTGTAAAACTAATTTTAACAAATTAAATCCCTTTAAACTCATTAAATCACTTTTAAAAATAATTTCAGCAAATTCAATCACTTTGAACTCATTCAATCACTTTCTAAACTAATTATAACTAATCCACTTTTTAAACTAATTTTTAAAAATTCATTTGTTTTTTCACTCATTAAATCCCTTTTAAACTCAATAAATCACTTTTAAAAATAATTTCAGCAAATTCAATCACTTTGAACTCATTCAATCACTTTCTAAACTAATTTTAACAAATCCACTTTTTAAACTAATTTTTAAAAATTCATTTGTTTTTTCACTCATTAAATCCCTTTTTAAACTCATAAAATCACTTTTAAGCTCATTTTAACAAATTAAATCCCTAAACTAATTTTTAAAAATTCATTTGTTTTTTCACTCATTAAATCCCTTTTTAAACTCATAAAATCACTTTTAAGCTCATTTTAACAAATTAAATCCCTTTTAAAATGCATTAAAGCCCTTTTAAAACTCATTTTAACGAATTAAACCCCTTTTAAACTCATTAAATCCCTTTCTAAACTCATTTTAACAAATTCAACCCCTTTAAAACTTATTTTAACAAATTAAATCCCTTTTAACATTAATTAAATCCCTTTTTAAACTCATTTTAACAAATTAAAGGCCTTTTAAAACTCATTTTAACGAATTAAACCCCTTTTAAACTCATTAAATCCCTTTCTAAACTCATTTTACTAAATTAAATCCCTTTCCAAACCCATTTTAACCCTTTTACCTCACCAAACCCCCAATCCCCGAGCTCACCCAAGTTCTGGATGAGAGGAGTGCTCCCGTTCAGGTGGGAGCTCAGCCCTCTGCCCCCAGCTGGAAAAAACCAGAAAATTTCAATTTTGAATTAAAATCCATCCCCAGCCCAAATGTTACCATTTCCCCCTCCCTGCACACCAAATTCCCACATTCCCACCCCAAATCCCACCAGGAATTTGGGAATCTTTTTTATGTTCTGTGGAATAAAAATCTCCATTTTTGCTGCATTTTTGAGGAGTTTTTGCCGTGGGAATAAATGGCAATTAATAAATAAAATAAATTAATGAAATTCAAATGGATTGAAGGATGTGGGATAAAAATCTCCATTTTTGCTGCGTTTTGAGGAGTTTTTGCCGTGGGAATAAACGGCAATTAATAAATAAAATAAATTAATGAAATTCAAATGGATTGAAGGATGTGGGATAAAAATCTCCATTTTTGCTGCGTTTTGAGGAGTTTTTGCCGTGGGAATAAATGGCAATTAATAAATAAAAATAATTTTTAAATTAATGAAATTCAAATGAATTGAAGGATGTGGGATAAAAATCTCCATTTTTGCTGCGTTTTGAGGAGTTTTTGCAGTAATGGATGCCAGCAGACGAACACAAACTATTCCAATGAATTCTAATGAAGTGAATTAAATAGAATGAACAAAAATCGTTCAAACTCACAGCTCCTGCACTCGCTGAGGTTGTGCCCAGAGGGGCTGCCCAGGCTCTCATTCCTGCACCTGATGCAGCTGCTGCTCCCATCCTCGTTCCACCTCCTGTAGCATCCTGCCCAAAACAGGGAAAAGGGATAAAGCCAGCACAATTCCCAATTTTCCAACAATCCCCGGATTTTAGAGGGGAAAAACCAGCAAAAATTCCCTTTTTTTTGGGTTAAAAACAGCACCTGATTCCCTTTTCCCACGTTAAAAAAGGTTTTATTCTCAAATTTTATTCCCAATTTTTAGTCCCAGTTTTTACCCCAGGAAAAATAATTTTCCCAGGGGGAAAAGGAGAAGGAATTATAAAAAATAATATTAATTAATGAATTAATTAGCACTCCCCAGCTGCTGGATTTTGGTGTTCTAGTCCAGAAAATCTGGGAATTTCTGATCCCTGGAATTCTCCCAGTGTTTGTCCCAGAAAAATAAAATTTTCCAAGAGGAAAAAAGGAGAACAACTTAAAAGGGAATAAAAAAATCTGGGGATTTTTGATCCCTGGAATTCTCCAAGGCCACAATGATTATCCCAGAAAAATAAAATTTTCCAAGAGGAAAAAAGGAGAACAACTTAAAAGGGAATAAAAAAATCTGGGGATTTTTGATCCCTGGAATTCTCCAAGGCCACAATGATTATCCCAGAAAAATAACATTTTCTAGAGGGATAAAAGGAGGAGGAATGAGAAGGGAATAACATTTATTAATTAATTAATTTCCACTCCCCAGCTGCTGGATTTTGGTATTGAAGTCTAGAAAATCTGGGAATTTCTGATCCCTGGAATTCTCCCAGTGTTTATCCCAGAAAAATAAAACTTTCCAAAGGGAGAAAAAGGAGGAGGAATTTCAAAGGAAGAACAAAAATTCAGGAATTTTTTAGCCTTGGAATTCTCCAAGGCCACAGTGATTATCCCAGAAAAATAAAATTTTCTAGAGGGATAAAAGGAGGAGGAATTAGAAGGGAATAACATTTATTAATTAATTAATTTCCACTCCCCAGCTGCTGGATTTTGGTATTAAAGTCCAGAAAATCTGGGGATTTTTGATCCCTGGAATTCTCCAAAGCCCCAGTGATTAGCCCAGAAAAATAAAATTTTCTAGAGGGATAAAAGGAGGAGGAATGAGAAGGGAATAACATTTATTAATTAATTAATTTCCACTCCCCAGCTGCTGGATTTTGGTATTGAAGTCTAGAAAATCTGGGAATTTTTGATCCCTGGAATTCTCCAAAGCCCCAGTGATTAGCCCAGAAAAATAAAATTTTCTAGAGGGATAAAAGGAGGAGGAATGAGAAGGGAATAACATTTATTAATTAATTAATTTCCACTCCCCAGCTGCTGGATTTTGGTATTGAAGTCTAGAAAA
This sequence comes from Passer montanus, assembly GCF_014805655.1. Classification (NCBI taxonomy): domain Eukaryota; kingdom Metazoa; phylum Chordata; class Aves; order Passeriformes; family Passeridae; genus Passer; species Passer montanus. The sequence continues at coordinate 1,379,264 of NW_024371260.1, read as the reverse complement.
TCTGGGAATTTTTGATCCCTGGAATTCTCCAAAGCCCCAGTGATTAGCCCAGAAAAATAAAATTTTCCAAGGGGAAAAAAGGAGCAAAACTCACAGGGGAATTTAAAAAATCTGGGGATTTTTGATCCCTGGAGTTTTCCAAAGCCCCAATGCTTATCCCAAAAAATAAAATTTTCCAAGAGGAAAAAATGAGAAAAACTTACCGGGGAATTTAAAAAATCTGGGGATTTTTGATCCCTGGAATTCTCCAAGGCCCCAATGATTATCCCAGAAAAATAAAATTTTCCAAGAGGAAAAAATGAGAAAAACTTACCGGGGAATTTAAAAAATCTGGGGATTTTTGATCCCTGGAATTCTCCAAGGCCCCAATGATTATCCCAGAAAAATAAAATTTTCCAAGAGGAAAAAATGAGAAAAACTTACCGGGGAATTTAAAAAATCTGGGGATTTTTGATCCCTGGAATTCTCCAAGGCCCCAATGATTATCCCAGAAAAATAAAATTTTCCAAGAGGAAAAAAGGAGAAAAACTCACAGGGGAATTACAAAAATCTGGGATTTTGGTCCCTGGCATTCCCCAGGGCTGCCCATGGGATCAATGATCTTCAGGGCCTTTTCCAAGGCCCCGCTCCAGGGAGTGATCCCAGAGAATTCCCTACCTGGGCTGCACTGCTGGGGCACGGGGCAGGAGCTGTTGGAATCCAACGTTTCCACACAACATTCCGGGTCTGGCACCTGAGGAGAGACATTCCCAAGGAATTCCCACTTTGCCATCGAGGAAATGACAATAAATATAAAAAATCAATGCAAAATCCCCACAGAAATTAAGGATCATTCAGTTAAAACCCACTGGAATTGTTTTCCAGCAAGGAGAAAACTTCGTTTATTTTAAATTTTATTTTTATTTTATAAATCAATTTTATTTTTCTAAATCCATTTTATTTTTATTTCAGATATAAATTTTATTTTTAAAAATCTATTTTATTTTGCTTTTAGAAATCAATTTTATTTTGCTTTTAAAAATCAATTTTATTTTGCTTTTAAAAATCAATTTTATTTTGCTTTTAAAAATCAATTTTATTTTGCTTTTCTAAATAAAAATATAGAAAAGTTGGGATCAAAAATGAAATAAAATAATTTTAAAAAAAATGACATTAAACTCAATTCCTGGAGCACCCACCGAGTTTTCTGTGGATTTTCCAGCAACTTCTGCCACGAGCCTGGTCAGAAGCAGCACGAAGGGCACCTCCATTCCCAGGAAAAACACGGATCTGGAGAAAATTTGAGAATAAATTCAAATTATTTATTAATAGCACTGGAATTCTGCTTCCCTTTAAAGAAGTTAAAGGAGTTTAGGGGAAAAAAGGGGGTGGGAAGAGTAAGGAAACACAGATGAAAAAGGATTATTTATTATAAAACATAATGAAATTATTTCAATTTTTGGCACTACCTGCTTATTCAAAGAGCAAGAAAACAGAGATAAGGAAGGATTATTTATTAAAAAAGATACTAAAATTAAATTATTATGGAAGGATTATTTATTTAAAAAAGATACTAAAATTAAATTATTATGGAAGGATTATTTATTAAAAAAAGATACTAAAATTAAATTATTATGGAAGGATTATTTATTAAAAATATACTAAAATTAATTATTATGGAAGGATTATTTATTTAAAAAATGATACTAAAATTAAATTATTATTTAAAAAACCAGATTGTTCTTACCTAGAAGAACACCTTTGAGGAACAGGTCATAATAAAGGGAAAATTTGGGTGGAAAAAGCCACGCGGCAGTGCCGGATGCTCGTGGTGAAGGCCACAGCTCGCTCAGCTCAGTCCTGCTTGCATTTCCATGCCTGAAACAAATCAGGACACAGGAGATTGACCCCAGCCCCTGCATCAATAATTTTTATTTCCATCAGCCAATAATTTTTATTTCCATCAGCCAGAGAGAATTGGGAAACATTTGATGGATCTGGAGCTGTGGGGGTTTTTTATTGAACCACTTTGAAAGCAAAGCTGAGCTCAAAAAGCTGCTTTAAAGCTTCCAAACACTTTAAATATTTGGTATTTTAAACTTGATTTTCACTTAATTTTTAAAATTACTTTATTCCTACTTAATTCCCTCCAAACCATCCCAAAATTCACAAATTCCTCCACAAATTTCCTCAGGATCAAACACCCACAGCAAAATTAATTCCCTCAAAAAATCTGTTTCACGCTTGGCAGCGTTTTCCCTGTGGATCTGGGGGAAAAAGAATTAAATTTATATATATATAAAGCCTCTGCCTGAATTAGAAGGTATTTTTCCCTCAGGATTTTCCCGCCAACACAGGAAAATATGAGAATTCCTACAAGGATTTAACACCCTGGGAAGGAACAACAACTTTTAGCATTTTCTGATCAAACACAACATTCTGCTGCCTCCAAGGAATAGGTTTTACCTCATAAATTGAAATTTAGAGAGGAAAAGAAAAACCTTAAAACCCTCAGGGGATCCAGGATCCACCGACCCTGAGGAGAGGAGGAGGAGATACAAATTCCCTCCAAACCATCCCAAAATTCACAAATTCCTCACAAATTTCCTCAGGACCAAACACCCACAGAAAAATTAATTCCCCCAAAAATCTGTTCCACGTTTGGCAGTGTTTTCCCTGTGGATTTTTGGGGAAAAAAATGAAATTTAAAGCCACGCCAAGCTGCGGCCTGAATTAGAAGATATTTTTCCCTCAGGATTTTCCCGCCAACACAGGAAAATATTGGAATTCCAACAAGGATTTCACACCCCGGGAAGGAACAACATGTTCTGGTCAAACACAACATTCTGCTGCCTCCATGGAGGAGGTTTTACCTCATAAATTGAAATTTAGAGAGGAAAAAAAACCCAAAACCTTCAGGAGATTGAGGATCCACCGACCCTGAGGGGAAGGGAAGCGTGAGGGGAGCTTTGGGCGGGAAATTGGGAAGGAATTCTGCCCTGGGATGGAATTCCCAGGGAATTGTGGCTGCCTCATCCCTGGAATTGTCCCAGGCCAGGCTGGAAAAACCTGGGATATTGGAAAGGATGAGCTTTAAATTCCCTCCATCCCATCCCAATACACAAATTTCCTCAGGATCAAATACCCACAGCAAAGTAAATTCCCCTAAAAATCTGTTCCATGTTTGGCAGCGTTTTCCCCGTGGATTTGGGGGAAAAAAATTAATTTAAGAAAAAATTAAATATATAAAGCCTCTGCCTGAATGAAAAGATCTTTTCCCCTCAGGATTTTCCTGCCAGCGCAGTTTGGGGCAGGCAGATTCTGGAACTCCAACAAGGATTTCCCAGGCCGGGTGTCAGGTTTGGAACAAATCCCAAACCTCTGCCAGCTCAGATCCCCACGGGAATGAATCCCACGAGGGAATTCTGCCTCTTGTTGCTCCTCAAAAGCAGCACAAACACCTCAGGAACACTGAGGGCTTTCCTCCCACTCCTGCAAACAAAATGCTTTCATTATCTCCACCGTTTCCTTTTGTTTCTGCTGCACTATCAGCATTTTTCTTGCTGGGAATTACTTCAGCAGCTGGAAAAGGATGGAAGGGGAGAGAAACTGTGCCTGAAATTCAGGTGGTTTCACAATTCCCGGGGGCTGGAACCACATCACACCCAAAAGCTGCTTAATTCTGAAGAGATAAAGCTGAGGGCAGAACCAGAGAGGGCTGGAAAAGCTGAAATGGCAAAACTGAGGAGAAAAGCTGAAATGATAAAACTGAGAGAAGAATTAAAGGGTTTTAAACATGGAAGTGATAAAACTGAGAGAAGAATCAAGGGTTGGAAAGGCTGAAATCATAAAATAGGGCAGATTCAGAGAGGTTTTAAAAGTTGGAATGATAAAACTGAGGAGAAAAGTTGGAATTATAAAACTGAGAGAAGAATGGAAGGGTTTTAAAAGCTGAAATGGTAAAACTGAGGAGAAAAGTTGGAATTATAAAACTGAGACAAGAATGAAAGGGTTTTAAACATTGAAATGATAAAACTGAGAGAAAAATGGAAGGGTTTTAAAAGATGTAAAACTGAGAGAAAAATGGAAGGGTTTTAAAAGATGAAATGATGAAACTGAGAGAAGAATGGAAGGGTTTTAAAAGTTGAAATTAAAAATCTGAGAAGTTGCAATTATAAAACCGAGAGAAGAATGGAAGGGTTTTAAAAGATAAAATGATGAAACTGAGAGAAGAATGGAAGGGTTTTAAACATTGAAATGAAGAACCAGAGAGGAATGGAAGGTTTTAAACATTGAAATGATGAACCAGGGAGGAACGGAAGGGTTTTAGACCCTGAAATGATGAACCAGAGAGGAACGGAAGGGTTTTAGACACTGAAATGAAGAACCAGAGAGGAACGGAAGGGTTTTAGAGCTGCACGTGTCACTCACCTGCAGGCTGCCAGGAGCCCTGTGCACCTTGCCCAGCTGCCAGCAAACACCCGAGGCTCGTGCTTTGCTGCTCATTTCACCAGGAACCTGCTGTGGCACACAGAAAAGTTTAACAAAACAACCTTTTATCAGTCCCAGCTGGAGCAGGACTCGTTTTTCCAGCTGGGAGCTGAGCCCCAGTCCTGCCCTTTCCACGGCTGTGGTTTTGTAACAGCGCTCGGCAATTAAAAGCTTGGTTTAATCAGAGCCACCTTAAGCCAGGCTTTGCTGCAAAAGCTGCTCCACACCTGCCTTGAGCAAACACTCATTCAGATTTACTGCTGGGACGCCTTCTGCTCTTGCAGCACGAAAAATCAGGAGGGGAGATGAATATTGCACAGGGAAAAGGGGTTCAGGAAGGAGAGATGAATATTGCACAGGGAAAAGTGGTCTGGGGAAGGAGAAATGAATATTGCACTGGGAAAAGGGGTTCAGGAAGGAAAAATGAATATTGCACAGGGAAAAGGGGTTCAGGAAGGAAAAATGAATATTGCACAGGGAAAAGGGGTTCAGGAAGGAAAATCAATGTTGCACAGGGAAAAGTGTTTTGGGGAAGGAGAAATGAATATTGCACAGGGAAAAGGGGTTCAGGAAGGAGAAATGAATATTGCACAGGGAAAAGGGGTTCAGGAAGGAGAAATGAATGTTGCACAGGGAACAGCGGTTTGGGAATGGGATAAAGGAGCGGGCTGGAAGGGATTTAAAGGACATCCAGTGTCCCCTTGCTCTGCCCCAGGTGGCTCCAAGCCCTGTCCAGCCATTCCAGGGATGGGATATCCTTGGGATAACCAGTGCCAGGATCCCAGCAGCCTCACAGGGAGGGATTTTTTCCCCAAAATCCAAGCTAAACCCACTCCTTGTCGCTTGGAATTGATCCCCCCTTGTGTCACTCCATCCCTTGGGAATATTCCCTTTCCTGCAGCTCGGGAAGGTCACTGTGAGGTCGCCCCAAAGATTCAGGCTCAACAATCCCAATGTTTTTATAGCAAATTTGGGGTTTTTTTTCACCCCTAAACGCAGCACCAACCCCCGCATTACCGGGATGTGCATCTGGGGGAAGCACAGCCAGGAAAAAACACACCAAAATATCTCCAAATACCCACAACAACCTCAGACCGGCAAAAAACCGTCTTCGACCCAGTTAAATTATTAGGAAATCCAAGTTTCAGGCGGGGATAAGAAGGAGGGGATTCCTTTCCAAACGCAGCTGGGAACAAGGGGGCGACTTTTAATCCCAAACCCCTGCGACCCCCCCCGGTGCCCATTTCCCCTCACAGCCCGGTGCCTCCATGAGGAACCGCTGCCCGCCAGGACAATGGGGCCCCACCCGGGGCTGGCCGCTCGCCCCGGGGCTCGCCTCCCGTTCCCCTTCCCGTTCCCCTTCCCGCTTCCTCCTCCTCCTCACCTGAGGGCTCCCCCGAGCATCCCCCCGCCACCGCCGAGGTTCCCGTTCGTACCCCCCGCCCTCCACCGGCGCCCAGCCCGCTGCGCCCCGCGGCGCCCTGGGAGTTGTAGTCCCGCGGCCGCCGCCCGCCGCCGGACTTCGCCTAGCGGTCGCTCCGCCAAAAACTACAAATCCCAGCAGCCCCCGCGGCGCGCCCCACCTGTACCCCACTCCCCGCAGGTAAATGCGCTCTCTCAGCCTTTTCGCGCGGCGCCGCGGTGCCTGCTGGGAAAGGGAGTCCCGCGCTGCCGGCGGGGCGCGGGGGCGGTGGCGTCTCCGCACTACAACTCCCGGCGTGCCCCGCGCGCGCGCGCCGCCATTTCGGGCGTTGCCTGGCAACGCTGACGCGGCGGGAGGGAGGGAGCGGCGGGGTCGAGGCCTGGGCGCCCCAAAATGCCGGGAATTGGGGAAAATCGGGAAAATCAGCTGTGCCAGATGTGGCTGCCCATCGCTGGCAGTGCCCAAGGCCGGCCTGGAGCAACCTGGGACAGGGGCAGGTGTCCCTGCCCAGGGAAAGGGGTGGGACTGGATGGGATTTAAGATCCCACCCGAACCATTCCATGATTCCATAAAGGAAATTGTGTGGTTTATTTCCCCTAAAAACCTCCTTTTCCTGTGGCTTATTTCTCCCTACAAATCTCCTTCTTCTGTGGTTTATTCCCCCCTACAAATCTCCTTTATTGTGATTTATTTTCCCTAAAAATCTCCTTTCATGTGATTTATTTCCCCTAAAAATCTCCTTTCATGTGGTTTATTTCCCCTTTTAACCCCTCGTTATTTTGCATGCGGATGAGGGGCAGCACTTCCTCAATCCCAGGATTTCCCTCATTCCTTGGAGCACAAATCCATTCAAATTTGGCATTTCCAAGCCAGCTCCTGATTTCCCTCAGGGTTTTTTTTTTTTCCCCTGACAAAAACATAAATAAAAAACCTCAAAGGCCTCATTTAGACAAATTTGGAGCTGTTCCTCACCTTTACTTTGAGGAAAATCTGTTTTTCTGCTTAAATTATCACGGAAAAGATTCCTGGAGGTTTTGGATGTCTTCCCTAAACTGGAAGTTCCAAATTATACACAAAATATTGATTTGTTTTGTTGGATTTTTCTTTATTTTAAAGCAAGACTGCCTCAAAATGCAAATGTTTGTAAAGGTAGGAGGTGAAAAACGCCATGAATATTCATAAAATATGATAATTATCCCAATTACAGCTAACGAGGTAATCTTCCTTCATTTCCGCGGCTTTGTAAATATTATTTTTTAAAATAAAAAGGAAGGAGGGAGAAAAGGAAATGGGGAATCACTCCCGAGGCTCCAAAAATGGATCTAAAAAAAAATAAATATAAAAAAAGAGAAATCCATGGAGGATTTTCTGGGATGGGAATGGGAATGGGGATGGGGAATGGGAATGGGGATGGGAATGGGAATGGGAATGGGGATGGGGATGGGGATGGGAATGGGAATGGGGATGGGAATGGAATGGAATGGGAATGGGAATGGGAATGGGAATGGGGATGGGGAATGGGGATGGAATGGAATGGGAATGGGAATGGGGATGGAATGGGGATGGGGATGGGGATGGGGATGGGGATGGGAATGGGGATGGGAATGGGAATGGGGAACTGGGAATGGGGAATGGGAATGGGGATGGGAATTGGGAATGGGAATGGGGATGGGGATGGAATGGAATGGGAATGGGAATGGGAATGGGGATGGGGATGGGAATGGGAATGGAGAATTCCTGAACTCACTGAATTCCTGATTCCTTGGAATGCCAACCCCTCCTTCCTACCTGGATGTGCTCTGGGCAGGGCAAAGCATTCCTGGGAATTCCTGGGGTGAGGATCCCGGGGATCCGGGAGAAGCAGGAATGGGGAATCCCGGGTGTGAGCATCCCGGGGATCCGGGAGAAGCAGGAATGGGGAATCCCGGGTGTGAGCATCCCGTGGATCCGGGAGAAGCAGGAATTCTGCCAGCAGAGGGCCGGAGGGATCGCGTTGGGTCGGGCAAAGCGGGGAGGAGGAGAGGCGGCCCTGGGGCATTCCCGGTCACATTCCCGACCCCGGAGTCAGCCCGAGCCATTCCCGAGCGTCACGGCCGGGAAGTGACTCCTTCCGGCGGGATGGCCCGGGACGGGCACGGGACAGGCACGGGACAGGCACGGGACGGGCACGGGACAGGCACGGGACAGGCCCGGGACGGGCACGGGACAGGCCCGGGACGGGGGGGAGCTCTGAGCACCGCCGGGAAAAGCGGGAGAGCCGGGATCTGGGATGAAGGAAAACGTCATCCGTGTATCCCGTTAGTGAACACTGACAGCACAAACGCGTGTGAATGCTGTGTTTAATGTCTCTGATTTGTTTCTGATTTGTTTCGGATTTATTTCTGATTTATTTCGGATTTATTTCTGATTTATTTCGGATTTATTTCTGATTTGTTTCGGATTTATTTCTGATTTATTTCTGGTTTGTTTCTTATTTTCCAGCAGCTCCTGCATCCACGCTCACCAGCTCCTGGAATCCAGGGAGAGCACACCGGGAATATCCAGGGAGAACACCGGGAATATCCAGGGAGAGAACACTGGGAATATCCTGGGAGAACACACCGGGAATATCCAGGGAGAACACACCGGGAATATCCAGGGAGAACACACCGGGAATATCCAGGGGAAACACCCTGAGCTCTCCACCTCCCCCTTGGCAGCTTTTCCTGAGACACAATTCCAGCTCTGACCCTGCAGCATTCCTGGGAATTCCTGGGAATTCCTGCTCCAGGCTGGAACCAGGGAATGATTCCCAGCCTTGTTCTGCTCCAGAGAAACAATTCCCAGTTCTGTCCCTGCAGCATTCCCAGAAATTCCAGGTGCAGAGAATTTCCAGAGAAACAATTCCCTGAGCCCAGCTCTGTCCCTGCAGCGTTCCCGGAAATCCAAGGCCGGGAATTCCCGCTCCAGGCCGAAAACAGGGAACGGTTCCCAGCCTTTTCTCCTCCCGGCTGCAGATGAACCATTCCCAGCCCTGTCCCTGCAGCATTCCCGGGAATTCCCGCTCCAGCCCCAAAACAGGGAACAGTTCCCAGCCTTTTCTCCTTCTGGCTCCAGAGAAACAATTCCCAGTTCTGTCCCTGCAGCATTCCCGGGAATTCCCGCTCCAGCCCCAAAACAGGGAACAGTTCCCAGCCTTTTCTCCTTCTGGCTCCAGAGAAACAATTCCCAGTTCTGTACCTGCAGCATTCCCGGAATTCCAGGTGCAGAGAATTTCCAGAGATAAAATTCCCTGAGCCCAGCTCTGTCCCTGCAGCGTTCCCAGAAATCCAAGGCCGGGAATTCCCGCTCCAGGCCGGAACCAGGGAACAGTTCCCAAACTTTTCTCCTCCCAGCTCCAGATGAACCATTCCCAGCCCTGTCCCTGCAGCATTCCCGAATTCCCGTGCTCCAGCAGGAACGGTTCCCAGGCTTTCCCCTCCTCACGTGCAGCAGCTCCCGGCCAGGTGTTGGCTCTGCAGTTCCAGGTGTCGGAATTCCAACGGGAATTCCAGAGGCTGTGCTGGCTCCTGCCAGGAAGGAGCCGTGGTGAGACACCAGACCAGCCTGGGGCTGGCCCTGGCACGGATTTTATTTTATTTTATTTTATTTTAAATTTTATTTTATCTATTCTATTCAATTCATATTTTTATTCTATTTTATTTTATTTGACTTTATTTTAGATTTTATTTTATTTTACTTTACTGTATTTTATATTCTATTTTATTTTAGTTTAGTTTAGTTTCCCCTGCTCTGTTCCTGCCAGATAATTTTGAGATTTGATGGAAATGCATGGAAAACAAGAGAAATTTTTTAAAATCCCTCAAAACTCGGATTTCCCAGGCTGGAAAAGAGCGATCACTGACAGAAATAGGTGGAAAACAAGAGAAAATTTTTAAACCCTTCAAAACTCGGATTTCCCAGGCTGGAAAAGCGGGATCCCCGAGGAAGAGGCCGGAGAGGAGGGCGGTGCTGCAGACCTCTCAAAACTCGGATTTCCCAGGCTGGAAAAGAGGGATCACTGATGGAAATTTTTTTTTTAAATCCCTAGAAATCAAAATTTCCCAGGCTGGAAAAGCGGGATCCCTGATGGAAAATTTTAAAAAATCCCTGGAAATCAGAATTTCCCGTGCTGGAAAAGCGGGATCCCTGATGGAAATGGATGGAAACCAAGAGAAAATTTTAAAAAATCCCTGGAAATCAGAATTCCCCATGCTGGAAAAGCGGGACCCCCGAGGAAGAGGCCGGACAGGAGCGCGGCGCTGCCCCCGCCCGTGTCCCGGCGCTCCCGGAGCGTTCCGGGCCGTGACTCCGGGAGTGACTCAGCGGATGGGGCCGGGCAGGCGGAGCAGGAAAAGTCACCTGGGCAGGAAGGGATAAAACTCACCTGGGCAGGAAGGGATAGAACTCACCTGCGCAGGGAGGGATAAAACTCACCTGGGCAGGGAGGGATAGAACTCACCTGGGCAGGAAGGGATAAAACTCACCTGCGCAGGGAGGGATAAAAGTCACCTGGGCAGGAAGGGATAAAACTCACCTGGGCAGGGAGGGATAAAACTCACCTGGGCTGCGGCCCCGCTCCCGGAACCCCGCAGGTCCGCGCTCCGCAGCGTCCCAACCCCGCTCCGGGGGATTCCCGGGGATTCCTGCGGGATTCCCGGAGGATTTCGGGGACTGGGAGAGCGGGAGATGGTTTGGATCCTCTGACAGCACCTGCACAGGTATTGCTGGGGCTGGGGGGGTCCCATGGAGCCATCCTGGGACGGGAATGGGGACTGGGAACTGGGGAACTGGGGAATGGAGAGTGGGGAACTGGGACTGGGGAACTGGGACTGGGACTGGGGAACTGGGATCAGTGGGAATGGGGAATATAGGAATGGAGACTGGGGACTGGGACTGGGGAACTGGGATCAGTGGGACTGGGGAATGAAGAGTGGGAACTGGGACTGGGACTGGGGAACTGGAACTGGGATCCCTGGGACTGGGACCAGTGGGACTGGGATCGCTGGGACTGGGATCCCTGGGACTGGTGAACTGGAATAGGGATTGTTGGGACTGGGATCACTGGAAAAGGGATTGTTGGGACTGGGATGGTTGGAACTGAACTGGGATTGTTGGAATGGGAATCACTGGGACTGGGACTGTTGGAACTGGGATCACTGGAATTAGGATCACTGGAATAGGGACTTGGAACTGGGATTGTTGGAACTAAACTGGGATTGTTGGAGCTGGAATCAGTGGGACTGGGATCATGGGAACTGGGATCGCTGGGACTGGGATCACTGGGACTGGGATCACTGGAATAGGGACTTGGAACTGGGATTGTTGGAACTAAACTGGGATCGCTGGAGCTGGAATCAGTGGGACTGGGATCATGGGAACTGGGATCGCTGGGACTGGGATCACTGGGACTGGGATCACTGGAATAGGGACTTGGAACTGGGATTGTTGGAACTGGAATCAGTGGGACTGGGATCGCTGGGACTGGGATTGTTGGAATGGGAATCATTGGGACTGGGATCACTGGGACTGGGATCACCGGAGCAGGACCTGTTGGATCTGGGCTTGCTGGAATGGGAATTTCTGGGACAGGACAAATCCTCCTCCTAAATCCTAAAGCCCACCCTGACCGTGGCCCCTCTCACTCTGCCTTTATGGTGCAAAAGATTCCTGGAATTCACAAAAACCACGGAATTCTCCCTTGGTGTCCCTCTCCTGGGTGGCTCCGCTGTTTCCTGGAACCTCTGGAAAATCCCAGTGAATCCCTGGGAAAAGGAGAGGCTCTGAATTAAAAAAAAAAATCAGAAAATCAAACAAAACAGCCCCTAAAAATCAAATTATTCTGTTAAAAAGACGCAGGAGGGGAAGGTTGAGGAATTTAAAACGTCTCATCCTCAGCTTGATCCAAATCCCTGCGTTCCAACCGATCCGCAAAGCCAAAAATCAAAATACCAAACAAAAAATAAGCGGAATAAAAGGATAAAAAGAAGCAAAATCTCAATTTAATAAAACCAAGAAGCTTCTATAATGCCACAGTCACATTTAGCAAATGGGAAAGTTTGAAATTTGTATTTAAAAGCAAATTTTGGGGTAAATTTGAGTTTAATTTGGGATTTTGCTGGAGCTGATGTGGGCCAGAGCAGCAAAAAGCTCCTGAGAGCAGCTGGAATGTCATCAGTCATCATTAATAATTAATAATGAATCATGAATCATTTCATCATTCCTAATTGTGCAATGAGAGCTCGGGCAAGCCAAGGCTTCTCCTTTCTCAGCTGCTCAGAATTCCTGAAAATCCCTGAAAAACACCCAGGAACTGCAAAAAAAATGGATTTAGGGGAGGGAAAAAGGGAATATTTGGGAAAAAATAGAGATTAAAAGGAAAAAACTCCCTCAGGTTTTCCTCAGCTTTGGGCCACTTTGGGCTTGGATTTGTGATTTATCTGTAAGCAGGAAAAATTTAAAAATAGATTAAGAACATTAAAATTGGCTGGAAATGCACAAAATTTAACCTCAGGAGAAGCTGCATCCTAAAAAAAATAAAAAAAATAATATTTAAATGAAGAGAAGCACAAAAAAGAGAAATTCTGAAGGGTGGATCTGAGGGAAATTATATAATAAATTAATAAATAAATAAAAATATAAATATGTAAATAGGTATTTAAATATATTTAAATATATGTATCTAGATATAAAAATATAAACATATAAATAGTAATATCTTTTTATATAAATAAAGAAATAAATATATAATATATCAATTTATAAATATAAATAATTGAGATAAATAAATATATATTAATATAATAGTAGAAATAGTGAAAATTAATAAATAGTATAATTATTATAAATGATTAATAAATGGATAAATAATTATTATAAATGATTAAATGATAAATTATAATAATTATAAATAACACACTACTACTCATGGAGATTTTTTGGGTTTTTTCCTTGTGGAATGTGAGGAACACTCGGTGTTTGCTAATTGAAATTCGGGTTTAATTGCTGGGCCGAGCTGTAATTACAGGAGGCAGCTGAGCGTGGCCGGTCCCGGTGACACATCCCAAAAAAATGGGCTGGGAAATCCTCGGGAATTTCCTGCGGCTTTGGGGACGGGAGCTGCGGGGGGTGCCTGAAATAATCCGAATTTTGGGGCATTTTAACAAGGATGAAGCTCAAAAGTTGGCTCTGGATGCAGGTGGAGCTAAAATAATCCAAATTTTGGGGGATTCCAGGAAGGATGAAGCTCAAAAGTTGGGTCTGGATGCAGGTGGAGCGAAAATAATCCAAATTTTGGGGGATTTTAACAAGGATGAAGGGACAGGAGCTGAAATTTGGGTCTGGGTGCAGGTGGTGCCTAAAATAATCTGAATTTTGGGAGATTCCAGGAAGGATGAAGCTCAAAAGTTGGGTCTGGATGCAGGTGGAGCTAAAATAAGTCGAATTTTGGGGGATTTTAAGAAGGATGAAGCTCAAAATTTGGGTCTGGAATGCAGGTGGTGCCTAAAATAATCTGAATTTTGGGGGATTTTAAGAAGGATGAAGCTCAAAATTTGGGTCTGGAATGCAGGTGGTGCCTAAAATAATCTGAATTTTGGGGGATTTTAAGAAGGATGAAGCTCAAAATTTGGGTCTGGAATGCAGGTGGTGCCTAAAATAATCTGAATTTTGGGGGATTTTAAGAAGGATGAAGCTCAAAATTTGGGTCTGGAATGCAGGTGGTGCCTAAAATAATCTGAATTTTGGGGGATTTTAAGAAGGATGAAGCTCAAAATTTGGTTCTGGATGCAGATATTGCTAAAATAATCCAAATTTTGGGGCATTCCAGGCAGGATGAAGGGCCAGGAGCTGAAACTTTGGCTCTGGGCGCAGGGGGTGCCTGAAATAATCGGTGGTGCCTAAAATAATCTGAATTTTGGGAGATTCCAGGAAGGATGAAGGGACAGGAGCTGAAATTTGGGTCTGGGTGCAGGTGGTGCCTGAAATAATCTGAATTTTGGGGCATTCCAGGCAGGATGAAGGGCCAGGAGCTGAAACTTTGGCTCTGGGCGCAGGGGGTGCCTGAAATAATCTGGAATTTTGGGAGATTCCAGGAAGGATGAAGGGACAGGAGCTGAAATTTGGGTCTGGGTGCAGGTGGTGCCTGAAATAATCTGAATTTTGGGGGATTTTAACAAGGATGAAGCTCAAAAGTTGGGTCTGGATGCAGATATTGCTAAAATAATCCGAATTTTGGGGCATTTTAACAAGGATGAAGCTCAAAAGTTGGGTCTGGATGCAGGTGGAGCTAAAATAATCTGAATTTTGGGGGATTTTAAGAAGGATGAAGCTCAAAATTTGGGTCTGGATGCAGATATTGCTAAAATAATCTGAATTTTGGGGCATTCCAGGCAGGATGAAGGGCCAGGCGCTGAAATTTGCCTCTGGACGCCGCTGTTGCCTAAAACAGCCCAATTTTGGGGGATTTTGGGGGTGACGAGGGCACAGGAGCCATTTCTGACCCATTTCCTGCTGGCACTCACAGCTCCGGGCCGAGCATTCCGATTTTTAACAGGAAAAACCTGAATTTCCCCTTTTCCCTCATTATTTTCCCCCCAGTTCCAGCTCCCAGGAGCCGGGACCTGCCCAAACCCCCCAAAAATCCCTTTTTTTCCCCCATTATCCCCCCTGAAAGTGTCTCTGTCTCCTAGGCCTGGCTCAGCTCCCTAATTAGGAGATTCCCAGAATTAGGAGATTCCCCATGGAATCCTCTGCTCTGCTCCCGGCTCCCGGCGCCCGGGGTACGTCGGGTTCTGCTGGTTCTGCCCCAAAAAGGAGCAGTTTGGGGGGGATTTGTCCGGTTCTGCCTTTTCTGCCCCAAAAGGAGCAGTTTGGGGGGGATTTGTCCGGTTCTGCCTTTTCTGCCCCAAAAAGGAGGAATTTGGGGGGGATTTGTCCGGTTCTGTGTTTTCTGCCCCAAAAAGGAGCAGTTGGGGGGATTTGTCCGGTTCTGCCCCAAAAAGGAGCAGTTTGGGGGGAATTTGTTCAGTTCTGCGTTTTTTGCCCCAAAAAGGAGCAGTTTGGGGGGGATTTGTCCGGTTCTGCGTTTTCTGCCCCAAAAAGGAGCAGTTTGGGGGGATTTGTCCGGTTCTGCCTTTTCTGCCCCAAAAAGGAGGAATTTGGGGGGATTTGTCCGGTTCTGCCCCAAAAGGAGCAGTTTGGGGGGATTTGTCCGGTTCTGCCTTTTCTGCCCCAAAAAGGAGGAATTTGGGGGGAATTTGTCGGGTTCTGCCTTTTCTGCCCCAAAAGGAGCAGTCTGGGGGGATTTGGCTCCTGGCCCCGGCACCCCGAGGATTCCTGGGGGAAAGGGCCGGGGCATCGCTGGGGGTTCTTTGCTTTTCTCGAAGGGTTTTTGGGGATGCCCAAGAGCCAAGGCCGGATAAAATCAGGAGAATAAAACAAAATTTAAAAATGAAAAAAATAAAATTAAGTTAAAAGCAGGTGACTGGGAATAAATCAAACAAAATAAGAGAATAAAATGAAATAATAAAATGAAATAACGTAGAATAAATAAAAGGAAAAGTGGGTGATTCTGAATAGATAAATAGAATAAAAGAGGTGGAATAAAGGAAATGAAATGAAATAAAAAGCGGGTGAGTCTGAGGAGATAAAGAGAATAAAAGATGTAGAAGGAAATAAATGAAATGAAACAAAAAGCGGGTGATTCCAAATAAATAAATAAATAAAATAAAAAGCAGGTGATTCTGAATAAATGAATAAAAGAAAAGCAATTAAATAAAAAGAAATAAAAGGAAATAAAAAGTGGATGATTCTGAATAAATAAATAAATAAAAGAAAACAATTAAATAAAAGAAAAGCATAAAAGAAAAGAAAATAATAACAGAATGTCATAAAACAAAATAATCAAGTAAAATCATTAAATATAATAATTAAATAATGGAATGGAATAGAATAAAATAAATTAATAGAGAATAGAATGAAATAGAATAGAATAAAATAAAATATAATAAAATAAATTAAAATAGAATAGAACAGAATGAAATAAAATAGAATAAAAATAAATTAAAATATAATAGAATGAAATAAAATAAAATAGAATAAAATAAAATAAAGTGGAATAGAATGAAATAAAATGGAATAAAAATGAAATAAATTAAAATGGAAAAGAATAGAATGAAATAAATTAGAACAAAATAAATTAGAATAGAATGAAATAAAATTAAATAGAATAAAATAAAGTGGAATAGAATAGAATGAAATAAAATAGAAAAAAAATCAAAGTGGAATAGAATAGAATGCAATAAAATAGAATAAAATAAATTAGAATGAAAAAAATAGAAAAAATAAAAAATTAAAATGGAATGGAATAGAATGCAATAAAATAGAATAAAATAAATTAGAATGAAAAAAATAGAAAAAATAAAAGAAATTAAAATGGAATGGAATAGAATGCAATAAAATAGAATAAAATAAATTCGAATGAAAAAATAGAAAAAATAAAAGAACTTAAAATGGAATGGAATAGAATGCAATAAAATAGAATAAAATAAATCAGAATAGAATAGAATAGAACGGTTCAGAATAATGAACTTAAATGGATCCCTTGTGTTCTGCCTGCAGGGTCTCGGCGGGCTCCGTTCCCCTCGGGGGGCTCCGTCATGTCCTGCTTCCCGCAGCTCTGGCACTCCAGCCCCCCCGAGTCCCCGTCCAGCCCCGCGGCCGCCGCGCCGCCGCTGCCGCTGAGCCCCATCGCGGTGCCACCCCTGGGCGACGGGCGCAGGAGGGGCCGCTCGCCCGCGGGCTCCCCGAGCTGCGCCAGCCCCGGCTCGCCCAAGCCCGCCTCGCCCGTCGAGTGCTCCATCTGCTTCAACACCTACGACAACACCTTCAAGACGCCCAAGCTGCTGCAGTGCTCGCACGTGTTCTGCCTGGAGTGCGTGGCGCGGCTGAGCGCGGCGCTGGGCGCCGGCGAGGAGCTGCTGCCGTGCCCCTTCTGCCGCCAGCCCACCAGCCTGCCCAGCCAGGGCGCGCCCGGCCTGCGCACCAGCAAGGAGCTGCTGGCCACGCTGCCGCCCGAGCTGCAGCGCGAGCGCCAGCTCTGGATGGACGGCACCAAGCTCTGCTGCCGCTGCGCCGACGACGCCGACGCCGAGAACCCCGAGTCGTGCGTGTCCATCGACGTGGCCATGAGCAAGGCCGAGAGCGCCGAGGCGGCCCCGGCGGGGCTGGCGGGGCGGCTGTCGCGCTGCGAGATCTGCGACGACTGGAAGCGCATCGTGCTGCTCTCGGCGCTGCTCATCATCCTCTTCTGCATCATCCTGTGGCCCGTGCAGTGCGCGCTCAAGACGGGCAACCTGCGCTGCTTCACGCGGACTGCGGCCGTCAGCCGGCCCGAGCTGCTGCCCCCCAAAGCCACCGCGGCCGCCGCCGCGGTCACACGGCCGCCCTTCCAGTAGGGACAGGGCTCTGGGGCTGCTCAGGGATGGGGACAATGATGGGACCTTCCGTCCTGATGGAATCTGGGACAAAATCCCTGTTCCATTAGTGCCAGAGATCCTGGATCTGCTCAGGGATGGGGACAACGATGGGACCTTCCGTCCTGATGGAATCAGGGACAAAATCCCTATTCCATTAGTGCCAGAGATCCTGGATCTGCTCAGGGATGGGGACAACGATGGGACCTTCCGTCCTGATGGAATCAGGGACAAAATCCCTAAGGATCTGTCACACGGCCGCCCTTCCAGTAGGGACGGAGCCACTGGATCTGCTCAGGGATGAGAACAGGAACAGAACCTGTTGTCCTCACAGAATCTGGGACAAAATCCCCATTCCAGTAGAGCCAGAGCCCCTGGATCTGCTCAGCTCCATGGGGACAAGGGACAGGACCTGCTGCCCTGAGAGGATCGGGGACAAAACCCCTCTCCAGCAGCACCAGGAGCCTCTGGATCTGCTCGGCTCCATGGGGACGAGGGACAGGACAAAGCCCTCCTGGATCTGCTCAGGGACAAGGGACAGGACAAAGCCCTCTCCTGGATCTGCTGAGGGACAAGGGACAGGACAAAGCCCTCTCCTGGATCTGCTCAGGGACGAGGGACAGGACAAAGCCCTCCTGGATCTGTTCGGCCCCATGGGGATAAGGAACAGGAGAAAAGCCTTTCCTGGATCTCGGCTCCATCCCCACTGCCAAGCACGACCCACTGCATTCCTGGGATTGCCGCAGATCCCACATCCCACTGGCTCTGGAATGTCCTTCCTGTGCCTCTGGAATGTCCTTCCTGTGCCTCTGGAATGTCCTTCCCGTGCCTCTGGAATGTCCCCGTGCATCCTGCTGCCAGGCTCTCCATGGAATCCAGGGCTGGGAATGCATCGAGGTCTTCCCAGGATCCCCTTCCCAGGATCCCCTTCCCAGGATCCCCGTTCCTCCAGTTCCTGAGGGAATAAAGGGATTTTTTTTTTTCTGGAACAGCTCCATGATTATTCCATGAGGAGCTGGGATGGGGAGGGCTGGATGAACAGATGGGAAACACCCGAATTCCAGAGGTTGGGAAGGTGAAACACCCAAATTCCAGAGGTTGGGAAGGTGAAACACCCAAATTCCAGAGGCTGGGAAGGTGAAACACCCAAATTCCAGAGGCTGGGACAGTCAAACACCCAAACTCCAGAGGTTGGGAGGGTGAAACACCAAAATTCCAGAGGCTGGGAAGGTGAAACCCAAATTCCAGAGGTTGGGAGGTGAAACTCAAATTCCAGAGGCTGGGACAGTCAAACACCCAAATTCAGAGGCTGGGAGGGTGAAACACCAGAATTCCAGAGGTTGGGAGGTGAAACTCAAATTCCAGAGGCTGGGAAGGTTCCCTGGTGCAGAGGGGATAAAAGAGACAAAGAGGGAAAAGTGGAGACTCCCAGGATCTGACACCACAGAAGAGGGGAAGGAAAGACACAAAAATCCTGTAAAACCCTGGGATTTGGGATGGAATCGATGGAAAAACTGAATTTAGGAGACGCAGGAACTTCCTTCCCCCTCCTCTGCCCAGCAACCAGCACCAAGAAAAGCAGGATTCTCCTTTATCCTAGGGAGAAAAAAAAGAAGCAGCAGGCCCCTTAAAAACCTCTTGAATCGTTTCCAAACTTTATTTCTGGGTGATTTGACGAAAGACACGAGTTAGTAATGGTTACATCATGCTGCTCCTCTACTGCGCATCGCCCGCCACAGCCCAGCCAGCAGCTCCCAGAGGCAGGAATTCACCCTCTCCACGGACACCTCAGGGCTTGAAATTAAAAAAAAAAAGCAAAAAAAAAATCCAGAAAAAACACCCAACCTCAATGTCTTTTTTTTTGTTGTTTTTTTGATTTTTTTTGCACGTTCTGTGGTAGAAATGTTGTTAAAAATAAAGCCCAGGTGAATGCGCTGCTGGAAATTCCAAATGCTCCCCCACGAGGACACAAATCCTGGTTTAAGGCATTTCCAAGCCCCAGCCAAAGCAGAATGAGTTTTTAGGTTTATTTTTGTTCAATTCTTGGGGGTTTTTTTGTTGTTTTTTCGTTCCTGAAAATCAGCAGCTTCCCCATCCCTCTGGAGCTGGAACAGCAGCCCAGCTGGGAATGCCATTCCCAAAATATGGACTGGGGGATTCCCAGACCCCTCCCTCCCACCCCACCCCAGCACTTCCCACCAGGAATCCCAACACTGACCCAAAAAATGGGAATTTTGGCACCCACGGAGGCCCCAGGCACAGCAGAGCCCTCATCCCACACAGGGCACAGCCCCCCGTGGAATGTTTAACCCTGCATTTTCCACAGGAATGTCACAGGTTGGGAATATTTTTTTTTTTTTAAATCAAATAAATGAAATCAAAGCAGATCCAAGTGGTTTTTCCATTGGTTTTCCCTCTTGGTTCCACCTTTGTTCAGAGCTCACCCTGAGAGAAGAAATTTGACCTTTCCTGGCTCAAAAGTTGGTGCCAAAACCCCCATTTCAAAGGGTGCCCTGCAAGGTGGGGTCGAAATTTAGGGGAAAAAAGCCAAATTTTGGCACCTTGGGCAGGAACTCCCACCCAGAACCCAGTGGGATCCCACAGATGAATTCCCTAAAGTTGTTTTTCCACACAGAAATTCAGGCTGAGGGTGGGAAAGGGACACAGAGGCCACAAAGCAGCAGGAAATCCTTCCATGGAGAAGGAATCCCAATGGAAGATGGGATTTCTTCCAGAGCTGGGATCCTTCTGCTCTTCTCCACATCCAGGAGACCCCGAGCTGCAGCCAAACCCCAGAAACATCAGAACTGGCCCCAAAATTTTTCTTTCCTGGAAGAAAATGCTTCAAATTGCCCCAAACACTCCCCAGCCTCTCTCCTGCTCCTGCTGGGCTGGAAGCACCCAGAGGATGTGGAAGACCCAAAAACTCCAAGTCC
The DNA here is from genome assembly GCF_014805655.1 of Passer montanus. NCBI lineage: Eukaryota > Metazoa > Chordata > Aves > Passeriformes > Passeridae > Passer > Passer montanus. The sequence continues at coordinate 1,358,943 of NW_024371260.1, read as the reverse complement.
AAGGTGAAAAATCCCAAATTCTCTTGGTGGGAGAGGCTCCAGTGGCAGCTCTGCCTTGCCAGGCTGGGAGGCAGAGGCTGGAGAACGCTGTGGGGCGTGGAAGGACACATCCAGGAGATCTCCGAGGAGGGAAAAGGGAATCTCCTGGTCCTTTTGGAAGAGGGAGACAATTCCCAGCTCTTGGAGAGGAGCTCCAAGTGATCCCCAGCATGAGGGAGGCCAAGGCTCGCTGGCTGGGGAGGGTCAGGACACGTCTGGATGAACACGAAATGTGGGAATGAGGTTTCACAGCTGCTCCTGCACGTGTCCAAGAGGAAGAGGAGGAGGAGAACCGCTGGAAAAATCCACATTTTTGCCTCCCCAGCACCTCTGAGTCCAGCAAAGAGTCCCGAGGCGGGCGCGGAGCGAAGCGCGGGCCCGGCGCTCTCCCTTCCAGTGCGTGGCATCCCTGATTCGAGCAGAGCTCGGAGGAGAAAAGCACTTGAGATCCTTACACACATAAATTACAGTGAGAGGAACAGGGGGCAGCAGGAGTCAGGTGAACACGGGGCCAGGAGAAGGTTTGGAAGAGCCAGAGCCTGGAGCAGGGCGGGAATTCCCACCCCGTGAATCCGCCAAGGCCTCGCCAGCACCAGCAGCACTTCCCCCACAGGAAAACAGGGTTGTTTTTGGGAACAAACCCCCCAAAAAACAGGAAAAAAAAGGGGGGAAACAACCCCAAAAACAAAGAAGCTTCAAGTATGAAGAAGATCGACGCTGCAGTGGGAGAGTTCTGGTTCTTCCCGGGGCCTGGTCGAGCTTTGTTCCGCTGCTCGGGCCGAGCCTCGCCGCCCCGAGAGCCCGAAAGCAAAAAGGGTTTCCTGCCCTCCCTGTCCCCCCAAAAATATAAAAAGCAATAAGTTTACAAAAATAGAAAATAATTACAGCAATAGGCAGGAGGGAGGGAGGAGGGGGCAGGGAGGGAGTCCCGGGCTCTATTTGGCCGAGCAGTGCAATATCCGGGGCTGGTTCAGGGCGTCCTCCAGCAGGTGCAGCTCCCGCCGGTCCACGAGCACGTCCCGCATGCAGCCCACGAAACCCGTGCTGAAGGCCTTGGGCAGGCGCTGGGGCACGCTCAGCTTGTCCAGACCCCCTGGAAAGGGAATGGGGTCAGCTGGGACAGGGACAGAGCAGGGACAGAGCAGGGGACAGGGGCAGAGCAGGGGACAGAGGAAGGGACAGGGACAGAGCAGGGACAGCCCAGGGCACAGGGGCACGTCCCACATGCAGCCCTGAAACCCGTGCTGAAGGCCTTGGGCAGGCGCTGGGGCACGCTCAGCTTGTCCAGACCCCCTGGAAAGGGAATGGGGTCAGCTGGGACAGGGACAGAGCAGGGACAGAGCAGGGGACAGGGGCAGAGCAGGGGACAGAGGAAGGGACAGGGACAGAGCAGGGACAGCCCAGGGCACAGGGGCACGTCCCACAAGCAGCCCATTAAACCCGTGCTGAACGCCTTGGGCAGGTGCAGGGAACACTCAGCTTGTCCAGACCCCCTGGAAAGGGAATGGGGTCAGCTGGGACGGGGACAGAGCAGGGACAGGGACAGCAAAGGGACAGGGGACAGCTCCCCTGAAATGGCACAGCATCAGCTCAGGGCAGGGGATAGGGGACAGACAAACAGGACAGCACAGGGGACAGGGCATTTTTCAGCCACCTGAGAGGCCACAGGATGGCGTTGGAGGGAGGGAGGGACATCCCCAAGATCCCAAACATCCCCAGGATCCCCAGCCCCGTGCCGCTCTGAGCCCCCCGGGGACAGCAGCACGTCCCTCGCCCGGACTCACCCAGCCACAGCGCCCCGTCCGTGTCCAGCTGGGTGGCCCCGAGAGGAGAGGAGCCGGCGATGGGGGCCTCGTTCCCCACCTGCAGGGAGCCCTCCCTCTGCACCCTGCTCCCGAGGGAGGAGAAGAGCAGGATTCAGGAGCGGCCCCGAGAGCCACCCCGAGCTGCTCCCTGCAACTCCTGACACCGGGAACCACCGGGGGGCGGATTTTGGGATGAGCTCCATCCCACCCCTGGGACTGGGATTCACCTGTGGGGTCTGTCCCCCCTGCTGCCCTAAAGGGGGGCAGATTTTGGGATAACCTCCACCCCATTCATGGGATATCCCCACCAGTGCTTTTCCAGGGCTGTAGTTTATTTTTTCTTTATCTTAAACTCTAAAACTAAACTTTTCTTTACTTAACGTGTCTCTGCTTTGAACTACAAATCCACATTCTCACTTCCAGCACCTAAGTCTGGAAGCCTTTTCCAAGGCCTCAGATCAAACCCTGGGTTTAATTCTAAGCTTTGGCTTCCAGACCCAAAGTCCTGAGAGTTCTTATCCAAGGAGATCCTTGGGGATCGCAGGGCTCAGCTGGAGAAGCTGCCTCACTCCCAGCTGCTCTGTCCTGACCCAGATTCTGACCCCAATCCTGATCCCAATCCCGACCCTGACCCCAATGCAATCCTGATCCCAATCCAAATCCCAATCCTGACCCTGACCCCAATCCTGATCCTGATCCAGATCCCAATTCCACTACTGATCCTGATCGCAATCCAGATTCTGATCCCAATCCAGATCCCACTCCTGATCCAGATCCCAATCCTGATCCTAACCCAGATTCTGATCCCAATCCTGATCCAGATCCCAATCCCAATCCTGATCCCACTCCTGATCCTGACAGCAATCCAGATCCTGGTCCTGATCCAGATCCCAATCCCGATGCTGATCCTGATCCGGATCCAAATCCCAATGCCAACCCATATCCTGATCCCAATCCTGATCCCGATCCCAATCCAGATCTCAGTCCCAGTCCTGACCCAGATGCTGATCCCAATCCTCATCCAGATCCCAGTCCCGATCCCAATCCAGATGCCAATCCTGTTCCTAAGTCTGGACGGATCCCAATCCCGATCCTGATCCCAATCCCGATCCCAATCCCGATCCCAATCCCAATCCAGACCCCGATCCCGTTCCCGTTCCCGCTCCCGCCGTGGCCGTGGCTCACCGGGAGGCGCGGATGTGCACCCACTGGTTGGTGTTGACGGGCACGCTGGAGCGCAGCGTGACGGCCTTGGAGCCCAGGTCGTAGCTGAGCTGCACGAAGCCGTCCACGATGGCGAGCGCGATGTAATCGGCCCTGTCCAGCCCCTTCCCGCTCCACAGCAGCAGCCCCTGCGTCGCCTCCGTCTTGATGCTCAGCTCAAAGTGGTTGGACTGCAGCGCCTTCTCGCTGCGGGGACACCGCGGAGCTCCTCAGCCTCCTCCTCCTCCTCCTCTTCCTCCTCCTCCTCCTCCTCCTCCTCCCCGGGGACAAACTCCCCGCCTTTCCCCACCTCTGGCCCGGAGGGTCACGGGTTTGGGATAGTCTCCATCCCACTGAGCAGCTCGGAGCAGGGGCAGCCTCCATCCCACTCCTGGGGTTCACCCATGGGGTCTGTGCTACCTGCTGCCCTAAAAGTGGCAGATTTTGGGATAATCTCCATCCTACCGAGCAGCTCGGAGCTGGGGCAGCCTCCATCCCACTCCTGGGATTCACAGGAAGGGTCTGTCCCAGCTGCTGCCCTAAAGGTGCCAGATTTTGGGATAATCTCCATCCCACTCCTGGGGTTGGGATACAGGCAGCCTCCATCCCACTCCTGGGATTCACAGGAAGGGTCTGTCCCAGCTGCTGCCCTAAAGGTGCCAGATTTTGGGATAATCTCCATCCCACAAAGCAGCTGGGACAGCCTCCATCCCACTCCTGGGGTTGGGATACACAGGAAGGAGATTCTCTGGAGATTCCCTGCTTCTATCCTCATGGAGCACAAGGACCAGTCCCTGCCAGCTGTGACACAGCAGCCGTGGCACCCTGGGGACTGTCACAGGAAGGGGACAGAGGCAACAAAACCTTTTCCCAAGGGAGGAGGGAAGGAAAAGTGGGATTTTCCCCAGGTTGGAATCCTGATTTTTGCCTCTGGAACAGGCACGAGGCTCCTGGAACACCGGAGTGGGACACACAGAGACACCAGAGAGACACCACAGAGCTTTTTATTCCCAAGGGATGCTGCACCCAGGGGGGACATGGCCCTGCTGTCCCTGCAGGGCCCTCAGCCTGGGGCTGGTGGCACTTTGCTGTCCCTGCAGGGCCCTCAGCCTGGGGCTGGTGGCACTTTGCTGTCCCTCAGCCTGGGGCTGGTGGCACTTTGCTGTCCCTGCAGGGCCCTCAGCCTGGGGCTGGTGGCACTTTGCTGTCCCCAAGCCTGGGGCTGGTGGCACTTTGCTGTCCCCAAGCCTGGGGCTGGTGGCACTTTGCTGTCCCCCCTGTGCAGAGCTCATCCCTCACGGATAAAAGGCCAGGACAGGGACACAGAGGACACACACAGGGACACAGGGACATGCTGAGGCACGGGCAGAGCAGGGACAGCACAGCTGGACACTCACCTGGGCTCCGAGGGGAAATCCAGCGCCTCGGGCCTCGGATGGGGAGAGAAGGGGGCAAGCCATAAGCGAGGGGCAGCGAGGAGACCCTGCCTTGCCTTTCCTTTTCCCTCTCCTTCCTTCCATCATTTCCCTTCTTTTCTCCTCTCTTTTCCTTTTTCCTTTTTCCTTTCTCCTTTCCTTTCCTTTCCCCTGAAGGAGGAAAAATCCACTTTTATAAGAAGCACAGCCCAAACTGGCTGGAAAAGCGCTGGGAAAAGGCTGGGAATGGTGACATTCCCTCTGCAAGGCAGCAGGGATTAGCTCAGGGAGGGGACACGGGGACAACTGTGAGCTCACACTGCTGGAGGGCACTGCCCACCTTAGGAGGACACTCAGGATAATCCTGAAATTCCTAAAAATCCCTTTCCAGCCCCTCCCAATGGCGTGGACATGCAGGTGGTGGCTCTGCAGCCCCCCATGCACAGGCACAGCTCTGAGGGCACACGATGAGGTGGGATGGGATGGGGCAGGCAGGGATCCCCCAAATCCCCCCTTCCCACAGCAGGGAAAGCTCTTGCACAGAGCAGGGAATTTTAGGATCCCTTTTAGGGCTCCCTTTCCATGCAGGACAGACCCACAGCCAATCTCAGCTGTCCAGGGATTGGGATTTGTCCCCACCCTCCTGCCCTGACCCTTTTTGTGACCCCTCATCCCCCTGGAGGTGTTCTGGGGGGTTCCCAGTGCCACATCCACACTGGAAAAACCAAGGATCCACTTTCCATCCCCCAGTTTCCATCTCCCACACCTGTGGCTGCTGCTGGAGCAGAAAACCACAGGGATTTTCCTTCCCTGTGCTCAACCTTATTAAAATCATGCTTAAAAATTCCCTTGAGGCATGCTGGGGGACAGCAGCTGGCCGTGGCAGGGTGGGGACAGCAGCTGGATGGCACACAGCTGGAGCAGCTGCTGGCAGCACCCGAGCCCTCCTCCCCAGGGAATGGGAAGAGTTTTCCACCCAAGACCCCGGGAGAGGCCCCGGATTCCTCCCCCAGCCCTGCCCTGAGCTGCCCCGGGGTTCGGGGTGGCGATGGGGACGGGGGGAGGGCGGCAGGGCCGTACTTACGCTGGGATCTCATTGCTCAGGTGGCTTGGAAACAGAGAAACAGCGACATTGAGAAGGGACAGACACACCCAGAGGGACAGACAGACACCCACGGAGGGACAGAGACACCCAGGGAGGGACAGACAGACACCCAGGGAGGGACAGACAGACACCCAGAGAGGGACAGACACACCCAGAGGGACAGACAGACACCCACGGAGGGACAGACAGACACCCAGGGAGGGACAGACAGACACCCAGGGAGGGACAGACAGCACCTCCACACGGACACCCTCCCCAGCAGGGCTGGGACACCGGGAATGGGAGAGGCAGGAGGACACAGGAGTCTCCTGAAGGAGGAATTTCCAGCCTGGAGGAGCTCAGGGGGAGCTCTGCTCATTCCCAGAGGGAATTCCCAAGCGCAAGGAGGAATTTCCAGCTCAGGGAGAATTCCCAGAGAGAATTCCCAAGCGCAAGGAGGAATTTCCAGCTCAGGGAGAATTCCCAGAGAGAATTCCCAAGCGCAAGGAGGAATTTCCAGCTCAGGGAGAATTCCCAGAGAGAATTCCCAAGGACAAGGAGGAATTTCCAGCCCAGGGATCATTCCCAGAGAGAATTCCCAAGGACAAGGAGGAATTTCCAGCTCAGGGAGAATTCCCAGAGGGAATTCCCAAGGACAAGGAGGAATTTCCAGCTCAGGGAGAATTCCCAAGGACAAGGAGGAATTTCCAGCCTGGAGCAGCTCTGCTCATTCCCAGAGGGAATTCCCAAGGAGCACACACCCACGGACACCCCAGGCTCCTCCCCAGCACGGGCTTGGGAACAGTCCCACACGTCCCATCCCTGAGGGACACTCGGGATCCCCCACCCCATTCCCAGCCCCACAGCCAGGCCTGGAGCTGGGAATTTGGGGCAAAGCCCGGGAGAACGAGGGTCAGGCAGCCCCGTTGGGATCTCCTGGCCCCAGCTCCCCCGGGGGGGTCAGGTACCTCTTGGTGACAGCGTTGTGGTACTCCAGGTACGTGTGGCCATCGAAGGCCACGGCCTCGGCGTCCCCCGCCGCCTTCTCGATGATCACTGAGGGCAAAGGGGAGGTGGCAAAGGAACAGAATTCCCTCGGGGCCGGGAATTCCTGGGAGGTGGGGAACCCCCCCAGCCCTGCCAGCACAGGGACACGGCTGTGTCCCCAGGGAGGGTCACCCCGGGGCTCTGAGGGGCTGGGTGGGTACGGGTGGGGTTCAGGGTCCCTCCCCAGCCAATGCCTCCCGTGGCTCCCAGCTGAGATCTCCAAGGGTTCTCCTGTCCCAGAACTTCCTGACTGGTGCTGGATGTGCTGAACTTCTGCTGGAGATCTTCCATCCAGCCTCCCGTGGGCACCCCCAACCCCCTGGGCCACCTCCACCTTCCCTGGGCCACCTCCAGCCTCCCATGGCCACCTCCAGGCTCCCATGGCCACTTCCAACCTCCCATGGCCACCACCAGCCCCCTGGGCCACCTCCAGCTCCCTATGGCCACCTCCAACCCCTGGGCCACCTGCAGACCCCTGTGCCACCTCCACATTCCCTGTGCCAGCTCCAACCTCGTGGGCCACCCCCAGCCCCCCATGGCCACCTCCAACCCCCTGTGCCACCCCCAGCCCCCTGTGCCACCCCCTGCCCTCCCATGACCACCCCCAGCCCCCCTGGCACCCCCAGCCCCCATGGCACCCCCATGACCACCTCCTGCCCTCCCTTGGCACCCCCCTGGCACCCCCAGCCCCCCTGGCACCCACCCTTCTCGCAGTGCTCCCCCGAGAAGCCCCTGTGGCAGGAGCAGTGGTAGCCCCCCAGGCTGGGGCTGCAGGAGCCCCCGTGCTGGCACGGGTTGGGCTTCTGGGTGCAGGGGTGCCCCCGGAACGGGGACACCTCCCTGGCACTGCGGATGTTCTGCTCCTTCAGCACGGGCACGCCCTCCAGGGAGATCTGCGGGGGCACCAAGGGCTCAGCCAGGAGCTGCCTGGCAGGGAATTCCCAAAAAAATGGGGAATTCTCATCCCAGGCCGGGCTGGGATGGTGAAGGTGCCCCTGCCCATGGCACGGGGGGAGCTGGAAGGTTCCTCCACCCCAAACCAGGCTGGGATGCTCTGATGGTCCTTCCCACCCAGCTCTGGTCATGTGGGGACACCAGGCAGTGTCCGTGGGGACAAGAGGAGGTGGGAACCCATCCCTAAGGTGGGAACCCATCCCTTAAATGGGAACCCATCCCTGAGGTGGGAACCCATCCCTTAAATGGGAACCCATCCCTTAAATGGGAACCCACCCCTTAAATGGGAACCCATCCCTAATGTGGGAACCCATCCCTTAAATGGGAACCCATCCCTTAAATGGGAACCCATCCCTAATGTGGGAACCCATCCCTGAGGTGGGAACCCATCCCTTATATGGGAACCCATCCCTTATATGGGAACCCATCCCTTAAATGGGAATCCATCCCTTAAATGGGAACCCACCCCTTAAATGGGAACCCATCCCTAATGTGGGAACCCATCCTTAATGTGGGAACCCGTCCCTGAGGTGGGAACCCGTCCCTGATGTGGGAACCCATCCCTTAAATGGGAACCCATCCTTAATGTGGGAACCCACCCCTTAAATGGGAACCCATCCATTAAATGGGAACCCATCCCTAATGTGGGAACCCATCCCTGAGGTGGGAACCCATCCCTTATATGGGAACCCATCCCTTATATGGGAACCCATCCCTTAAATGGGAATCCATCCCTTAAATGGGAACCCATCCCTGAGGTGATGGGAATCCATCCCAGAGAGGATGGGAACCCATCCTTAATGTGGGAACTCATCCCTGACATGATGGGAACCCATCCCTAGGGTGGGAATCCATCCCTGAGGTGAGAATCCATCCTGAAGATGGCCTTAAATGGGAACCCATCCTTAATGTGGGAACCCACCCCTTAAATGGGAACCCATCCATTAAATGGGAACCCATCCCTGAGATGGGGAATCCATCCCTATGGTGGGAATCCATCCCGAAGATGATGGGAATCCATTCCAAGTGTCCCCAAATTCCCTTCTGTCCCCCTTTTCCACCACCAGGACAACTCCCAGGTCCATCCCAGGACAGGGGGGACACTGGGCTGTCCCAGTGGACACTGAACTGTCCCAATGGACACGGGGCTGTCCCAATGGACACTGGGCTGTCCCAGCAGGACACTGGGCTGTCTCAATGGACACGGGGCTGACCAGCAGGACCTCACCCTCTGCACAGCTCCGTGGAAGCCGCTGGAGATGGCAGCTGCTCGAGCCAGCTTGGAGAAGTCGGGGGCTCCCCCCACGTAGAAGGGCTCCTTGAGGTTCAGCACCATGTGGGGCACCTGGGGGACAGCAAGGACAAGGTGTCAGCTCCTCCTGGCTGTCCCTGCATGGCCCTTGATGACCCTCATGGCTCTCTCCATGTGGGAGATTTGATGATGGTCATTTATTTGATGATAATTTATTTGATGGTCATTTATTTGATGGTCATTTATTTGATGATAATTTATTTTATGATAATTTATTTGATGATGTTTTCTATTTTATTTCATTTATTTGATGGTCATTTATTTGATGGTCATTTATTTGATGGTCATTTATTTGATGGTCATTTATTTGATGATAATTTATTTGATGATAATTTATTTGATGACGTTTTCTATTTTATTTTATTTCTGACTCTACAGATGGAGCCTCCAGGGAACCTCCTCATGCCAAGGACTGCCAGCTCCCACCCCCAGCAGGCACCTGGGGAAGGTTTCCCCTGGGTTGAATTTTGGGGAGAGGCTCTTCCCACAGCCTCAGGCCTGGAGGGGGGCTCTGCTTTCGTGTGCCCCCCAAAACTGGGGTCCCCAGACATTGCAGGGCTGCTGCTCAATCCCAGCCCGTCCCAGAGGATCCACCTGGCTGCCCCAGCTTTGAGGAGCAGGTTCAGGTTTTCTCCTGCACCCCATGGCTTGAGGAGGTTCTCCTGCACCCCACGTGGTGGTTGTGGAGGAGAAAATTCCCTCCTTGCTGTCACCAGCCCCAGGATTGGTGGGAATTCTCTGGGATGGAGGCAGGGCCACAGCAAGGACGGCGTGACATGGAGCACTAACTGATGCTTTGTGGGATTAACACAAAATAAATGACCAGATTAATTGAAATGGTCCCAAAACGAAAGGTGACGACTGGCTGGGAATGAAGCACGGGAGGGGGAATGAGGGGCTCTAAACTACAGGGATCCTAAAGCAGATGGGGAAGATGAAAAACCACAAAAATAGGAAGGAAAAAAGGAGATGAGATGGAGGCGTGGGGGGGTCATACTTATCTGTACCTTACGGGATTTCTGGGATCCAGACAGCAGGGGAGGGGAAAACACAAAGGAAAATCAAAGGGAGAGAGAGAGAAAAAAAAAACAAACAAAAAAAAGAGAGAAAAGGGACATCAGTGGGGTGCCATTGCAACAGGCAGGGCTGCCACAGCCCCGCTGCCACCAGGGCTGGGTGGCAGGGGGTGGCACGGGGTGGCAGGAGGGTCTCTGCCACCCAGGAGCTGCTTTGCCCGGAGAGGAGCCTGCAAAGAGGAGAGCGAGGGGAGGAAATGCCTGGGGGGGTTCTGTGGGGTGAGGGGTGAGCTCAGCAGGGCTGGAAAAGGGGGAAAAGGGAGGGAAGGGACCCCAGGAATGCAGGGAGGGGCTGGAACTGCAAAATTCCCAGCAGGGAGAAGAGCAGGGCAAGCGCCAGGGGATGCAGCAGCAGCAGGGCTGGGGATTTCCTGCTCCCTGAGCTCCTCTGCCTGCTGGGAGGCTCTTAATTAATGATTAATTAGTGACCCAGGGGAGCCTCAGGTAGCTGTGCCAACACAGGACAGGTGGGGACCTGCAGTAAGGGATGGGGGGTCCAGGAGAGGGTGGGGGACTCATCCAAGGCAGCCCTGAAACCTGGCTGGGATCCTGGGCAGGGACAGGGATGCTGCCCTGCCTCTGCACCCTCAAACCACCACCCAAAACACAGGAACCCCAGAAACTCCACTCAAACCATGACCCAAAACACAGGAACCTGAGAATTCCACTCAAACCACCACCCAAAACCCAGGAACCCCAGAAATTCCACTCAAACCATGACCCAAAACACAGGAACCCCAGAAATTCCACTCAAACCATGACCCAAAACCCAGCAACCCCAGAAATTCCACTCAAACCACCACCCAAAACACAGGAACCTGAGAATTCCACTCAAACCCATGATCTAAAACCTAGGAACCTGAGAAATTCCACTTAAATCCACAGGTTAAAGCCCAGGAACCCCAGAAATTCCACTCAAATCCACAGGTTAAAGCCCAGGAACTTGAGAATTCCACTCTTCCACCCTCAAATGCAGAATTTAAAGGCCAAGAACCTGAGAAATTTCACCTCTCCACCTTCAAATCCACGATTTGAAGCTGAGGAACCCGAGCCACGATTTAAAGCCCAGGAGCCTGAGAAACTCCACTCAAATCCAGAATTTAAAGCCCAGGAACCCCAGAAATTCCACTAAACCCACAATTTAAATCCCAGGAACTCGAGAAACTCCACTCAGATCCACAATTTAAAGCCCAGGAACCTGAAATATTCCCCTCAAATCCACAATTTAAATCCCAGGACCCTGAAAAACTCCCCTCAAATCCTGGATTTAAGTCCCAGGAGCCTGATAAATCCCCTCCAATCCCGGATTTCAGCCCCAGGAGCCTGAGAAACTCCCCTCCAATCCCGGATTTAAGTCCCAGGAATTTCAGAAATCCCCTCCAATCCCGGATTTCAGTCCCAGGAATTTCAGAAATCCCCTCCCATCCCAGATTTCAGTCCCAGGAGCCTGATAAATCCCCTCCCATCCCGGATTTCAGCCCCAGGAGCCTGAGAAACTCCCTCCAATCCCGGCTTTCAGTCCCAGGAATTTCAGAAATCCCCTCCCATCCCGGATTTAAATTCCAGGAATTTCAGAAATCCCCTCCCATCCCGGATTTAAATTCCAGGAATTTCAGAAATCCCCTCCCATCCCGGATTTAAATTCCAGGAATTTCAGAAATCCCCTCCCATCCCGGATTTAAATTCCAGGAATTTCAGAAATCCCCTCCCATCCCGGATTTAAATTCCAGGAATTTCAGAAATCCCCTCCCATCCCGGATTTAAATTCCAGGAATTTCAGAAATCCCCTCCCATCCCGGATTTAAATTCCAGGAATTTCAGAAATCCCCTCCCATCCCGGATTTAAATTCCAGGAATTTCAGAAATCCCCTCCCATCCCGGATTTAAATTCCAGGAATTTCAGAAATCCCCTCCCATCCCGGATTTAAATTCCAGGAATTTCAGAAATCCCCTCCCATCCCGGATTTAAATTCCAGGAATTTCAGAAATCCCCTCCCATCCCGGATTTAAATTCCAGGAATTTCAGAAATCCCCTCCCATCCCGGATTTAAATTCCAGGAATTTCAGAAATCCCCTCCCATCCCGGATTTCAGTCCCAGGAGCCCCAAGCCCCCGTGCTGGGCCGGGGTCACTCACCGGGGACTCCCCGGTCACCCCGGGGCCGTTGTTGACCCTCAGGACGCCCTTGCGGCCGCTCCGCTCCAGCAGGACACTGACCCACGTGTCCAGGGGCACCGGCTCCCTGCTCCTGGGGAAAAAGGGAAAAAAGGGTTAAAAAAGGGTTAAAAAGGGGGAAAAAAGGGTTAAAAAAGGGAAAAAAAAGGGAAAAAAAGGTTAAAAAGGGCTAAAAAAGGTGGAGAGGTCATCGAAGGGGGACGCTGAGGTGCTGGAGGTCTCAGCCGGAGATCCGTGGCAAAGGAAGAGAAATTTCTGTTGGGTCGTGGGATTGTCACCAAGGGGACTTCACACCAGCTGGGCCAGTCCTGGGCATCTGGGACAGTGCCAGCAGTGCCAGCAGAGTGCCAGCAGTGCCCTCAGCTGAGCAGGACCAGAGTGCCACCAGTACCTCTCAACTCAGCAGGGTCAGAGTGCCACCAGTACCCTCAGCTGGGCACGGAGAGTGCCAGCAGTGCCCAAAGTGCCCTCACCTGGGCAGGGTCAGAGTGCCAGCAGTGTCACAGTGCCAGCAGTGGCAGTGTCTCACCTGAGCAGGGCGGGCCCCTTGCCCAGGTGCAGTGCCTGCGGTGCCAGCAGTGCCAGCAGTGTCACAGTGCCAGCGGTGCCAGCGGTGCCAGCAGTGCCAGCAGTGGCAGTGTCTCTCTCACCTGAGCAGGGCGGGCCCCTTGCCCAGGTCGTAGCGGAACTCCAGGTGCCCGCGGTGCAGTGCCAGCGACACGAAGTCCCCTCTGCCGTCGCTCCTCTGCCCGTTGTAGAAGATCATCCCGCTGGGCTGCCGGGCCAGGAACACCACCTCCATGGACAGCTTGTCCCTGCCACGGGATTGAGTATTGATTAGGGTTATTGATTATTGATTAGTTATTGGTTATTGATCATGGGTTATTGATCATTGATTGGAGCTATTGGTTATTGATTGGGGCTATTGGTTAGGTGTTATTGATAATGGGTTATTGATTATTGATTGGGATTATTGGTTATTGATCATGGGTTATTGATTATTGATTGAGGTTACTGGTTATTGATTGGGGCTATTGGTTATTGATTGGGGTTATTGGTTATGGGTTATGGCTTGTGAAGTGTGGGTTATGGGTTATTGATTATTGATTAGGGTTATTGATTATGGATTGTGGGTTATAGATAGTGGGTTATTGATTATGGACAGTGGGTTATTGATTATGGATTCCAGGTTATGTCTCCCCTCCCGTCCAGCCGCCCCCGGGATAACCCCGATGCCATGGGCGTGCCAGCCCTGCCAGCAGTGCCAGCCGGGCCCCCGAGGCCGCCCGGGGCTGGGGGCACCCCCCTGCCGGCCCACCTCGCTCGCACAGGGTCCCCTCGCGGCCCACGGGGCACGCGCACAGCGCCCCCCCGGCGGGCAGCACCAGGCACGTGGCAGAGGGGTGGCACGGCGACGGCTCGCACGGGTTCCTCTCCAAGGCACACGTGGGGCCTGCGGGCACGTGCCAGCAGTGCCAGCCGGGGGTGCCCGGGTGCAGGGCGGGTCTGTCCGTCTGTCCCTGCACTCACTGCAGGTCGGGCACGAAGCTCTGCAGCCCGTTGAGCTCCAGGTAGGAGAAGCCGTTGAACTCGGGCAGGAAGGGCACGGACTGGTCCTGCTCTGTCACTGGGCACAAAGCGGGCGGCGTGAGGGGCGCACCTCGCTCGCACAGGGTCCCCTCGCGGCCCACGGGGCACGCGCACAGCGCCCCCCCGGCGGGCAGCACCAGGCACGTGGCAGAGGGGTGGCACGGCGACGGCTCGCACGGGTTCCTCTCCAAGGCACACGTGGGGCCTGCGGGCACGGAAAGCTTGGCACCGACCCCCAGGGACATGGCACCAGGGTCCCCCATGGCCCCAGTGTCACCCTGGGCATGTAGGCATCAAGGCACTGGCACAAAAACTCCCTCAGAACGCCCCAGAGGGGTGAGAACCCCTTGGTGCCAACCCCATACCCCAAAAACCCCCTTGGTGCCCATTCCGTAGCCAAAATCCCCCTCAGAACCCCACAATGCCCACCCTGTACCCCAAAACCCCTCAGACCCCCTTGGTGCCCACCCTGTACCCCAAAACCCCCCTCAGAACCCCACAATGCCCACCCCATTTCCAAAAACCCCCTCGGTGCCCACCCCAAACCCCCCTCAGCCCCCCTTGGTGCCCACCCTGCATCCCAAAACCCCCTTTGGTGCCCCCCCCATAC
>NW_024371260.1:1231298-1344598 GCF_014805655.1 Passer montanus | reverse complement strand
CCCTGTACCCCAAAAACCCCCCCGGTGCCCACCCCACACCCCCCTCATCCCCCCGCGGTGCCCGCCGTACCCGTGTAGGCCTCGGGGCACTGGCACTGGAACATGCCGAGGTCCTGGGCGTGGCAGGTGCCCCCGTGGTGGCAGGGGCTGGGCTGGCACGGCTCGGTGCCGCACTCGCCCACGCCGCTGGCGTACAGCACGTCGCCGGCGCCCTGGCGCAGCTCGTGCCCGCGGTTGTTGATGGCCAGCGCCCGCACGCAGCCCCGCAGGCCGCCGCTGGCACCCGTGCGCTCGGCCGCCCTGCGGGCACGGTGCCAGGCGGGCTTGTCACCCGGGGGCACGGGGGGCACGGCGGGGATGGGAGAGGGCGCGGGGTTGGCACTGCCAGGGGGCAGCGGCACTGCCACACTCACAGGGACGGTGGCACACTCACAGGGACAGTGCCACACTCACAGGGACGGTGCCACACTCACAGGGACAGTGCCACACTCACAGGGATGATGGCACACTCATGGGGCACTGCCACAGGCACAGTCATGGGGCACTGCCACACTCACAGGGCCAGTGCCACCCTCATGGGGCAGTGCCACCCTCACAAGCCCACTGCCACCCCCACAAGGGGAGTGCCACCCTCCCATGGGCACTGCCACATTCAAGGGGCAGTGCCACCCTTACAGTGTCACCCTTACGGAGCCAGTGCCCCCTCATGGGGCAGTGCCACCCTCCCAGGGGCAGTGCCAACCCCCTGGTCCCCATGCTCCACTCACAGTGCCACCCTCCAAGCCCAGTGCCACCCTCCCAGTGCCACCCCGCTGCCCGTGGTGCCCACTCACAGTGCGGCGTGCTCGTCGGGCACGCCCCCGATGAAGAGCTCGGTGTCCAGGTTGAGCCCGTCGGTGCCCGGGGGGCTGTGCCCGCTCACGGGGGGCTCCCCGTCCACGGCCAGCGTGCCCGTGCGCCGGTTCCGCGTCACCAGCAGCCGGTGCCAGCGCCCCGGCGCCACCCGCACGCGGCTGGTGACGGTGCCCGTGCCAGAGCCCGTGTCAAACCTGCCGGGGGGGAGGGTCGGTGCCCCGGGTGCCAGCGGGGAGTGCCAGCGTGACTGGCACTGCGAGCACGGGGGGAGCCTTCCCTCCCTCCCTCCCTGTTCCTCCCTCCCTCTTTTTTCCCTTCCCTCCCTCTCTCCATCCCTCCTTCTCTTCCTGGCTCCTTCCACTCCCCCCTCCCTCCTTCCCTCTCCCCTCCCATCATCTTTCCCTCCTTCTCTCCTCTTCTCTCCCTCCCTCCTTCTCTTATCTCCTTCCACTCCCTCCCTCCCTTCTTCCTTCTCTCCCTCTCTTTCCTTCTCTCCCTCCCTACTTCCCTTCCCTCCCTCCCTTTTTCCATCCCTCCTTCTCAGCTCCTTCCACTCCCTCCCTCCTTCTCTCTTTCTTCCCCTTCCTCCTCTCCCTCTCTCCTTCCCTCTCCCCTCCCTTCGTCTTTCCCTCCTTCTCTCCCCCTCTCTCTCTCCCTCCTCCTGTCTCCTTCCCCTCCCTCCCTCCCTCCCTCCCTCTCCCCTCATCCCAAAGCCCTCCCTTGCATTCTGGAATACAAACGAAGCCGCTCTGCCTCTTTCCTCCCTTCCCCGTTTTCCCCCTCTCTGCATTTCCATCCCAGTCCAAAAAAAAAAAAATCCCTAAAAAAGATCTCTCAAAAACCCTCAACCTGCCAAAAAAACCCAACCTGCCAAAAAAACCCTAACCTGCCAAAAAACCTCAACCTGCCAAAAAAACCCAACCTGCCAAAAAACCCTCAACCCCACACTTGGGAGCTTTTCAAAACCCAAAGTGAGTTCACTTCGCTGAAAATTGGGAACAAGCTCCCTCAGTATTCCAACCACACCCTTCCAAAACCCAAAAAAATCCCAATTTTTGTCCACTTGGAGGCCTTTTAGGACAGAACCCCCGTTTTAGGATGGAACCCCTTGTTTTAGGACTGAACCCACCCTTTTAGGACTGAACCCCCGTTTTAGGACAGAACCCCCTGTTTTAGGACTGAACCCCCCTTTTAGGACAGAACCCCCCTTTTAGGACTGAACCCCCTGTTTTAGGACTGAACCCCCTGTTTTAGGACAGAACCCCCATTTAGGACTGAACCCCCGTTTTAGGACTGAACCCCCTGTTTTAGGGTAGAACCCCCTGTTTTAGGACGGAACCCCCCTTATAGGACTGAACCCCCCATTTTAGGACTGAACCCCCTGTTTTAGGACAGAACCCCCATTTAGGACTGAACCCCCCTTTAGGACAGAACGCCCTGTTTTAGGACAGAACCCCCGTTTTAGGACAGAACCCCCTTTAGGACAGAACTCCCTGTTTTAGGACAGAACCCCCTGTTTTAGGACAGAACCCCCCTGTTTTAGGACAGAAGCCCCCTTTAGGACAGAAGCCCGGCCCACCTGAGCTGCGCGAAGCCGGCCCGCAGCGCCAGCGAGATGAAGTCCTTGCCGTGGCGCTGCGCGTTGTAGAGCAGCAGCCCGCTGGGCTCCAGCGCGCGGAACTCCAGCGCGATGCGCAGCGTGTGGTACGCGCGCAGCGTGCGCAGCGCCAGCACCGAGCGGCCCCCGAACGCCGCCTCCCACGGGCTGGAGGCTGGGGCTGGGAAAGGGGGAAATGGGGGAAATGGGGGGAGAGAGGGGGAAGAAAAGGAGAGGGAAAGGGGAGGAAAAGGGGGGAAATAGGGGGGAAAAATGGGGGAGAACAGGGAGGAAAAATGGGAAGAATGGAGGGAGAACAGAGGAAGAACGGGGGAAGAGAGGGGGAAGAATGGAGGAAGAGGGGGGAAGGAAAGGGGAGGAAATGGGGGGAAAATAGGGGGGAAAATGGGGGGAAATGGGGGAGAACAGGGAGGAAAATGGGAAGAATGGAGGGAGAATGGAGGAAGAGGGGGGAAGAAAAGGGGGGAAAATAGGGGGGAAAAATGGGGGGGAAGAAGGGGGGAGAATGGAGGAAGAAAAGAGGAGGAAAAGGGGAGGAAAAGGGGGAAAATAGGGGGGAAAAATGGGGGGGAAGAAGGGGGGAGAATGGAGGAAGAAAAGAGGAGGAAAAGGGGAGGAAAAGGGGGAAAATAGGGGGGAAAAATGGGGGGGAAGAAGGGGGGAGAATGGAGGAAGAAAAGAGGAGGAAAAGGGGAGGAAAAGGGGGAAAATAGGGGGGAAAAATGGGGGGGAAGAAGGGGGGAGAATGGAGGAAGAAAAGAGGAGGAAAAGGGGAGGAAAAGGGGGAAAATAGGGGGGAAAAATGGGGGGGAAGAAGGGGGGAGAATGGAGGAAGAAAAGAGGAGGAAAAGGGGAGGAAAAGGGGGAAAATAGGGGGGAAAAATGGGGGGGAAGAAGGGGGGAGAATGGAGGAAGAAAAGAGGAGGAAAAGGGGAGGAAAAGGGGGAAAATAGGGGGGAAAAATGGGGGGGAAGAAGGGGGGAGAATGGAGGAAGAAAAGAGGAGGAAAAGGGGAGGAAAAGTGGGGGTGAAGAATGGGGGGATAAAGAAAGGAAAAGGAAAAGGAAAAGGAAAAGGAAAAGGAAAAGGAAAAGGAAAAGGAAAAGGAAAAGGAAAAGGAAAAGGAAAAGGAAAAGGAAAAGGAAAAGGAAAAGGAAAAAAGGAAAAGGAAAAGGAAAAAAATGGTGAAAAAAGGCAACTTCTATTCAGTTTGGGTTCACAAAAAGGGCAACTTTGCTGTGCCTCCCTTGGGGTGATCTGGGACTCCAAATCCCACCAAACCAACCCGGACCCCCACCGACATTTCCCACGGGATTTGGGAGCTCAAATCCCCTCGAAGCAGCAGGGCTGGACACGCGCACCCTGGAGAGCTCCAGGGACAAAGCTTTTTGGGAATGAGCCCCCCCAGGGTGACCCCAAAGTGCCAGGGGCAGCTGCCAGTGCTGCCAGGCCGGGAGACGAGCAGCAGCACCCCTGTCCTGGGGGGCACTGGGGGGCACTGGGGGGCACTGGGGGGCACTGGGGGCACTGCCACCAGC
The DNA here is from genome assembly GCF_014805655.1 of Passer montanus. Lineage (NCBI taxonomy): Eukaryota > Metazoa > Chordata > Aves > Passeriformes > Passeridae > Passer > Passer montanus. The sequence continues at coordinate 1,340,587 of NW_024371260.1, read as the reverse complement.
TGGGACAACGAAGCAGCAGCTCCCAACCCCTCTGGGATCAGGGTGGAGCCAGGGAGGAGCTGCTCCTGCTCAATTTACAACCTCTTGTACCTGCCCAAGCTGCTGGGGCAGAGCTGGCACAGCCGGTGGCACCGAGCCTGCCAGGGCTGATGTGGGGTTGGCTGGCACCTGTCCCCTGTCCCTCTGTCACCACTGCTGTGGTGGTTTTGAGCTGTTTACAGTGGTTTTTTAGCTGTTTATAGTGGTTTTTACCTGTTTATAGTGGGGTTTTTTAGCTTCTTTGTGAGTTTTTTAAGCTGTTCATTGGGTTTTTATCTGTTTATAGTGGTTTTTATCTGTTTATAGTGGGTTTTTAGTTGTTTCATGATTTTTTAGCTGTTTATAATGATTTTTAACTGTTTATAGTGGGTGTTTTAAATCTGTTTAGTGTTTTTTTAGCTGTTTCCCATCTCTGGAAGTGCCCAAATCCAACCTGGCACAGCGGGGGTGGCATCCTACCCACGCCACGAGGCACGAAGCCATTTCCAAGACCCAAAACCGGTGACTTTTCTCTCAGCACCACCTACATTTCTCACACACAGCCCCTCCTCTGCCCGCGGGGCAGCTGCAGCTGAAGTTGTGCCCGTCGTCCTGGCAGGTGCCACCGTGCAGGCAGGGCTGGGACTGGCAGGGCCGCGGGGCGGGCGCGGTGCCAGGGGGCAGCGGGGTGGGCTTCCTCCTGCTGCTGCTGCTGCTGCCAGGGCTCCTGGTGCTGCCAGGGCTCCTGGTGCTGCCAGGGCTCCTGGGGGTGCTGCCAGGGCTCCTGGGGGTGCTGCCAGGGCTCCTGAGGGTGCCCAGCACGGGGCCGGGGCTGCCCCCGGGCTCGCCCTGCTGCCCCGGGGCCGCGGTGGGCGCGGGCACCCTGCGGGTGGTGCCCGGTGCCATGGTGGTGGCCGTGGTGGTGGTGACGGTGGTGGTGAAGAGCCGGGGGATCCAGTCTGGAACACAGCGGGGACGGGGTCACCTGGGGATGGGGGAGCTGGGGATTTGGGGTCACCTGGGGATGGGGGAGCTGGGGATTTGGGGTCACCTGGGGATGGGGGAGCTGGGGATTTGGGGGCAGCTGAGGGGCGAGGCTGGGGTCAGGTGTGGGTTGGGTTTAGGGTCAGGTGTGGGTTAGTTTTAGGGTTAGGTATGGGTTAGGTATGGGTTAGGTTTAGGGACAAATGTAGGTTAGGTTTAGGGTCAGGTATGGGTTAGGTTTAGGGTCAGGTGTAGGTTAGTTTTAGGGAAAAGTGTGGGTTAGGTTTAGGGTTAGGTATGGGTTAAAGTTAGGATTAGCTTTAGGGTCAGGTGTAGGTTAGGGTTAGGGTCAAGTGTGTGTTAGTTTTAGGGTCAGATGTGGGTTAGGTTTAGGGTTAGGTATGGGTTAGTTTTAGGGTCAGGTGTGGGTGAGTTTTAGGGTTAGGTTTAGGGTCAAGTGTGGGTTAGGTTGAGGGTTAGGTATGGGTTAAGTTTAGAGTCAGGTGTAGGTTAGGTTTAGGGTCAAGTGTGGGTTAGGTTTAGGACCACGTGTGGGTTAGGGTTAGGTTTAGGGTCAGGTGTAGGTTAGTTTTAGGGTCAGGCATGGGTTAGGTTTAGGGTCAGGTGTAGGTTAGTTTTAGGGTCAGGTATGGGTTTGTTTTAGGGTCAGGTATAGGTTAGTTTTAGGGTTAGGTCTGGGTTATGAGAGGAGCAGCCAGCATGGCCATAGAGCAGAAATTTGCAACCCAAGAGGCCTCAAAGTGCACAAAAATTGGGGTTTTTTTGGGATGCTGGCAGTGCATGGGTGGAGCAGAAGCTGTCCCAGACTGGCCAGCACCCCTGAATCCCAGGATCCCTTTGCAGGCCACACCCCAGGGGTGGCACTGGCCACATCCCACGGAAAAGGGGGATTTTAACCCTTTGCTGGTTCACGGGGAAGCCCTGGAAGGGATTTCCCAGAGAAGCTGAGGCTGCCCCATCCTGGAAGTGTCCAAGCACCCTCTGGAAGATCCCTGCCCATGTCCAGACCCTTTTTAAGTCCCTCCCAAAAATGTTTGGAGGTTGGGATTCCTCCAGACCCACCCAGGGAAGGTTTTAAAGGGTTGCCAAGACCAGCAGAGCCCCCCTGGCATCCTGAAGCCCCAAAGCAAGCGAGGGGCACTCACCAAAATCCATGAATTTGATGTGCTCCTGCTGGGGCTGCTTCACCAGGATGGTTTTTCTCTTGGCAGCTCGGAGCTGCTTCAGCAGAGCCCCCTGGACATCAGCAGCCGTGCAGGACGTGGCTGCAGCCGGCCAGGAGGGCAAAGGAGGGAAGCAACAGGAGAATTCAACAGAACTGCCCTCCCATGACCTCCCCAAATCCCTCCTTCCCCAAGGAAATAATCCTCTTTGCCAAGGAAATAATCCTCCTTTGCCAAGGAAATAATCCTCCTTTCCAAGGAAATAATCCTCCTTTCCAAGGAAATAATCCTCCTTTCCAAGGAAAATAATTCTCCTTCCCAAGGAAAATAATTCTCCTTCCCAAGGAAAATAATTCTCCTTTCCAAGGAAAATAATTCTCCTTCCCAAGGAAAATAATTCTCCTTCCCAAGGAAAATAATTCTCCTTCCCAAGGAAATAATTCTTCTTTCCCAATGAAACTAACCCTCCTTTCCCAAGGAAAATAATACTCCTTCCCAAGGAAAATAAAACTCCTTCCCAAAGAAAATAAACCTCTATTCTCAAGGAAAATAACTCTCCTTTCCAAGGAAAATAATCCCTCCATTCCCAAGGAAAATAATCCTCCTTTCCCAAGGAAAATTAAACCTTCTTTCCCAAGAAAAATAATCCTTCTTCCTCAATGAAAATATTCCTTCTTTCCCAAGGAAATTAACCCTCCTTTCCCAAGGAAATTAACCCTCCTTTCCCAAGGAAATTAACCCTCCTTTCCCAAGGAAATTAACCCTCCTTTCCCAAGGAAATTAACCCTCCTTTCCCAAGGAAATTAACCCTCCTTTCCCAAGGAAATTAACCCTCCTTTCCCAAGGAAAACCCTTCCAGCTCCCTCAGCGTGCAGCCCCTCCCGGCTCCCCTCACACGGAAATTTTGCAGGATAAAAGAGCCAACCCCAGTGAATTTTGGGATGGTTCTTTCCCTCTCCTCCCCGAGGGCTTTCCCAGCCAGAATTCCTGCTGGGAATGGCGGGAGTGGCCCCACCTGGGTCAAAGTGGGCCTCCACGATGACCCTGACGGCGCTGCTCTGGCCCAGGTCCCGCACGCGGATGCTCCTGAAATCCTTCCTGACATCAGAACCTCGGAACAGCTCGTCCAGCTGGGGAAGGAAAGGGTTAACAGGGAGATCCTGGCACGGGGATGCTGCCAGGGAAGGATCCAGGCTTGGAATTGCTTCCTAGCCTTTGTAAGGCAGTGACAGGGAGGGGACAGGGGACAATTCCAGCTGCTCTTTAGGGGGTACAACAGGATCCATAAACTTCCAGCTGTTCTTTAGGGGGTAGAACAGGCTCCATAAACAATTCCAGCGGTTCTTTAGGGCCAAGGGAAGAATGGGATCCACAAACACAGTGGGACAGGGATGTTCTGTGACAAATCCAGCTGTTCTTTAGGGGGTAGAACAGGCTCCATAAACAATTCCAGCGGTTCTTTAGGGCCAAGGGAAGAATGGGATCCACAAACACAGTGGGACAGGGATGTTCTGTGACAAATCCAGCTGTTCTTTAGGGGGTAGAACAGGCTCCATAAACAATTCCAGCGGTTCTTTAGGGCCAAGGGAAGAATGGGATCCACAAACACAGTGGGACAGGGATGTTCTGTGACAAATCCAGCTGTTCTTTAGGGGGTAGAACAGGCTCCATAAACAATTCCAGCGGTTCTTTAGGGCCAAGGGAAGAATGGGATCCACAAACACAGTGGGACAGGGATGTTCTGTGACAAATCCAGCTGTTCTTTAGGGGGTAGAACAGGCTCCATAAACAATTCCAGCGGTTCTTTAGGGCCAAGGGAAGAATGGGATCCACAAACACAGTGGGACAGGGATGTTCTGTGACAAATCCAGCTGTTCTTTAGGGGGTAGAACAGGCTCCATAAACAATTCCAGCGGTTCTTTAGGGCCAAGGGAAGAATGGGATCCACAAACACAGTGGGACAGGGATGTTCTGTGACAAATCCAGCTGTTCTTTAGGGGGTAGAACAGGCTCCATAAACAATTCCAGCGGTTCTTTAGGGCCAAGGGAAGAATGGGATCCACAAACACAGTGGGACAGGGATGTTCTGTGACAAATCCAGCTGTTCTTTAGGGGGTAGAACAGGCTCCATAAACAATTCCAGCTGTTCTTTAGGGCCAAAGGGAAGAATGGGATCCACAAACACAGTGGGACAGGGATGTTCTGTGACAATTCCAGCTGTTCTTTAGGGCCAAGGGAAGAATGGGATCCATAAACAATTCCAGCTGTTCTTTAGGGCCAAGGCAAGAGCAGGATCCATAAATCATGTGGGACAGGGAACCATCGTCCATTTTGGGACCATTTTGGGCTCATCTTGGTTGTAGGCCCAAGGGGGATCCATTGAGGATTTTAATAAATCCCTCTTTATTCCTTGACCCCGTTCCAGGGCAGCCTGAGGGCAGCAGCAGGGTCCCTGTGGTGCCAGCTGTGCCCCGGGCACGGAGCTCACCGCGCTCTCGATGCTCCGCGCCGTCTCCCCGAAGAGCTCGGATTTGGGGTCGGCCATCTCCGGGGTGTAGAACAGCTCCTGGCCCTCCACCTCCTCCAGGATCAGCACTCCTTGGAACACCTTGGTGGCTGCGGGACGAGGGAGCACAAGACAAAGGCCTTGAGCTGGGCAGGGGCGGCGAGGGAGCGCCGCAGTCCCTGCCAGAGGGGGATGGCAGTGTGGGGGTAGTGCCAGTGCCGGGTTAGTGGGGATGGGACGGGCACAGCCATGGAGGGTTAGTGCTGGAGCAGATGGCAAGGACCAGGCTGGAGATGGCAGCTTTTACCAGACGGGTTCCTGCGAGCTCCGGCCCGGAGAGCAGCCCCCCTGCTCCGCTGGGTGACAAGAGAGACACGTTAGAGGACACGCCACGGCCCGGGGCACCCGCGGGGGCACAGCGGGGCCACCCGGGCTGGGGCCGAGGGGACAGCTGGCACAGGGCAACCACAGCCCTGCCAACCACCTGGAACATTCCCTGGAACAGCGGGAATGCCAGTGCTGGATCCTGCCCTGGGGATGCAGAGGATGGAGAGATCCTGCTGGGGGAGCCACACAGGAGCTTCCTTTTCCTTTCCATTTTCCCCTCTCCTTTTTCCTTTTCCCCTTCTCTCTCTCTTTCCATTTTCCCTTTCCCGCTTCCTTTTCCCTTCTCCTTTTCTCTCTCCTTTTTCCTTTTCCTTCCCCTTTCCTCTTTCCCTTTCTCTTTTCCTTTTCTGCTTTCCCTCTCCCTTTCCCTTCTCCCTTCTCCTTTTCCCTCTCCCTTTTCCTTCCCCTTTCCCTCTCCCTTTCCCTTCTCCTTTTCCCTCTCCCTTTTCCTTCCCCTTTTCCCTCTCCTTTTCTCTCTTCCTTTTCTGCTTTCCCTCTCCCTTTCCCTTTTCCCTTCTCCTTTTCCCTTCTCCTTTTCCCTCTCCTTCTCCCTTTCCCTTCACACAGGACTTTTAACCCTTTATGGGTGAAAAGGGAAAGTGCTGTTTTCCCAGAGGCAAAGGGGATGTCCCACTGGAAACCCCAAGGAACAAGGAAGGATCTAAGTGAGGAAAAATCTGGGACGTGGCCCCTGAGGAACAATTTTCAGGACAACAAGGATATTCTGCCAGCAGAGATGGGGCTGTGCTTCCTCACACTGTGGGAAGGAGGAGAGATCCCAGCTGGGTCAGGGAGCAGCAAACACCCCCAGGAAGATCCCAAATCTTCCTTCAGCCCCAAATCCACCTGGGCAGTTCTGTGTGTCATCGCCCTTGAGAGATCCTAATTCCTGACCCCAAAGGGATCCCAAACCAGTCCCAAATCTGGCTGGGCAGTTCTGTGTCACTAACCCTGAGAGATCCCAAACTCCTGACCTCAAATAGACGCCAAACCAGCCCCAAATCCAGCTGGGCAATTCTGTGTCATCCCCTTTGAGAGATCCCAAACTCCTGGCCCCAAACCAGCCCCAAATCCAGCTGGGCAATTCTGTGTCATCCCCTTTGAGAGATCCCAAACTCCTGGCCCCAAACCAGCCCCAAATCCAGCTGGGCAGTTCTGTGTCATCCCCTTTGAGAGATCCCAAACTCCTGGCCCCAAACCAGCCCCAAATCCAGCTGGGCAGTTCTGTGTCCTCCCACCCTGAGAGTTCCCAAACTCCTGACCCCAAAGGGATCCCAAACCAGCCCCAGGCTCACTGGGGCAGTTCTGTGTCATTCCCCTTGAAAGATCCCAAAGTCCTGACCCCAATCCAGCCCCAAATCCACTGGGGCAGTTCTGTCCCCTCTCCCCCTGTGAGACCCCCTCTCCTGACCCCAAGGCCCCCCAGCCCCAGCCCCAGGCTCACTGGGGCAGTTCTGTCCCCTCTCCCCCTGTGAGACCCCCTCTCCTGACCCCAAGGCCCCCCAGCCCCAGCCCCAGGCTCACTGGGGCAGTTCTGTCCCCTCTCCCCCCGTGAGACCCCCATCCTGGCCCCAGAGGGACCCCAAACCCCAGCCCAGCTCACCGGGGCAGTTCTGTCTCCTCTCCCCCTGAGAGTTCCCAAACTCCTGACCCCGAAGGGATCCCAAAGCAGCCCCAGCTCACCGGGGCAGTTGCTGCCCTCGCTGTCGGCCATGGCGGTTTTGCCGTCGGCGCAGCAGCCCAGGGCGCTGTTGTAGCACGTGGCCCTCTCGATGGCAGGCGTGGATGTCACCTGGGCCTCGGCCAGCTCCTCCTCGCCTGGGGACAGCAGGGGACACCCGGCAGTGACACCCCTGCGTGGCACCCGCCCGCTTGTGGGGACACGCAGGGTGGCTGGAGCCAGCACCAAAGGGAAGGCTGGAGCTCTGTGTTTAGCCAGAGTGGTTCGGTGGGCGGCGCTGGCGCGGCGCTTGCGGCCGCGGTGGGCGCGGGGGGCGCGGGCAGCAGGAGCCGCTCCGGGGGCAGCGTGGGCAGCGGCGTGGGGGGCACCGGGGGGCTCGACAGCGTGATGGACTCTGCGGGGCAGCAGACAGGGCACGTGAGCAGGGGTGGCACTGGGAGGGGGGTGACAAAGCCCGGGAAGGGGAGGTGATGTGACAGGGGGGGTCTCACGGGGTGGCAGGGCCAGCCTCAGGATACGGGGGTGGCACCAGCCTGGGGACACTCAATGGCACTGCCCCAGGGTCACTGGGCATGGCACTGCCCTGGGGACACTGAGCATGGCACTGTCCTGGGGACACTCAGTGTGGTACTGTCCTGGGGACACTCAATGGCACTGTCACAGTGACACTGAGCATGGCACTGCCCTGGGGACACTCAGTGGGCTGGGGACATTCAGCGTGGCACTGCTCGGGGAGCATTCACTGTGGCACTGCCCAGGGGACACCGAGTGCCACCGCGGAGCCCAGGGTGTCACTCACCGGCAGATCCCGCCCCGCTGGACTCCTGGTCCCCGCTGGTGCCCATGTCCTGGTCCCCACTGCCCTCGGCGCTGCCGGACTCGCCGTAGCCCGGCTGGCTGGTGCCCGCCACCACGGGCACGGTGACCAGCGGGCGGACGGTGGCCCTGGGCACGCCGGGGGTGGCCCAGGCCGTGGTGGCCGGCCTGGCTGTTGTCACACGCCTGGTGGCGGGGTGGCCTCGCTCGGTGGGCGGCGCCTGCCCAGGGGACACTCAATGGCACTGCCCCAGGGACACTGGGCATGGCACTGCCCAGGGGACACTCAATGGCACTGCCCTGGGGACACTGAGCATGGCACTGTCCTGGGGACACTCAGTGTGGTACTGTCCTGGGGACACTCAATGGCACTGTCACAGTGACACTGAGCATGGCACTGCCCAGGGGACACTCAATGGCACTGCCCCAGGGACACTGGGCATGGCACTGCCCAGGGACACTCAGTGGCATTGTCACAGTGACACTGGGCATGGCACTGCCCAGGGGACACTCAATGGCACTGCCCCAGGGACACTGGGCATGGCACTGCCCAGGGACACTCAGTGGCATTGTCACAGTGACACTGGGCATGGCACTGCCCGGGGACACTCACCATGGCACTGCCCCACGTGCTTGACTGTGATGTGCTGGCCCTGCCTGCAGGCGATGGTCCGCAGCTGGCACTGGTCCCCGTAGGTGACACCATCAGAGCCACACACCTGGGGACACAGGGGACACCGGAGCTGCACCCCTGGGCCCCTCCCCGTGACACCAAGAGGGCCCTGAACCCTGGCAGCGATTTTGGGGGGCTCCTCTGGGGCACAGAGGGACCAGGGCGGGCAGGGGTGCCAGGGGACATCTGTGACCGGTGTGTCCCCCTTGCCCAGCAGGGTTTTGTGGCCCACCCGATGCCCCCGAGCCCCCCAGGTGTCCCCAGACCTTGGTGGTGTTGGCCTCGGGGCACAGCGGGGACGGGCACTCGCAGTGGGCGAAGCCGTTCAGCTCCACGCACGAGGCCCCGAAGTCACAGCTCAGCTCCTCGCAGGACCTGGGGGCTGAGGGGTCTGGGCAGGGCGACAGGGAGCCGGGAAAACATCCTGGTTAGCAGGAGCCAAAATCCCAAACAGGCAGCAGCCAAAATCCCAAATAGACAGGAGCCAAAATCCCAAACAGGCAGCAGCCAAAATCCCAAATAGACAGGAGCCAAAATCCCAAACAGGCAGCAGCCAAAATCCCAAATAGACGGGAGCCAAAATCCCAAATAGACGGGAGCCAAAATCCCAAATAGACAGGAGCCAAACCCCAAATAACCAAGATCCAAACCCCAAATAAACAGGACCCAAAACCCCCAAATAACCAAGACCCAAACCCCAAATAAACAGGACCCAAAACCCCCAAATAACCAGGACCCAAACCCCAGTGCTGCAGGACCCAAAACACAAATAACCAAGACCTAAACCCCCAGATAAACAGGACCCAAACCCCAAATAAACAGGACCCCAAACCCTAGTGCTGCAGGACCCAAAACCCACATAAATAGGACCCAAAAAAATAGGAACCAAACCCCAAATAAACAGGACCCAAACCCCTAACAAGCAGGACCCAAAACCCCAAATAACCAAGACTCAAACTCCCAAATAAACAGGACCCAAACCCCAAACAAGCAGGACCCAAACCCCAAAGGAGCAGGACCCAAACCCCAAAGGAGCAGGACCCAAAACCCCAAAGGAGCAGGACCCAAACCCCAAATAACCAAGACCCAAAACCCCAAATAACCAGGACCAAACCCCAAAGGAGCAGGCCCCAAACCCCAAATAAGCAGGATCCAAACCCCTAACAAGCAGGACCCAAATCCCAAATAAGCAGGACTCAAACCCCAAAGGAGCAGGCCCCAAGGCCAGGCACGCAGGCCCCTCACCCTTGTGGCAGCCCGCGGTGCCCAGCGTGCTGCCGTCGGGGCACTGGGTGCACTTCATGCCCGTGATGCCCGTCCTGCAGGAGCACAGCCCCGACATCTGCTCGCAGTCATCCCGCACCGAGCCCACGGGGTCACAGTGACACGCTGCCAACGGGACACGGGTCACGGGGGAACGGGGTGGCAACGGGGCAGAACAGCCACGGGGTGGGGACGGGGGAATAACGGAGTTATGGGGTGGGAATGGGGGAATAACAGAGTTATGGGGTGGGGATGGGGGAATAACAGAATTATGGGGTGGGGATGGGGGAAAAAACAGAGTTATGGGGTGGGAACAGGGCAGGAACATAGCCATGGGGTGGGGATGGGGGAATAACAGAGTTATGGGGTGGTAATAGGGAAAGAACACAGATATGGGGTGGGGAAGGGGGAAGAACACAGATATGGGGTGGGAACGGGGGAAAGAACACAGATATGGGGTGGGGAAGGGGGAAGAACACAGATATGGGGTGGGAACGGGGGAAAGAACACAGATATGGGGTGGGGAAGGGGGAAGAACACAGATATGGGGTGGGAACGGGGGAAAGAACACAGATATGGGGTGGGAATGGGGAAATGCAGTTATAGGGTGGGAAAGGGGGGCCTGGCACCATGTGGGAATGGGGGTGGTGATGTGCCATCCGTGTCACTCAGGGAAGTGTCCCACCCATGGGCAGTGTCCCCTCGCTGTCCCTCAGGGGTACCCCATCCCTGTCCCCCTCGGGCACTGTCCCCTCTCTCTCTGTCACTGCTGGGTGGCACCCTGGGCACTGCCCCTCCCTGTGGCAGTCACTCAGGGGGTGTCCCCTCTCTCTGTGCCAGCCACTGCTGGGTGGCACCCCTGTCCCTGGTCACTGTCCCCTTGCTGGCGGTCACTCAGGGGGTGTCCCCTCTCTCTGTGCCAGCCACTGCTGGGTGGCACCCCTGTCCCTGGTCACTGTCCCCTCCCCGTGGCGGTCACTCAGGGGGTGTCCCCTCTCTCACTGTCACTGCTGGGTGGCACCCCTGTCCCCTGGTCACTGTCCCCTCCCCGTGGTGGTCACTCAGGGGGTGTCCCCTCTCTCTGTCACTGACGGGTGACACCCCAGTCCCCTCGCTGGCGGTCACTCACGCGTGCAGCCGCTCCGGCCGTCGGTGACGATGCCGCGGAAGTTCCAGAAGCCGGGCTCGCAGCGGTCGCACTTGAGGCCGCCCACGCCGGGCTTGCAGGAGCACTGGCCCGTGCCCGGGTCACAGGAGCCACCGTAGGAGCCGTACGGGTTGCACTGGCACGTGCCTGAGGGCAGGGACAGCAGGGGACACCCGTGTCACCCGTGCCACCCTGTGCCACCCTCCTCCATCAGCCCCCGGGCTGAAGGCGCTGTCAGCAAGAGCTCGTCTCTCATTAGCATCAAAGGGGAAGGAAGCTATTAGAGGGTGATTATTAATTCATTAAGCAGCAGCTTGATGGAGGGAAGGCAGCCAAAGATAGACAGACAGCCAGATGCTGTCCTTGTCCCAGCGGGAAAGGGACAGGAAGGGACAGGAAGGGGCACAAAGGGACAGGAAGGGGCACCTGGGGATCAGCAGGAGGGGGTGAGGACATTCCAGGAGCAGGGAAAGGGAATGTCCATGGATAAACCTGGCCAGGGCTTCAAGCTGCTCCTTGAGTGGTGAGGGACACATGTGGGACACGGGTGGGACACGGGTGGGACATTCGTGGGACACAGACTGGTGGCATCTGGGTCCATGGATGGTGGGGCAGGATTTCCATCAGAAAATCCAAAACCATCACTGCCAGAACAATGGAAATGCTCCTGTCCCCTGGAGCAACCCCTGGGCAACACCCCCGCAGCTCCTGCAGCCTTTCCCATCTTCCAGCTGTGTTTCCCCCATTATCCGTCTGCTTTCCCCCATTATCCAGCTGGTTTTTCCCCCTATATCCAGCTGGTTTTCTTCCCTATATGCAGCTGGTTTTCTCCCCTATATCCAGCTGGTTTTCCCTCCATTATCCAGCTGGTTTTCTTCCCTATATGCAGCTGGTTTTCTCCCCTATATCCAGCTGTTTTTCCCTCCATTATCCAGCTGTTTCCCCCCCATTATCCAGCTGTATTTCCCCCCATTATCCAGCTGTATTTCCCCCATTATCCAGCTGTTTCCCCCCATTATCCAGCTGTTTTCCCCCATTTTCCAGCTGTTTTCCCCCATTTTCCAGCACTCCCTGCTCAGCATTACCCCCCCAGAGTCTCCACGGGCTGATGTTCCCCCCATCAGGCAGCCACAGCCTCAGCTGTTGAGAGCCTTTCAAAACGCTCCTGCTGGCTCGGATAATTAGTGAATAAATATTAATGAGCCCCAGGCCAGCTCAGCTCCCTGCACAGGGGGTCACCCAGCTGTCACCGGGCCTCTGGAAGGTCCCCAGGTGACAATTTCCCCCCATGGAATATTCCTGTCACTCAGGCAGGTGGAAGTCCCCGAGCCCAGCAATGGGGTGAAGGCACCAAGGCCCTGGAGACGCCTCTGGGGACATCCAAAGTGTCCCCTCCAGCCCCCTGCCCTCCTGCATTCCCAAGGGATCGAGGCCTGGGAGCTGGCTCAGGGATTTTGGAAGGACGGGAGGATCACCAGCAGTGGGGCAGGAGGGGTCAGTCCCTTCTCCCAGGGGACAGGAGCAGAGGAAAAGCTGCACCAGGGGAGGGTCAGGTTGGAGATTTGGGAAGATTTGCTCCCTGGAAGAGTGGTCAGGTTTGGAATGGGCTGTGCAGGGAAGCGATGGAATCACCACCCCTGGAAATGCTCACAACCCCGTGCACGTGGCACTTGGGGACAGGACTCTGTGGTGACAGAGCTGCAACTCAGGAGAGCTTTTCCAGCTTGAATATTCCACAGTCCTACAGCTGGGGAGCGTCCAGCTTCATCTCCCGGGGACAGGACCCCAACTCCCCCCTCCAGCTGCCCCTCCGGCCCCCCGAGGGTCCCCTGGTGTCCCCAGAGGTGGCACTCACTGGGACAGCCGGCTGCTCCCACGCCCAGCGCCAGGGTGACGTTGTCGGGGCAGCAGCCGTACACGGTCTGGCTGCAGTGCACCACCAGCAGCGGCGGCGGGGTGGTGGCCAGGCCTGCAGGGGGGACACGGGGACACAAGGGTCACCTTGGCACCCGGGATGTGGCAGCACTGCCACAAACCCTCCTGGAGGTGCTGGGAGCCGGCATGGGGACAGGGGACAGCAGAGCACAGGGACTTTTTAGGGGAGTGGCCCCTGAGAGCAATTCCTGCTCATCCCCAGGGAAAGGACACCAGGGACACGGCTGGGGACATAGACAGCAGGGGGGAGTGGCCTCCCCAGGGGACACACCCAGAGGGGGGAGTGGCCTCCCCAGGGACACACCCAGGGACACACCTGGGACACACCCAGGGACACACCCAGATGGGGAGTGGCCTTCTCAGGGGACACACCCAGGGACACACCCGGGACACACCCAGGGACACACCCAGATGGGGAGTGGCCTTCTCAGGGGACACACCCAGTGACACACCCAGAGGGGGCGTGGCCTCCCCAGGGACACACCCAGAGCGGGCATGGCCTCCCCAGGGACACACCCAAAGGGGGAGTGGCCTCCCCAGGGACACACCCAAAGGGGGAGTGGCCTCCCCAGGGACACACCCAAAGGGGGAGTGGCCTCCCCAGGGACACACGCAGTGACATACCCAGAGGGGGCGTGGCCTCGTGGGACACACCCAGAGGGGGCATGGGCTCCCCGGGACACACCCGGAGGGGGCGTGGCCTCGTGGGACACACCCGGGGGGGCGTGGCCTCGTGGGACACACCCAGAGGGGGCGTGGCCTCCCGGGGACTCACCCCTGCAGGCTCCCTGGCCGGTGACAAAGAGCTCCTGGCGTTTCTCACACCGCGTCTTCTTCAGCTCGCACTCGCTGCCGTAGGTGACGCCGTCAGAGCCGCACACCTGCCAGCAGCGGGGCGAGGGCACGGCTCAGGGCAGCCCGCGGCGCGGCCGTGCCAGCCGGGGAGGGGGCGCAGGGGGCAGGGCTCACCGGGCCGCGGGGCACGGCCGCGCAGGTGAAGTCGCACACGCAGGGCTCGTCCTCGGCGTCCTCGTCCCACCAGCCCCCGAACTGCCGGCACCGCTCCTGCTCGCACTCGCTGCCGTCCCCCGAGCCAGAGCCCCCCGAGCCACACTCTGGGGACAGCGACAGAAGGGCTGTGCTTTCGGCCTGCCTGGATGAGCTCCAGGAGGAGCTCGTTACAACTGAGATGGTTCTGCTACTTGGTATGAAATTAGGAGGATGGATTTGGAGGTTGGAAATAGAAAAAGGTTTAATAAAAGGTAAAATAGCAAAGCCTTTACGGAGAAAACTCTGCTTTTCTCTGTAAATTACAGCTAAGAGGTTCTTCCTTTTGCTAAAACACCCCACAAAAATGATTATTTCCTTTGTTCTTTTATTTTATTAGTGAATTACTTAGGTGGGACCTCTTGGCCTCTGTCCAACCTGACAACCCCAGGTCTGAGGTGACCTCAAAGGTCCTATGAGGTGTTTTTTTACCAAATTGGGGAGAGAAACTTCTGGGCTTTTTGCCTTTTTAAGCAGACAAAGAATAATTTGGTCACTCCATCAACAGAGGGCACATTCCTACAAGGATGGCCACGGTGACATTTCAGGGGATGGGGACAAAGCCCGGTCCTGGTTTGGGGACACGCCCAGAGCTGCACAGCTCCAAACCCCAGATTTCACCTTTCAGCCCCAAAATCCTGCCCCACACAGAGGGGGATGGACAGTCCCACCTCAGAGGGGCTCCAGCTCCTCCTCCCCCACAGGAGCCAAACCGGGAGCCCCACGTCACCCAGCTGCCACCCGCTTTGGTGACAGTTCCACTCCATGCTTTGAGCCAGGAACCTAAATCCTAACCGTGCAGGACCCAAAATCCCAAATAAACAGGAGCCAAAATCCCCAGTTATACAGGAACCAAAATCCCAGTTATTCAGGAACCTAAATCCCAAATAAACAGGGACCAAAATCCCAGTTACACAGGAACCAAAATCCCAACTGTGCAGGACCCAAAATCCCAGTTGTGCAGGACCCAAAATTCCCAATAAAGAGAAACAAAATTCCCAGTTATACAGGAACATAAATCCCAGTTATTCAGGAACTAAAATCCGAAACAGACAGGAACAAAAATCCCAGATGGAAAATCCCAAACACGCAGAAATCTAAATCCCAACTGTGCAGGACCCAAAATCCCAAACAGACAGAAATCTAAATCCCAGTGATACAGGAACCTAAATCCCAGTTGTGCAGGACCCAAAATCCCAATTTAACACCCCGAAGTGTGCACAGGCAGCTTGTGGGTGACGTGGAGCTGGGGGAGGGCTGGGATTTGGGGCTGGGGGAGGACTGAAGGCCCTGGAGCTGTGCAGGATGAGCTGCAGCAGCAGCAGAGATGTGGCTGATTTCAAAGGCTGCTGGAAGGGGAAAAGGGATGGGGGAAGGGGAACCTGGCCCTTTTTATGCTGTGATCAAAGGCTGGGCTCTGGCATCACACACAGAATTATTCAGGCTCTGCCTGCGGAGGGACAGCAACCTGAAATCCCCCGAGCAGGGCTGTGATCAAACACCCTGCTCTGCCTTTCCCCTCTGCCTCTGACGTGTGCCAGGCAACCTCAGCTCCCTCCCTGTGCCAGCAGGAGCCCACAGCTTTCCCCTGAGTGGGAAAACTCGGCAGGTTCTTTATTTTTAGGCTCACCAAGAAAGGCAGAGCTGACCCCAAAACCCTCCCCGGAGCTCTGCTGAGGGAACAGAGCCGTGGGATGGGATGGGTTGGAAGGGAACTTAAAAATCATCCAGTCCCAAACCCCTGCCAGGGGCCAGGGATGGCACTGGAGAGGGAAAATTTACATTGGATGCAGAGACAGGACAAGGGGGAATGGCTTCAAACTGAAAACCAGGAAATTTAGGTGGGATAGACGGGAAAAAAAAGGGGGAAATTTATACAGGATGCAGAGGCAGGACAAGGGAGATTGGCTTCAAACTGAAAACTGAAAAATTAGGTGGGATATAGGGGGAAAAAAAGGGGAAAATTTACACAGGATGCAGAGACAGGACAAGGGAGATTGGCTTCAAACTGAAAACTTTAGGTGGGAAATAGGGGGGAAAAAAGGGAAAATTTACACAGGATGCAGAGGCAGGACAAGGGAGATTGGCTTCAAACTGAAAACTTTAGGTGGGAAATAGGGGGGAAAAAAGGGAAAATTTACACAGGATGCAGAGGTAGGACAAGGGGGAATGGATTCCAGCTGAAACCCAAGAAATTTAGGTGGGATATGGGGAAAAAATTCCTTTCTGTGAGGGCGGGCGGGCCCTGGCACAGGGTGCCCAGAGAAGCTGTGGTTGCCCCTGGATCCCTGGCAGTGCCCAAAGTAGTTTGGATAGAATTGGAAAAAAACGGGATAGCAGAATGGGGGCTGGAATTAGAAGGGGGCTGGCACAGGACTGGGGTCTCAGAGGGCACAGAGGGGTCTCACAGGGCAGGAGGGGCAGCAGAAAAGTGTGGCTGGCACAGAATCTGCTGCTCTGAGGGGTTTTTGGGGTCTCACAGGGCAGGAGGGGCAGCAGAGAAGCGTGATTGGCACAGGACCCACTGCTCTGGGGGATTTTTGGGGTCTCACAGGGCACAGAGGGGCACCAGAGAAGCATGGTTGGCATAGGACCTGCTGTTTTGGGGTCTCACAGGGCAGGAGGGGCAGCAGAGAAGCATGGCTGGCACAGGACCTGCTGGTTTGGGGTCTCACAGGGCACAGAGGGACAGTGAGGGAAGCATGGCTGGTGCAGGACCCACTGCTCTGAGGGGTCTGGGGTTTCACAGGGCACAGAGTGGCACCAGAAAAGCGTGGCTGGCACAGGACCCATTGCTCTGAGGGGTTTTTGGGGTCTCACAGGGCACAGAAGGGCACCAGAAAAGGGTGGCTGGAACAGGACATGCTATTTTAGGGGCTTTGGTGACTCACAGGTCACAGAGAAAGAATGGCTGGCACAGGACCCGCTGCTCTGAGGGGTTTGGGGTCTCACAGGGCACAGATGGACAGTGAGGGAAGCATGGCTGGCACAGAACCCGCTGCTCTGAGGGGTTTGGGGTCTCACAGGGCACAGAGGGACAGTGAGGGAAGCATGGCTGGCACAGAACCCGCTGCTCTGAGGGGTTTGGGGTCTCACAGGGCACAGAGGGGCAGCAGAAAAGCGTGGCTGGCACAGGACCCACTGCTCAGGGGGATTTTTGGGGTCTCACAGGGCACAGAGGGACAGCAAGGGAAGCATGGCTGGCACAGGACCTGGTATTTTGGGGGTGTTTGGGGTCTCACAGGGCACAGAGGGACAGTGAGGGAAGCATGGCTGGCACAGAACCCGCTGCTCTGAGGCGTTTGGGGTCTCAGTGCACACCAAGAGAACCTCCCCTCGCTCCTTCCCCCCTTTCCCCCCACCCCACGGAGAAGCAGGACCAACCTACCGTCCTCACAGGGTCCCATCCTGGCCACCTCGATGCTCTTCTGCAGCTGGCACGAGGCCACCTGCAGCTGGCAGGGGCTGTCGTAGGTGACGCCGTCGGTGCCGCAGACGGGGGCCGGGGGCTGGCGCTCGCAGCGCGGGCACAGGCACTGCCCACCCACACAGCGGCTACCAAAGGAGCACACGGAGCTGCCACACGACCCTGGGGCACAGGGAGGGACACATCAGCCACCCCGAGTGGCTCCCGTGGCCGCCAGGGTTTTGTCACAGAGCTGGTGGCATCACCGTTACAAATTCGTTATTAATCCGTTATTAATTTGTTATTGTCGTTCCTTATTTAATCTGTGCAAACTGGGTGCCCACCCTGAGTATTTTGGATTGCCAGCAGCTCTTTCTGGAGGAAAAAAATCTCATTTCATTACTGATTCCAGGAGGCAGCTGCCGCCCTCAGCCGTCCTCCCCCAAATTCTTGGGGAATCTCAGCCCAGCTGGACAGGTTTTATTGAGGCTCAAATCATCACTGCAGCTTTTGTTAATAATGGAGGAGCCGAGCAGGGCTTTTAATTCATTAAGAAATTAGCCCAGACAGCTCCCCGGGCTGGGGAGTGGGGAAGAAAGCAGGAACAAAGAGGAATTGACCCCAGGGGAGGGAGGGGAGGGAGAGGATCACACACAGCCCTGCTCTCACTTCTGCTGCTGCCTGTTAACACATTTTTAGCCTAATTCCTGCCCTGGCCCCATGGACATTAATCCAATTTCTCTACTTGGCTCAGACAAACAACACGGGGGGCACTTCCAGCGAGGGGGAAACCAAACCAAAGCTGCTGGAAACACCCAATTACCCCCCAGGTAAAAGGGAAAATCACTCCGGCAGGGCGAGCGCGGCACAAGCGCCGTGGGGCGAGCATCGGCGCCAAGGGGGGCACAGAGGGCACGGAGGGCACGCGGTGGCACTCACTGCAGGGGCCCTGGGCAGCCACCAGGATGTTCTTCTGCTGGGTGCAGGCTCGGACGTGCAGCTCGCACTCGCTGCCGTAGGTGTTGCCGTCGGTGCCGCAGACGGGCTGCGCCGAGGGCACGCACTCGGTGGGGCACACGCAGCGCCCGCTCTCCGCCTCGCAGATGGCACCGAACTGGCACTTCCCACAGCGCTCTGGGCAGGGCAGGGCAGGGTCTGAGTCAGAGCAGGGCTCAGGCACTGCTGGGTCGCTGGAGGGTGGGATGGGCTGAGGGAAAGCTCCTTTTGGAGGGCTCCTCAGCCTGGGGGCTTACAGGGGTGAGGCGGGCACAGATCGACTGGAAACCTCCCCACTTATCTCTTATTAAATACATGTTATTAGGTATTATTATTATATTTTTATATATTTATTATTAGGTATTATTAGGAAATATTATTATATTTTCTATATTTATATATAAGTTCTCTGGGTTGGAGGCAAAGCTCCTTTTGGAGGGCTCTTCAGCCTGGGGGCTTACAGAGGTGAGGCGGGCACAGATCGACTGGAAACCTCCCCACTTATCTCTTATTAAATACATGTTATTAGGTATTATTATATATTATTATATATTATTATATATTATTATAAGTGGTCTGGGTTGGAGGCAAAGCTCGTTTTGGAGGGCTCTTCAACCGGGGAGCTTATAGGGATGAGGCGGGCACAGATCGACTGGAAACCTTCCCACTTATCTCTTATTAAATACACACTATTAGGAAATAGTATTATATTTTATTATTATATTACATTATATTATATTATAATATTTACATATAAGTGGTCTGGGCTGGAGGTAAAGCTCGTTTTGGAGGGCTCTTCAACCGGGGCGCTTACAGGGGTGAGGCAGGCACAGATTGACTGATAACCTCCCCACTTATCTCTTATTAAATACATAGTATTAGGTATTATTAGGAAATATTATTATATTATATTATATTATAATATTTACATATAAATTGTCTGGGTTGGAGGTAAAGCTCCTTTTTGAGGGCTCTTCAACCAGAGAGCTTATAGGGATGAGGAAGGCACAGACTGACTGATAATCTCCCCACTTATCTCTTATTAAATACATGTTATTAGGTATTATTATTATATTTTTATATATTTATTATTAGGTATTGTTAGGAAATATGAATATATTTTATATATAAGTTGTCTGGGTTGGAGGCAAAGCTCGTTTTTGAGTGCTCTTCAACCGGGGTGCTTACAGGGATGCGGCAGGCACAGATTGACTGATAACCTCCAGACTTGGCTGTTATCAAATACATGTTATTAGGTATTATTATTATATTTTTTTATATTTATTATTAGGTATTATTAGGAAATATTATTATATTTTCTATATTAACATATAAGTTGTCTGGGTTGGAGGCAAAGCTCGTTTTGGAGGGCTCTTCAACCTGGGCACTTACAGGGGTGAGGCAGGCACAGATTGACTGATAACCTCCCCACTTATCTCTTATTAAATACATATCATTAGGAAATATTATTATATTTTATTATTATATTATTATATTTTATTATAGTTATATATAAATTGTCTGGGTTGGAGGTAAAGCTCGTTTTTGAGGGCTCTTCACCCTGGGCGCTTCCAGGGATGAGGAAGGCACAGACTGACTGACAACCTCCCCACTTGTCAGTTATTAAATACCTATTATTAGGAAATATTATTAGGCAATATTATTATATTTTTATATATTTATATGTTCATATTAATATTATGTTATTATATTTTTCCTTATGATTAGGAAATATTTACAATAGAGACTCGACAAGGTAAAGGCCTTGTTGAGCCTCTACAGGAGTGAAATGATGCCTCAGGTTTTGGCTCTTCTATTTTTCAGATTCTGCAATGATGCCTCAGGTTTTGGCTTTTCTGTTTTTTAGATTCTGCAATGATGCCTCAGGTTTTGGCTTTTCTATTTTTCAGGTTCTGCAACGATGCCTCAGGTTTTATCTTTTCTAATTTTCAGATTCTGTGCTGCTTTCCTGTGTAGTTCTGAGCTTCACATTAAGGTTCATATTAGGTTTTTTTTTCTGGGAGCACAGAAAAACCTTGATTTTTGTATAAAAAACCAAGCAGCTCCCCGTCCTCGCAGGAGACAGCAGCAAGCACATCCCCTGACTCCTGGGTATTCACTGATTCATCCTCTCCTCCCAACAGCTCCCCTCCCTCCCTGCCACTCATTTCAGCAGGAATTTGGCTCCAAGGTGCTTTTCCTGCTTTTCTCTTGCACACAGCAGCTGCTGCCTTGGCATGGGGGAGGAGGAGGCACCAACCCCCTGCTCGGCTCCTGCTGCTGGCCTCCAGGTTTTTATTCTGCTCTGGAGGTTTTTATCCAGGCCTGGTGGGTTTTATCCTGGCTTTTATCCTGGCCTGGTGGGTTTTATCCTGGTTTTTATCCTGGCCTGATGGTTTTTATCCTGGACTGGTGGTCTTTATCCTGGCTTTTGTCCTGGCCTGGTGATTTTTATCCTGGTTTTTATCCAGGCCTGGTGGGTTTTATCCTGGTTTTTATTCTGGTCTGAAGGTTTTTATCCTGGCCTGGTGGTTTTTATCCTGGTTTTTATCCTGGCCTGGTGGTTTTTATCCTGGTTTTTATCCTGGTTTTTATCCTGGCCTGGTGCGTTTTATCCTGGTTTTTATACTGGCCTGATGGTTTTTATCCTGGCCTGGTGATTTTTATCCTGGCTTTTATCCTGGCCTGGTGGTTTTTATCCTGGTTTTTACCCAGGTCTGATGGTTTTTATCCTGGTTTTTATCCTGGCCTGGTGGGTTTTATCCTGGTTTTTATTCTGGTCTGGAGGTTTTTATCCTGGCCTGGTGGTTTTTATCCTGGCCTGGTGGTTTTTATCCTGGCTTTTATCCTGGCCTGATGGTTTTTATCCTGGTTTTTATCCTGGCCTGGTGGGTTTTATCCTGGTTTTTATCCTGGCCTGATGGTTTTTATCCTGGACTGGAGATTTTTATTCTGGTCTGGAGGTTTTTATTCTGGCCTGGAGGTTTTTATCTTGGCCTGGTGGTTTTTATCCTGGTTTTTATCCTGGCCTGGTGGTTTTTATCCTGGTTTTTATCCTGGCTTTTATCCTGGCCTGGTGGGTTTTATCCTGGTTTTTATCCTGGCCTGATGGTTTTTATCCTGGACTGGAGATTTTTATTCTGGTCTGGAGGTTTTTATTCTGGCCTGGAGGTTTTTATCTTGGCCTGGTGGTTTTTATCCTGGTTTTTATCCTGGCCTGATGGTTTTTATCCTGGACTGGAGATTTTTATTCTGGTCTGGAGGTTTTTATTCTGGCCTGGAGGTTTTTATCTTGGTCTGGAGGTTTTTATCCTGGACTGGTGTTTTTTATCCTGGCCTGGAGGTTTTTATTCCAGCCAGGAGGTTTTTATCCCAACCAGGTTTTTATCCCAGTCTGGAGGCTTTCATCTTGGCCTGGAGGTTTTTATCCTGGCCTGGAGGTTTTTCTTTTAACAACCACAAAATAATCCCCCTGCCAGAATCTCATCACATCCTTTGTCCTTCACCCTGGTGTCCCTTTTGAGGACAAAGGCCAACAACAACAACAAAACCAAAACAACAACTCCAGCCCAAATCTCACCACAGGGCCCCTTGTGCTTGACCCTGGTGTCCCTCTGAAGGACACAGGCCACCAAGAACAACAAAACAACAACAAACACCAAATCTCACCATATGGTACCTTGTCCCTTTGAGGACACAACCAACATGTCCCTTTGAGGACACAACCAACATGACCACAATCCCAGCCCAAATCTCACCACAGGGCCCTTTGTGCTTGACCCTGGTTTCCCTTTGAGGACACAAGCCAACAAGACCACAATCCCAGCCCAAATCTCTCATCAGGCCCCCTTGTTTTTCAACCCTGATGTCCCTTTTGAGGACACAGCCACCACCACCACAACCCCAGCCCAAATCTCACCACAAAGCTCCTTGTCCCTGACCCCAATGTCCTTTTTTGAAGACACAGCCATCACCACCAGCACTATCCCAGGGCTAAATCTAACATCACAGAGCCCTGATTTTATTCTGGTCTGGAGGTTTACCACCACCACCACCAGCACAATCCCAGCCCAAATCTCTCATCAGGCCCCCTTGTTTTTCAACCCTGATGTCCCTTTTGAGGACATAGCCACCACCAGCACCACCAGCACAACCTCAGCCCAAATCTCACCACAAGACCCCTTGTCCCTGACCCCAATGTCCCTTCTGAGGGTCCCTTTGAGGACACAACCAACATGACCACAATCCCAGCCCAAATCTCACCACAGGGCCCTTTGTGCTTGACCCTGGTTTCCCTTTGAGGACACAAGCCAACAAGACCACAATCCCACCCCAAATCTCACATTCAGAGCCCTGATGTCCCTTTTGAGGACACAGCCACCACCATCACCACCAGCACAACCCCAGCCCAAATCTCACCACAAGACCCCTTGTCCCTGACCCCAATGTCCCTTCTGAGGCCACCACCACCACCAGCACAATCCCAGCCCAAACCTCACATCAGAGCCCTGATGTCCCTTTTGAGCCACAGCCACCCCCCAGCCCCATATCTCACCGCAGGGCTCCTTGTCCCTGACCCCAATGTCCCTTTTGAGGACACAGACACCCGCCCTCAACCCCAGGCTGGTGTCTCACCACAGGGCCTCTTGTCCCTGACCCCAATGTCCCTTTTGAGGCCACAGCCACCACCACCACCACCAGCACAATCCCAGCCCAAATCTCACTTCAGGGCCCCTTGTCCCTGATCCCAATGTCCCTCCTGAGGCCACAGCCACCACCACCACCACCAGCACAATCCCAGCCCAAATCTCACCACAAGACCCCTTATCCCTGATCCCAATGTCCCTCCTGAGGCCACAGCCACCCCCCAGCCCCATATCTCACCGCAGGGCTCCTTGTCCCTGACCCCAATGTCCCTTTTGAGGCCACAGGCACCACCAGCACAATCCCAGCCCAAATCTCACTTCAGGGCCCCTTGTCCCTGACCCCAAGGTCCCTTTTGAGGACACAGCCACCCCCCAGCCATGTCTCACTGCAGAGCCTCTTGTCCCTGACCCCAATGTCCCTTTTGAGGCCACAGCCACCACCATCACCACAGCCACCCCCCAGCCCCATATCTCACTTCAGGACCCCTTGTCCCTGATCCCAAGGTCCCTTTTGAGACCACAGCCCCGTGTCTCACCGCAGGGCCCCTTGTGGCGCAGGCCGATGTCCCTCTGCAGCAGGCAGGCCATGGCGTGCAGCTCGCAGGGGTTGCCGTAGGTGCGCTGGTCGGTGCCGCACACGGGGTCGTAGCGGCCCTGGCACTGCTGCTGGCACTCGCACACGGCCTGCTGGTTCTTCACCACGCACGTGGCCCCGAAGGAGCACTCCACGCTCAGGCAGGGGCTGGGCGCGCCCAGGTCTGCGAGGGGACAGGGACAGGCGCGGGTGGCTCGGGGACGCTGGCACGGGGAGGGGTGAACGGGCAGAGCTGCTGGGCTCTGTGCCCTCCGTGCCAGCCCGCCATGCCCGGCCCGGCACGGCCCCCATGCGTGGCAGAGGTGAGGGATGGCAGGGAACGGGAACAGCATTGCCACCCTGTCCCCTGCCCGCGCACGGGAGCAGCACTGGCAGAACCTTCCACAGGGAGAGCTCCCTGAAACCTCCCTTCCGTGGGATCCACACTGCTCCCCAAAAACCTCCCTTCCGTGGGATGCACACTGCTCCCCAAAAACCTCCCTTCCCTGGGAATCACACTGCTCCCCAAAATGCTCCCTTCCCTGGGATCCACACTATCAGGATCACACTGCTCCCCAAAAACCTCCCTTCCCTGGGATCCACATCACCAGGATCACACTGCTCCCTGAAAAACTGCTTTCCCTGGGATCCACACTGCCCCCCAAAAAGCTCCTTTCCCTGGGATCCACACTGCACCCCAAAAAGCTCCCTTCCCTGGGATTCACATAGGTCCCCAAAAACCTCCCTTCCCTGGGATCCACACTGCTCCCTGAAAAGCTCCTTTCCCTGGGATCCACACCATCAGGATCACACTGCTCCCTGAAAAACTGCTTTCCCTGGGATCCACACTGCTCCCCAAAAGCTCCCGGGGCTCCCAGGAGGAGCTGCCTGGGGAGGACACACCTGGTTCCACCACGCTGCTCACCCCCAACCCCATCCTCCTCCCTCCTCTTCCCCGGGAGCTGCTGTGGGGCAGGATGGGGACATCCCGTGGCCTTCCCTCAGCCCAGGGTCGGGAAGGGAATTCCCTGTGGATGCCCAGGCCAGCCCAGCAGTGCCACCTCCCCTGAGGGATGTCCCACTCCCTGCTGGCAGGGACATCCCAGGGGATCACCCCAGCTCCAACCAAGAATCCCCCCAGCACCCTGAGGAAGGAGTGGCCATGCTGCTGGGGACAGGGCCAGCCCTGCCCAGTGACCCTCTGGGACAAGGAAAGGACACCACGGTGACAAGGACAAGGACACAGGACAAGGACACAGGCGGGGACAGACAGTGCAGCCTGGAGGAGATGGAGCAAGAGCAGACACAGCACAGGCAGGAGGCAGAGCTGGGGAAGGTCCCTCTGCAGTGGCCCTGGGCACCTCCCCTGCCACCAGCACAGTGGTGGCACCTGTGTGGCACACCTGTGCCAGGCGGCCAGGAAGGGCCTGGATCAGGATCCTCCTACCTAGTCCCAGCCTAGGGCCAAGGGTCTGCAAAGGAACAGGGGAGGGGTCAGCTCAGGCACAAGGACACAGCTCTGTCCCCAACTTGAGGCACAAGGACACAGCTCTGTCCCCAGCTTCAGCTCAGGCACAAGGACACGACTCCAGCTCTGTCCCCAGCCTCCCTGCAGCTCTGAGCTCTTCCCAAGGACCAGGAATTGCTCCCTGGGGCGCTGCCCCTGTGTTTGTTTCCCTTTTTTGTCCCATAACTCCATCCCCCCCACACAGAGACGTTGATTCCACTGGGAAATATTCCCAGGGAAGAGCAGAATTGGAATTCTGCTCCTCTGAGCCTGGCAGAGCGAGCTGGGAGCCCTGGGGAGCTCGCAGCCCTGGGCTAGGACAGGGGACAGGCAGGACACACGGCACAGCTGGGGCGGCACAGCTGGGGCAGCACAGCTGGGGCAGCACAGCTGGGGCAGCACAGCTGGGGCAGAGCTCCAGGCAGGAGGAGCTGGGGAAGCCGGGGGGGTTAACTGGGAGCAGAAGGAGAGGGAAAAATCAACCAGGAGCAGTGCAGAGCTGTGCAGCAGCCCGGGGGGGCTGGCTGAGGAGCGGCGGGCTCCAGCACCCACCTCTGCTCCCACTCTCCTTTGCCTGGAGGGCACAGCGAGCACCGGGCAAGAGCAATTTCCACTGCAGCAGGGTTTGGGGCCAGGGATGGGACTAACCCCGGGGCAAGCTCTCCATCCTGGGGGCTCTCAGGCCAAGCTAGAGACAGGTGGGAGCAGTGAGAGGAGCCAGGAGAGGCCCTGGCCACGGAGGAGGGGCACAGGCGAGCTCCCAGCAGAGGTGCAGGAGGGTGGTGCCAGGACAGAATTCCTTCCTCCACACAGGCAACACTGTAAAACACAAGACACAGACGAAACAGGAAAGAGAGAGAGAGAGAAAGAGAGGACAGCAGAGAGAGGAAAAGACAGATGCAGCTACAGACACCTTCCCTCCTTCTTTCCTTCGCTCCTGGCCAGCTCAGCCTCATCCCATCCCTTCTTTCTCAGCTGCAGCACCCAGAAGGATTCAAACCACGAAATTTGATGATGAATGCTTATAAAGAATTGTTATTTTACCAACTGAAATTGCAAAACTTGTTTTTGAATGAGGACCTGAGCTGAAAACAAACAAACAAACAAGCGAGCTCTTAACAGCTAGCTGCAAAATAGAAATTGCTGTGTGGTGTATTTTCCAATTGTTCTTCTAATCACTTTCTTCTCTTTTAATGGCTTGGATGGTTTTGTTTGGCTTTGCCTCCCTGGCCTGGCTGCTGGAAGAGGCAGGAGAGCTCGGGGTTTGTCGGGCAGGTGCTTGTGAGGGGTTAAAATGCTGCCAAGCCCTTCCCCAGCTCTGCATTCCCACAGCTCCCAGGCAGGGATGAGCTCCCCAGCTCTGAGCTCAGAGCTTCTCCTTCTCCTTTCCAGAGCTGACAGGGCTAAAAAAAATCTGCTCACACCTCGTGGGGACGGGCTCCAGGGCTGCCTGGAGCTGTCACAGGCACTCTGCACCCCCAGTTCTGGCAGACAGAGCCCTGGTTTCGATTCATTCCCCCGTGTTTTGCTCCTGTCCCAGCAGGACGCAGCTCCTGGAAGCAGATGTGTGCTGGGCAGGAGGGAGGGGAGCTGGAGGGAGCTGAAATCCGGGAGAGGGAGGTGGAGAGAGGAATGGCAGGTGCACCAGGGCCTCATCCTGCTGCTCCTGGCCTTTTGCCACGGAACACGGTGGAAATGAGGCGTGGCTGACGCTCAGAGCAGCGTGAACTCCCTGCTCATCCCAGAAATCTGGGAATTTTCAGCCTCTCAAGGAGGCACAGGGGAAGGTTTGAAGAGAACCCAGGGAGCCAGGGCTGCAAAAAATCCCCCCCCACCATGGGATCACAGCCCTTCCCACAGGGAAAACTTGGGGAATTGACTCCCAGCCATTCCCCCACCAGGAACACGGAGAAATGGATGCTTAAAAATAACAGCTGTGATTATTCTGAGTGGGATTTTGGGAGCCTGACAAATTCCTTTCCAGCAGCTGGGTCTGGCAGCCTCGAAAACCTCCAGCAGGAGCACAAAGCCAATAAAACACATCCCCAGCGTGGGATTCTGATTGCCAAGCACTTCAGGAGGCTCAACCTGATCAAACATCAGCTTAAAAGAACAGGATAGCAGTTCCAGAGGTGGGAAAAACCCAAACTGAGCCAAAATGAACAACTTATAACCCATCCAAATCAGCGCAGGGGCTGCTTGAACCTCCTCCACTCCCCGGGGGAGAGCCTTACACCTGGGCACTGCCAGCATCCTAAGGATCCAAAGCCCCATCCTAGCCCATCCTCCTGAGCAAGGTCCACTGGGGAGCTTCTCCTAGAGACGAGACAAAGACACGGTGAGAGCTGCAGACAGGGCACAGAGGGAAGAGCTCCCGGCGGAGACAAGCAGGCAGGCATGGAAAGGAGAGCATGGAAGGGCTTTGGAGACTGGCACTACCCCGGGTGGAGCAATGGATGGGCATGGATTGAAGGCAGCGTGGTGGGGAGGGACAGAGAGCAGCAGGAGGGCACAGACACTTGGCTCAAACACGGACGGGTGTCCCCCGTGTCACACGGCAGACAGAGACAGGAGCAGGACAGCGGGACGGGCACACAGCAGGGCTGCTGGAGGGACAGAAACACGGGCCAGGGACGTCCCAGGTGCTGCACTGCGGGCTGAGCCCCTGCTGGGCACCCGCTGCAGCCTTGCAGCTTGTCACTGCAGCCTTGCAGCTTGTCACTGCAGCCCCGCAGCCGGCCACTGCAGCCCCGCAGCCTGTCACTGCAGCCCCGCAGCCGGCCACTGCAGCCTTGGGGACTGACACCTCCATGGGGCAGTTTGGGGTGCAGCATCCCCATGGGACAGTTTGGGGACTGACACCTCCATGGGGCAGTTTGGGGTCCAGCATCCCCGTGGGACACCATCCCCACAGGACAACTTGGGGACCACCATCCCTACAAGGACAACCTGGGGACCACCATCACCGTGGGACAACTTGGGGACCACCAACCCTACAAGACAGGACGGACCAACATTCCCATAGGACAGCATCCCCATGGAGCAACTTAGAGACCACTATCCCTGCAGGACAATTTGGGGCCCACAACCCCCACATTACACTATCCCTGTGGGACAACTTGGGGACCACCACCCCTACACGACAGCATCCCTACAGGAGAACTTGGAGATCACCATCCCTACATGACACCACCCCTGCAGGACAACTTGGGGACCACTACCCCCGTGGTACAGTTTGAGGACCACCACCTCTATGGGACAACTTGGGGCCCACCACTCTTACATGACACCATCCCCACAGGACAACTTGAGGCCCACCATCCCTGCAGGACAGGTGGGACCACCACCCCTGCAGGACAATTTGGAGACCACCCCCCCTGTGGTACAAATTGCGACCCACCATCCTTACGTGACACCACTCCTACGGGACAACTTGGGGACCACCATCTCTACGTGACACCATCCCCACAGGACAATTTGGGGACCACCATCCCTACAGGACAGCTTGGGGACCACCATCCCCACATGACACCATCCCTGTGAGACAACTTGGGACCCACCACCGCCACATGATACCACCCTTACGGGACAACTTAGGGACCACCACCCTTACAGGACAGCATCCCTGCTGGACAGTTTGGGGACCACCACCCTTACAGAACAATTTGGAGACCACCACCCCTATGGGACAACTTGGGGACCACCACCCCTACATGACAGCATCCCTACAGGAGAACTTGGAGATCACCATCCCTACATGACACCACCCCTGCAGGACAACTTGGGGACCACCATCTCTACATGACAGCATCCCCGTGGGACAATCTGGGGACCACCATCCCTGTGGGACAACTTGGGGACCACCACCCCTATGGGACAACTTGGTGACCACCACCCCTACATGACACCACCCCTATGGGACCACCATCCCCAGCTGCCGTGCCCCCCGGCGGGCTCACCGCAGGGCCCGCTGTGGCGGGCGGGGATGTGCTGCTGCTGCAGGCACTCGGCGCGGCGCCGCTGGCACTCGCTGCCGTAGGTGCGGCCGTCGCGGCCGCACAGGGGCCGGAAGGCGCCGTCGCAGGCGATGCGCTCGCAGGAGCAGCGCGCGGCCCCGCGCCGGTTCAGGCACACCGCGTTGAACCTGCACTCCTCCTGGCACTTGTCTGCGGGGACAGGGCACAGCGGGGCTCCAGTGGGGGTTTTCATGGAGGAGGAGGAGGAAGAGGAGGAGGAGGAGGAAGAGGAGGAAGAGGAGGAAGAGGAGGAAGAGGAGGAAGAGGAGGAAGAGGAGGAAGAGGAGGAAGAGGAGGAAGAGGAGGAAGAGGAGGAAGAGGAGGAAGAGGAGGAAGAGGAGGAAGAGGAGGAAGAGGAGGAAGAGGAGGAAGAGGAGGAAGAGGAGGAAGAGGAGGAAGAGGAGGAAGAGGAGGAAGAGGAGGAAGAGGAGGAAGAGGAGGAGGGCACTCACCCTGCGGCTGGCACTGCCCCGAGCGCACCTTCTGGATGTCCATGCCCCGGATGGCGCCGGCGCGCGCCATGGCGCACTCGCTGTCGTAGGTGACGCCGTCGTCGCCGCAGGCCGGGTCCCTGCCCGGGGGACAGCCCTCGGGCCGGGGCAGCAGCTCCGCCCGCCGCGTCCGCGGGTTCACCCGGCACACGCGGCCCGGCTCGCTCGGCACGGCCTGGCACGGGTCTGGGCAGCCGGGTGGGGTGGGGTGGGAGTCACCTGCTGCCCTCTGGCACGGCCACTCCCTGCCCGAGGTCACTCCCTGCCCGAGGTCACCCCCTGCCCGAGGTCACCCCCTGCCCAAAAGGGGCTTCCCAGGTTCTGCTCTGTCCCAGCACAGCCCCAAGAGCCCCCAAATCTTCTTTGTGTCCCAAGGAGTCACTCCCTGCCCAAATTGGGGCTTCCCAGGTTCTGTTTCTTCCCTGCATTACCCCAAAAGCCCCCAAATCTTCTTTGTGTCCCAAGGAGTCACTCCCTGTCCTTTGGTACGGTCACTCCCTGCCTGAGGTCACTCCCTGCCCAAACTGGGGCTTCCCAGGCTCTGCTCCTTCCATTTGGGGGCCCCAAAAGCCCCCCAAATCTTCCTCTGTGCCCCAAGGGGTCACCCCCTGCCCGGATCACGCCCTCCTCACCGCAGGGGCCGTCGAACTTCTTGAAGACGTTCTCCTGCTTGTCGCAGGCGTGCTTGTTGAGGTGGCACTGGCTGCGGTAGTCGCGGCCGTCGCTGCCGCACACGGGGCTCTCGGGGACGCCGCTGCACGACGAGGGACACACGCACTTGGCCACCTGGCCGTCAGGGGAGGGGACACACGTGCTGCCAAAGCTGCAGGTCACCTCCGCGCAGGGGTCCTTGGAGCCTGGGGGGCAGAGAGGGGACACGGCTGAGAGCGCGGCACGGGTGACAGCGCGGCACGGGGTGTCTTGTTCCTCTCATGGAGTAACTTCAATATATCCCAGTATCCCCCAAACCCATCCCTCTAAAAGCCCCAATCCAGCAGCACTGGATAATTTTCCAGAGCTTCAGTAGATCCTTGGAGCCTGAGGGACAAGGAAGGGACAGAGCACAGGTGAGAGCCTGGCACACGGTGCCCTGTTCCTCTCGTGGAATAACTGAAATCTATCCCAATATCCCCCAAATCCATCCCTCTAAAAGCCCCAGTCCAGCAGCACTGGATAATTTTCCAGAGCTTCAGTGGATCTTTGGAGCCTGAGGGACAGAGGGGGACACGGCTGAGAGCACGGCACGGGTGAGAGCATGGCACAGGGTGTCCCGTTCCTTTCACAGAATGACCCAAATCTATCCCAATATCCCCCAAATCCATCCCTCCCAAAGCCCCAGTCCAGCAGTAATGGATAATTTTCCATCGTTTTTCCTCCTCATAGTTTGCTGGGGTCCCTTCCCAGCCTTTGGTGTCCCTGGCCCAGCCTGTGGCCATCATTTCTCCACCATTCCCCCACGATTTCTCCACCATTTTCCCACCATTTCCCCCTCCATTTCTCCATCATTTCTCCACCATTTCTCCACCATTTCCCCCACCATTTTCCCACCATTTTCCCACCATTTCTCCACCATTTCCCCCACCATTTCTCCATTTTCCCACCATTTCTCCACCATTTTCCCCACCATTTCGCCACCATTTCCCCCATAATTTCTCCACCATTTCCCCACCATTTTCCCCATTTTTCCACTATTATTCCATCATTTTCCCACCGTTTCTCCATCATTTCCCCCACCACCCACCATTTCCCCCATAATTTCTCCACCATTTCCCCATCATTTTCCCACCATTTCCCCCTCCATTTCTCCATCATTTTCCCA
This sequence comes from Passer montanus, assembly GCF_014805655.1. NCBI lineage: Eukaryota > Metazoa > Chordata > Aves > Passeriformes > Passeridae > Passer > Passer montanus. Next base: position 1,309,491 of record NW_024371260.1, on the reverse strand, counting down.
CCATTTCTCCACCACTTTCCCACCATTTCTCCACCATTTCCCCCCCCATTTTCCCCATAATTTCTCCACCATTTCCCCACCATTTTCCCCATTTTTCCACTATTATTCCATCATTTTCCCACCGTTTCTCCATCATTTCCCCCACCACTTCTCCATCATTTTCCCCACCATCTTCCCACCATTTCTCCACCATTTCCCCACCGTTTCTCCCCCTTCTCCCTCTCTGCTGACCCCAGGGCAGCGCTGCCGATCCCCGCCGCGCCCCCAGCGCCGTCCCCACCCCTCCAGCCACACCCGAGGTGCCCCCGCCCGCCCTGGGGCCACGCCAGGGCCCCCCACTCACCGCAGGGTCCCTTGCTGACCACCTTGATCCTCCTCTGCTGGTTGCACTGCGCCCGGTCCAGCTCGCACTCGTTGCTGTAGGTGGAGTGGTCGGAGCCGCACACCGGGGCCACCACGGGGGCACAGGGACCCTTCCTGCACACGCACGAGGCCTGGCCCGGCTCCGAGGGGCTGCGCTCGCACACGGCCCCGAAGCCACAGAGCATGCCCCGGCACCCTGCGGGCACAGGGACACGAGTGGGCACAGGGACACACACACATGGGGGGCACAAAACCCATACAGCATGCCCCGGCACCCTGCGGGCACAGGGACACGAGTGGGCACAGGGACACAGGGCCCCAAAGCCACAGAGCATGCCCCGGCACCCTGCGGGCACAGGGACACGTGTGGGCACAGGGACATCCCATGGGCACAGGGACACATGGCCCCAAAGCCACAGAGCATGCCCCGGCACCCTGCGGGCACAGGGACACGTGTGGGCACAGGATGTGGGCACAGGGACACCCCATGGGTACAGGGACACGTGTGGGCAGAGGGTGTGGGCACAGGGACATCCCATGGGCATGAGGACATGGGCCCCAAAGCCACAGAGCATGCCCCGGCACCCTGCGGGCACAGGGACATCCCAATGGGCACAGGGACACCCCAATGGGCACAGGGACACATGGCCCCAAAGCCACAGAGCATGCCCCGGCACCCTGCGGGCACAGGGACATCCCAATGGGCACAGGGACATCCCATGGGCATGGGGACACGTGGCCCCAAAGCCACAGAGCATCCCTTGTCACTCTGTGGGCACAGGGACACGTGTGGGCACAGGGACACACACACATAGGGGTCACCAAACCCACACAGCATCCCTCTGGCACCCTGCAGGCACAGGGGCATCCCATGGGCACAGGGACACACACAGGGGACATGGACATCCCAATGGGCACAGGGACACACACCCAGGGGACCCCAAACCCTTTCCCTAAAATCCAATTTCCCCCTTCCCCGGGACAGCTCCACCCATTCCTTGAGGTGCTCCCTGCCCCAGTGCCCCCCAGTGCCTCCCAGTGCCTCCCAGTGCCCCCTCCCAGTGCCCCCCCCCCAGGGCACCCCACATGTCAGAACCAGAGCCTGACCCAGGGAATGAGGGAAAAGAGGAATCCCAAAATCCAACCCCTCATTTACACTTCAATTCCCACGCGTTTGCCTTTGACTGCCTGGAGACTCTGGAGCTGCAAACCCAGCACCAGATAAATCCCGGGAAATCAAAAGGAAAGGGATTCTCCTGCTCTCCCACCCCAGCACCAGATAAATCCCATAAATCCCATAAATCAAAAGGAAAAGGATTCTCCTGCTCTCCCACCCCAGCACCAGATAAATCCCATAAATCCCAGGAAATCAAAAGGAAAAGGATTCTCCTCCTCTCCTGCCGGTATCTAAAGGGATTCATCATTTTTCTGAAGAGTCTGAGTCTCTCCTGCACTTCCCAGCGCTGCTCTTTCCCTTTCTTTGGGTTTTTTTTAAAATGCAGAGGAGGTTTAAAAATTCCAGGGGATGGGAATTGTGGGATTCATCCCCAGGGAAGGGGATGGGGAGTGGGGACGGAGTGGGGAGCAGAGCCTGGGGAGATGGGGCTGGCTTGGAGGGGAAGGGAAAAGGGGGGAAAAAGGGAAAAAATGGGGGAGAAGGGGCAGGAAAAAAAGGGGGGGAAAGGAGGGGAAAAAAGGTAGGAAAAAATAGGAAAAGGAAAGGGGAAAGGTAGGGGAAAGGCAGAGGAAAAGGCAAGGGAAAAAAGGTAGGAAAAAATAGGAAAAGGAAAGGGGAAAGGTGGGGGAAAAGGCAAGGGAAAAAAGGTGGGGGAAAGGTGGGAAAAAAGGATAAAAAGGCAGGAAAAATATGGAGAAAAAGGGGGGGAAATGAAGATTAAAAAGGGGGGAAAAGAGGATTAAAAAAGGGAGGAAAAGGGGATAAAAAAGGGAGGAAAAGAGGATAAAAAAGGGGGGAAAAGAGGATAAAAAAAGGGGGAAAAAGAGGATAAAAAAAGGGGAAAAAAAGGCAATAAGCAGCGCCAGGCCCTCCCCATCCTCCCAGGAAAGAATTCCTCCCCAAGCTCCCATCTGAGCCTCCTTTCCCAGCTTGGAACCCCCAGCCAGGCCACTTCCCGAGCTCCTTATTAGCCCAGCTTCGTTAGCGGGGCCCCAGCTCCCCGTGCCCAGCGGTGCCCGCGGTGTCCAGGGCTGCAGGGCCAGCCCGGGAGTGGCCACCAGGCACCCGGGAGTGGCCACCAGCCAGGAATGGTCACCAGGCACCCAGGAGTGGCCACCAGGCACCCGGGAGTGGCCACCAGCCAGGAATGGTCACCAGGCACCCAGGAGTGGCCACCAGGCACTTGGGAATGGTAAGATTGGGCATTAATTAATTCGGGCTGGGCATTAATTTGGGGTGGGCATTACTAATTTGGGCTGGGGCATTAATAGTTTGGGCTGGGGCACTAATTAATTCGGGCTGGGCATTAATTAATTCCGCCTGAGCGAGGTGCCCGTTGCCATGGAGAGCGGCTGGGCCGGCGGCTCCTGTCCCCCAGCCCGGCCCTGCTCATCAATATTCAAATATTCAGCCCCGCCCTATCAATATTTAAATATTCAGCCCCGCCCCATTAATATTCAAATAGTCATCCCCGCCCTATTAATATTAAAATATTCAGCCCCGCCCCATCAATAGTTAATTATTCAGTCCTGCTCATCAATATCCAAATATTCAGCCCCGCCCCATCAATATTCAAATATTCAGCCCCACCCCATCAATATTTAATTATTCAGTCCTGCTCATCAATATTTAAATATTAGTGGCATCACGCGGGTGGGGAGCGAGGAGGAGCCGCCCAACCCCGCCCCAAGCGCTGACCCTGCCCTGCTGCCACTTCTGGGGCTGGGGGCTCCCTGCACCCCAAACCCGAGCTCTGGCTTTGCTAGGCTGGACAGTGACCCTGCCTGGCTTTGCTAGGCTGGACAGTGACCCTGCCTGGCTTTGCTAGGCTGGAAAATGACCCTGCGTGGCTTTGCTAGGCTGGACAGTGACCCTGCCCAGCTTTGTTAGGCTGGACAGCAATTCTGCCCAATTTTTTTAGGCTGGACATTAACCCTGCCCAGCTTTTGGGGGGAAGGGACCTCCCCAACCCTCCAGGTTTACCCAACCCTTTATCCCCCCATCTCCTGAGCCATCCTCACCCAAACCCCAGCGTTTCCCAGCCCAAACCTGTCCCAAACCACACCAAACCCAGCCCGGGCAGGAGCAGAACACAAACCCACCCCCTCCCCGAGTCCCCTGGCCCCCAAAAACACCTCCTGCACCCCACAGCAGGGGCTCTCTGCCCAAAACGGGCACTTTTCCACCTCCAGCAGGGATTTTTTGGAAGTCTGGCATCTGCCTGGGCCGGGCTGTTGGTGTTTTGGAGCCCTGAGCAAGGAGTTCCACCCACGTGGGGGTTTATTTTTCGCTCGAGATGCCTTTCCCCGGGCCAATTATAGATTAATCACATTTTATCTCACGTCCTTTGCTCCCCCACCCCCAGCAGGGGAGGTAAAAATTGGGGGGAAAAAAAAAAAAAGGCAACGAGGAGATTAATATTAATTGGCTGCTGGTTTTTGTTGGCTCTTATCTGTGCACCTGAAGGTGGGGGAGAGCCTGCCAGCAAAGGCAGGGGTTTTAAGCCTGGGTTTAAAGGGGAACAAAGCTCCTGTGATGGTTTTATCTCAGCCTGGGCTTGCCTGCCCTCACCCAGCAGCTCCTGAGGCTGATAAGAACCTCACAAAAACAAAACAAACCAAAACCCAAAAAACCCCCAAAGTTCTCTGTGAAACCAGAGGAAAGGTGGGAGAGGCAAGAATGAAAATGCAAGTCTGCAGGAAATTCACCTTTTCCAGCCCTTCCCTGCTGCCAGGGAGGAAAATCCCTGGGAAAAGGGAACAGGGAGGGGTTCCTGCCCTCCCTCCTCACCCAAATCCTGCATCCCAGGAAAATCCATGGAAAAGGGAACACTGAGGGGTTCCTGCCCTCCCTCCTCACCCAAACCCTGCACCCCCAGCACTGCCAGGGCTCAGGGATCAGCCGGGCTGGGAGGGACCCCAAATCCCCGTGGATCAGTGGGGTCAGGAGCCATTCCCCTGGGGGACAGGACAGCCCAGGACAGGCTCCTGCTGTCCCCAAGGGTGTGGGGACAGCCCAGCCCAGCCCAGGACAGGCTCCTGCTGTCCCCAGGGCTGTGGGACAGCCCGGGACAGGCTCTTACTGTCCTCAAGGGTGTGGGGACAGCCCAGCCCAGCCCAGAGAGGTTCCTGCTGTCCCCAAGCCCTGGGGACAGCCCAGCCCAGAGAAGCCCCTCCTGTCCCCAAGCCCTGGGGACAGCCCAGCCCAGCCCAGAGAGGTTCCTGCTGTCCCCAAGCCCTGGGGACACTCTGCACTCACCATCCCGCGGCGGCGGCGGCGTCTGTGTGAAGTAACTGTTGGGTTTGTCTGCAAGGAAACAAAAACCACGGAGCTGTCACCAGTTCCTGAAGCACAACCCTGCCCCCAGCCCTTTTTGGGGTGCTGTTTTTTTTCCCTTCTCGAGCAGGTTTGGCTCCCAGGAGCTCCCGGAGGCAGGAAGGAGTGGCAGGAAGGGGAGGCAGCATCACAAAAACCCAGTTTGGGATGCCCCCAGGTACTGATGGAGCTGTCACGGGTTCCTCAAGCACAACCTTGCCCCCAACCCTTTTTGGGGTGCTGTTTATCCCTCCACGAGATGCTGTTTATCTCCATGAGCAGGTTTGGCTCCCAGGAGCTCCCGGAGGCAGGAGGGAGCGGCAGGAAGGGGAGGCAGCATCACCAAAACCCAGTTTGGGATGCCCCCAGGTACCAATGGAGCTGTCACGGGTTCCTCAAGCACAACCCTGTCCCCAGCCCTTTTTGGGATGGTGTTTATCCCTCCTTGAGCAGGTTTGGCTCCCAGGAGGTCCCAAGAGGAGCCAGGATCACCAAAATCCAGTTTGGGACAGTCCCAGGTACCGACGAAGCTGTCACGGGTTCCTCGGGCTCAACCCTGCCCCCAGCCCTTTTTGGGGTGCTGTTTCATCCCTCCCCGAGCAGGTTTGGCTCCCAGGAGGTCCCAGGATGACCCAAGCCCAGTTTGGGACAGCCCCAGGAACCCCTGGAGCGTCTCTGGGATCTGGGGGCAGCCCCCGGTGCCTGGCGGGGCTGGGGTCTGCCCCAGCCTGTCCTGCCCCATCTCCGGGGGGCTGTGAGGCCAGTCCTGCTGTGAGACCACCCCACACACACCTGCCCAGAGCAGGAATGCTGCAGCCCCCAAAAAGTGAGAGGAAGGGGCAGCAGAACGGGGGGCGGCCGTGGGTGTCACCAAAGAAGGGTCACCGGCCACCCCGCTGTGTTTGGGGACCCCTAGCAGCAGGGGAGCTGAGCTGAGCTCCCTCAGGCTCCAAAACCCCTCCCACGCTGCAGGGAAACACCCAAACCCCGGGATTTGGGATTTGGGATGGAGCTGGGCTGTGGCAGAGATAACCCCACCCCAGGATGTCTCTCCAAGGGTTTTGCAGGGTTTATCCCCAGCTCAGCTCCCCCAGGAGGGGCTGCACGCCCCAAAGCCGGGCTGCAGGGTCTGCCTGCCCTCCCTGGGCTGGCCTGGAGATGGGATGTTCCCCGGGAAGGGGAGCAGGAGCCGGGCAGAAATCCTGGATCCACAGCCAAGGGATCCACTGGGCTGCACCAGGGATCAGATTCACCAGGGCCAGAGCTCAGGGCAGTCCTCACATCCCCCAGATCATCTCCAGCCATTCCCAAATCCTCACATCCCCCAGATCATCTCCTGCCCTTCCCAAATCCTCACATCCCCCAGATCATCTCCAGCCCTTCCCAGAACGCCATCCCCGGATCCCCACCCGGATTTGGGATGCAGCCTGCCAGCAGCAGCAGCAGCAGCAGCAGCAGCAGGTGGGAGCTGTCCTGGCCCACGCAGAGCCGCCCTCACAGCTCTGCTCCCGCTTCCCTGCCAGGGAAAAGTGGGGCAGGAGCTGCCAGCCCCGGGATTGTCCCCAGGGTGTGAGCAGGGAGCTGCCAATGCAGGGATTGTCCCCAGGGCGTGGGGCAGGGAGCTGCCAATGCAGGGATTGTCCCCAGGGCGTGGGGCAGGGAGCTGCCAATGCAGGGATTGTCCCCGAGGCAGGAGCAGCTCCAGGATTGTCCCCAAGGCAGCAGAGAGCTGCCAATCCCAGGATTGTCCCCAAGGCAGGAGCAGCTCCGGGAGGAGCTGAGCATGAGGCAGGGAGCTGCCAATCCCGGGTATGTCCCCAAGGCGTGGGGCAGGCAGCTGCCAATCCCGGGATTGTCCCCAAGGCAGGAGCAGCTCCAGGACTGTCCCCAAGGCATGGGGCAGGGAGCTGCCCATCCTGGGATTGTCCCCAGGGCAGCAAGGAGCTGCCAATCCCAGGACTGTCCCCAAGGCAGGAGCAGCTCCAGGACTGTCCCCAAGGCATGGGGCAGGGAGCTGCCAATCCCAGGACTGTCCCCAAGGCAGGAGCAGCTCCGGGAGGAGCCGGGCGTGGAGCAGGGAGCTACCAATCCTGGGATTGTCCCCAAGGCAGCAAGGAGCTGCCAATCCCAGGATTGTCCCCAAGACAGCAGAGAGCTGCCAATCCCAGGACTGTCCCCAAGGCAGGAGCAGCTTCAGGACTGTCCCCAAGGCGTGGGGCAGGGAGCTGCCAATCCCAGGACTGTCCCCAAGGCAGGAGCAGCTCCGGCAGGAGCCGAGCTGTCCCCAGCAGAGCTGTCCCCAGCAGCCCCGCGGCCAGCCTGCCCCCTCAGGGACACCTACAGTTATTGAGGAAGAGCAGCACGGCGAATCCCAGCGTGGAGGTGGCCAGCAGGATGAGGCAGATGTTGCAGGGGATCATGAAGTAGCGCACCACCAGGGACACCTTGTGCTGGTACAGCCGGTCCCGCTCCAGGGCTCCCGGCGCCATGGGGTGCTGGCACGCTGTCATGCTGGGCTGTCACCCCCTGGCTCACGGGGATGCCTCTCCTCTGTGCCCGGGTGGTTTTTTGGCAGCCTAGGTTTTCCCAGAGGTTCCCATCTCGGCTGGCAGCGGGATGGGGGCACCTTCAGGATTCCGTGCCCGGCGATGCCATGGCAGAGGCGTGGCCTTGGGGACAGCTTGGGGACAGCTCCAGCCCGCTCCCGAGGCACAGGGACACTCAGCCAGCGCCTGAGGTGTCAGTCCACGGGTGCCCCCAGAAAGCAAACCGAAATCCCCAGAAAGCAAACCAAAATCCCCAGAAAGCAAACCAGAATCTCAGCGCCGAGGGCTCCGAATCCGTGGCTGAGCCCACCAGGACAAGGACACAGGAGCACTGCCAGGCTTGGGAATAACGCTGTCCTCTGGGATATCCTGTGAGATCCTCTGGGATCACCTCTCAGATCCTCTGGAATATCCTCTCAGATCCTGTGGGATCACCTCTCAGATCCTCTGGGATGCCCTCTCAGATCCTGTGGGATCACCTCTCAGATCCTCTGGGATCACCTCTCAGATCCTGTGGGATCACCTCTCAGATCCTCTGGGATGTCCTCTCAGATCCTGTGGGATCACCTCTCAGATCCTCTGGGATGTCCTCTCAGATCCTCTGGGATGTCCTCTCAGATCCAGGCCAGCCTGGCTCCAGGCACACGGAGCTCCCTCCGCTGTCCAGCAGCTCCTCCAGGACACAGCAGCCTCTGACCCTCCTCGCAGCCAGGAACGCCAAGATTCCGGGAGAAACCCAAAATTCCGGGAGCAGGCAAATTTCCAGGAGCAGCCAAGATTCCGGGAGCAGCCAAAATTCCGTGAGCAGCCCAAGGATTCCCGGAGAAGCCCAAAATTCCAGGATCAGCGCAAGGATTCCGGGTGCAGCCAAGATTCCGGGAGCAGCCCAAGGGTTGCGGGAGAAACCCAAAATTCCGGGAGCAGCCAAAATTCTAGAAGCAGCCCAAAGATTCCGGGAGCAGCCCAGAATTCCAGGATCAGCCCAAAATTCCGGGAGCAGCCTAAGGATTCAGGGAGCAGCCCAAGGATTCCGGGAGCAGCCAAGATTTGGGATCAACCCAAGGATTCCGGGAGCAGCCCAAGGATTCCGGGAGCAGCCCAGAATTCCAGATTCAGCCCAAAATTCCGGGAGCAGCCCAAGGATTCCGGGATCAGCCCAGAACCCCGGGATCAGCCCGAGGGTTCAGGGACGCGGCTCAGCCCGAGGCAGGCGCTCCCTCTCGCCCCCCGAGGCTCTCTCGGCTCCATCCCCGCTCGCTGCCGGGGCGAGCCCGGCTCTGCAGCGCCCGGCTCCGGCTCGGCCCCGGCGGGGGCAGCTGCCCGCCTCACCCCGCCCGGACATGCCGGTCCCGGCCGGGCCGAGCGCGGCTCCGCGCGGAGCCGGGCATGGAGCGCCGGGAGGGATGGGAGGGATGGAGGATGGATGGTGGGAGGGAGGTGGATCCCTAATCCCGGTGCTCTCCGTGCGGGGAAGGGGCCGCGCAGCATCAGACAAGGGAGCGGCAGCGCGGAGCGAGCCCGGAGCTGCCCCCTCCCTCCTTCCCTCCCTCCCTCCTTCCTTCCCTCCCTCCTTCCCTCCCTCCGCCCGCCCCTCGGCCCGACCCCGGCGAGGGGGGGCTCTCCGAAGCCCCTCGGAGCGCTCGGTGCCCAACAAAGGGGAGCGGGGGCGCAGGGGCGCGGCGCAGACAAAGAGCGGGGGTCGCGCCGGAGCCGCTCCCAGCCCGGGCGAGGCGTGGGCAGCGCAGGGAGAGCGGGGGGAGATACCCCGAGACCCCCCAGGACCCCCCTGGATGAGCAGGGAGGGGTTCAGCCCGATGGAGGTGCGGGGGGTGGAGGAAGGCTCCCCCCAGAGACCCCCGGGGGCGGCAGAGCCACGGGAACAGCAGGGAAAAAACCACGGCTGGTGTTTTTTAGGATGTTACCGGCACAGCCTTGCTGGAAAGCAGCCGGGAGAAAGGAGCAGGGATGGAAGCGCTCCATCCCTGGCTTTTCCTGCTCCCCTCGTGCCCGCGGGGTGGGGAAGGAGCCACCAGCAGGGCTGGGTGATGCTCCAGCGATGGGCCGGGAGCTGCCACAGCCCCGGGCAGGGATTGCTGCTGCCCCAACCCACACCCGGGAGCTGCAGGTGGAGGGTTGGCATTCCTGGCAGAACAGAAACAATTCCCTGCCACTGGAATGGCACGTTCAGGGCACCGGGATCACTCCTCAGCCAGCACAGCCGAGCTGTGCAGGCTGCAGGAAAACCCCTCAAGGGGAAGTCACAGAGAGCCTGGGCGCACCCCACGGCTGTGGGGCTGGCTCATCCCCCAGAACGGGGCAGGAGGGTGCTGCAGAGGGGCTGGCAGCACCAGGAGGGATCTCCAAGCCCTCCCAGGACAGATGGACGCCGTGGGGGTGCGGGGAGGGCAGAGGGGAGCTGCGGGCAGAGCAGCTGCTCCGAGCCCCGAGGGTTTCCCCGAGCTCAGCAGCAGCAGGGAGGGAAGCTCAGCTTCCCCTGCAGCCCCCAGGAGCTTCCCCTCTGCCTCTGGGGTGTCTGGGGGTTGTGGCTGCACCGAGGCAGCTCCGGGGGCTGCTCACAATTCCTGCTTCCCACTGCATTTCTGCTTCCCACCCCTCCAAAAAGCAACAACCTGGGTGAAAAACCTTTGCCAGGGGGAGGTTCCCCTCCCAGCCCCTCCCAAGAATCCTTCCCCCACCTTGGCAGTGCACCTGCAGCCCGAGGGACACAAAGAGGAAAGAATCCTGCCATGGGAACACTGGGGGGACACTGGGGGTCCCTTCAGCAGGGCACCCCTCCAGAGCCTGCAGGTCCCCGTGGGATGGGAACAATTTGTCCCCCACCACCCCACAAAGCCGCCCTGCTCCTCTCCGGGGCTGGGAGCATCCCAAGGAGAAAAACTGAGAAAAAGAGGGGGTAAAAAACCAAGTCACGTCCAGGAGATCGCTCCTCTTGGAACCTCCCTGCATCCTTCTGCTGCTCCTGCTTCCTTCCAGTGCCTTCTCCTGCATCCTTCTGCTGTTCCTGCATCCTTCCCATCCCTGTTCCTCCACCATTCCCATTCCAGTTCCTCCAACCTTCCCATTCCAGCTCCACCATCATTCCTCTGGCACAGGTGCCCAGTTCCTGCCCGATGTCCCCACCCAGGCCCTGCCCTGCTGTCACCACTGGCACCATCCCTGTCCCCCCCGGGCAGGGCTTCAGAGCCAGACCAGCAATGCAGGATAAGGCCGGGCTGGGCTGGGAACAATTCCCAAAGGGAATGGACGTTTGCACCTCCCCAGCAATCCAGGAGAAAACCCAAACGGGGCTGTGAACGATTCCCAGAGGGAATGGAGGTTTGCACCTCCCCAGCAATCCAGGATAAAGCCAGGCTCAGCTATGAAATTTCCCAGAGGGAATGAAGGTTTGCTCCTCTCCAGCAACCCAGGATAAGACCCAGACTCAGCTATGAAAAATTCCCAGAGGGAATGGAGGTTTGCACCTCCCCAGCAATCCAGGATAAAGCCAGGCTCAGCTATGAAATTTCCCGGAGGGAATCAAGGTTTGCATCCTCCCCGGCAATCCAGGATGGCTGTGAACAATTCCCAGAGGGAATCATCTTTGCATCCTCCCAGCAATCCAGGATAAAACCCAAACTGGGCTGTGAACCATTCCCAGAGAGAATCATCTTTGCATCCTCCCAGCAATCCAGGATAAAACCCAAACTGGGCTGTGAACCATTCCCAGAGAGAATCATCTTTGCATCCTCCCAGCAATCCAGGATAAAACCCAAACTGGGCTGTGAACCATCCCCAGAGGGAATCATCTTTTCTCCTCCCCAGCAATCCAGGATAAGGCCGGGCTGTGAACGATTCCCAGAGGGAATCATCTCCGCACCGTCCCCTGCTGTTTTCTCATGCAAATCATCCCCGTCCCCTCCTGTCCCCTCCAGCCCCTGCGGGGCCACTCTCGGGGGCTGCAGCCCCAGCAGGGCCGGGCTGGCTCCTCTTCCTCCCGGGAAACCCCAGCACTGCACCCTGGGGGATTTGGGGTGGGATCTGGCACCCAGATTTTGTCCCTGCCCCCAGAGATTTCCAGCTCTGCACCCCTTTGGGGACAGGGACAGCAGGGACAGCCCTGGTGCCACCTGCTGCTCTGCTCGGGCAGCCAGGGACACCCAGACATTCCCTGGGCACTTTGGGGTGTGTCCTTGGGGAATGAGGGGCCAGGGACGAGAACCAGCAAGAGATGGCCGAGCAAAAAAGGCCAGAAAAGCAAAAAATGAAAAGAGCAGAAAGGCAAAAAAAAAAAAAAAGAAAAGGAAAAAAAAAAAGGCCATAAAAGCCAAAATGGCCATAAAAGCAAAATAGCCATAAAAGCAAAAAGAGGCCATAAAAGCAAAAAAAGGATATAAAAGCAAAAAAAGGATATAAAAGCCAGAAAAAAGGGCATAAAAGCAAAAAAAAAAAAGGGCATAAAAGCCACCTTTGGCTGCAGAAGGGGCAGCAGGGAGCCAGCCCAGGTGTGCAGAGCCCGCCCAGATTTTTGTCTGTGGATGGAGCAGGGATGGATTCCTCCATCAGCCCCTGCACCACAGCCTTCCTCCTCCTCCTCCTCCTCCTCCTCCTCCTCCTCCTCCTGGCAGCAGCCAGGTGCGCGGGGGACAGCCAGCCCCGGCAGGGGACAGGAGCCACAAAGCCACGGTGGCTGCTGTGACAGAGGGAGGGACAGGCGGCCGAGGGAGCCCTCACACGGTGGAAATCCCTCATTTCCCGGCCCATCCTCACCCATTTCTCCTGGAAATGCTCTGTGCACCCTGGCCAGCCCAGAGCTGCTGGCACTGGTGGCTTCATTTGTCACAGAGGGTGGCAGGAGGGGCTGGGGGCAGCAGGGAGGGTTATCCCAAAATTCCTGCGGCAGCAGCAGCCACGCTTCCACCCTTGGGAAGCGACAGCACCAGCCTGACCTTAAATTCCTCTCCATTTCTCCCAAAAAACCCTGAGCCGCCGCTCAGGGAGATGATTGACAGCTGTCAATCACGCCCTCCTCTGCTGTTGCCAGGCTGATTCCCCACCTGGCTCGATTCCCGCTAATCCAGTTTGGCAGGGAGCTAATTGGGATTTATCTGACAGCGCTGCCGAGCTTCCTCAGCCCGGGAGGAGGAGGAGGAGCAGGAGCAGGAGGAGGAGGAGGAGGAGGAGGAGGAGGAAGGAGCCTGCGAAAGGCGCTCGCTCCCTCTCCCTTTCCCCATCCCCATCCCGCAGTTTTCCCGGCTAATTACCGGAGAGAGGAGCGGGAAGAGGGGGGAAAGCGGGGATTTTAATTATTTCATTTAACACTTGGCAGGAGCCGGCTTGACTCCCCGCTGAGCAGCGCCTGGAAATAAAAAAGAGCTTTTAAAGGCTCGAGAGGAGGGAGCGGGGCTGGGCTGGGCAGGGAAATTCACACCATTCCCAGGAAACGTCCCCAAAACGAGTTCCCGAAAAATGCTGCCGCTCCTGGAGCGCCGGGTGAGCGCTGTCCCTGCTGAAAATGAGGATTTTCCCCACTGAAAAAAGGGATTCTCTCCACTGAAAAAGGGGTTTTTCCCCACTGAAAAAGGGGATTTTCCCCACTGAAAAACGGGATTTTCCCCACTGAAAAACGGGATTCTCTCCACTGAAAAAGGGGTTTTTCCCCACTGAAAAAGGGGATTTTCCCCACTGAAAAACGGGATTCTCTCCACTGAAAAAGGGGTTTTTCCCCACTGAAAAAGGGGTTTGTCCCCACTGAAGAAATTTATCCAAGCAGATCCAACACTGCCCCACGCAGATGCGCTCAGGGATGGAGAATCCCTGGAAAAGGGATGGAAAATCCCTGGAAAAGGGGGGAAAAGCTCCCAGTGCAGTGCTGGGTCACACATCTGTGCCCGGGGACTGCAGGTCCCCCTGTGCCAGCCCCGCAGAGCCCTCCCTGCTCTCCTGCTGTGCTGTCACGGCACTGTCCCCTGTGAGACCCCAAATCCCACCCGGGCCGTTCTCACGGGTCTGCCTCGCCCCAAAACCCAGAAAAACCCAAGCCAGGTTCGCACGCGGAGCTTGGAGGGTCTGGAAGGACAAAATGCCGTCCCGAAGGGAAGCTCGGGAAGCACCTCCGAGCGAAGCCACGCAATTCCCGCAATTCCAAGGACTCGGAGCATCCCAAGGATGCTCTGCCCCGGGCACGGCTCGCACGGAGCGCCGGGACCCCGTTCCTGGCCGGATCCGCAGCTCCGGGGCTTTTCCTGATGTCACAGCCCCGGCGGGCACCGCGGGGACAGCGGCCAGGAGGGAGGGACAGCGGGGCGGGGAGGGGACAGACCCCCGAGGGTGTCCCCTGTCCCAAACAACAGCCAGGACAGAGCAGGGCGGTGACAGTGACAAGCCCCCGAGGGTGTCCCCTGTCCCAAACAACAGCCAGGACAGAGCAGGGCGGTGACAGTGACAAGCCCCCGAGGGTGTCCCCTGTCCCCTTTCCAAAGCAGACACAGCAGGACGGTGCTGGTGACACCCCAGAGTGTGTCCCCTGTCCCCAACAGGAGCCAGGACGGAGCAGGGCGGTGCCGGTGACATCCCCGGGTGTCCCCTGTCCCCCGCTCGGCTCCGCGGGCTCGCACCGCCACCTGCCGCCCGTGCCGAGCCCGGGAGGGAGCGGGACAGAGCCCGGAGCGGGACAGAGCCCGCGCGGCAGGAGGGGACAACCGGGGGGACAAACCGGGGGACAAACCGGGGGACAAACCGGGGAACAACGTGGGGACAACCCGGGGGATAACGAGGGGGACAAACGGGACCTTTCCAACAGTTCACCACTGTCACAGACATATTTTATGAAAAATCTTTTTGCCAGGGTCTTTCCCCCTGAGAAGCTTCAGCTCCTCCGCGTTTTGCTGCTTTGGAATGTGATTTGGGGAATTGTTTACCCAGCATGTGGAATTGTTTTTACTTGGTGACCAGTGACAGCCACCTGTGTCGAGCTGTGAGCATCACAAGAATTTCCTTTCCTTTCCTTTCCTTTCCTTTCCTTTCCTTTCCTTTCCTTTCCTTTCCTTTCCTTTCCTTTCCTTTCCTTTCCTTTCCTTTCCTTTCCTTATTCTTTCTCTCTATTTTTTGCATTTTTGTGTTTTTAGCACAACATTTCAATACAACACACATCACAACACAACAAACCACCCCTCTGAAACGCGGAGTCACGGTTCTCATCTCTTCCCTCGAACACGACCACACGCCAGCACACCCCGAGGGCTGCAGGGGGCACAGCCGGGGCATTCCCAACAATCCGGAGCCTTTTCCAGCAGCTCTGGGAGAGCCGGGAGCAGCCCAGCTCATCCCAGCTCATCCCAGCTCATCCCAGCTCATCCCAGCCCGGCCCGGCTCGGCCCGGCCCGGCTCAGCCCGGCCCTCGGGAAGCACACGGGATTCCCGGGATCCGCGGGCAGCAGCGGCCAGCAGAGGATGCTGTGGGCTTGGAAAACGTCGCTGTGCTCCTCCCGCAGCCCCAGCCTTCCCCCGGGCTCGGTGTCCCCGTGTCCCCGTGTCCCGTGTCCCCTGGGACAGAGCCCTCGGGGAGCAGCAGGGCCCAGCCCAGGGACAGGGAGGAAATCCGGCTTCATCCACAGCTCCTCCTCAGCCGGGGCCGGGTCAGTCCCCTCAGCTCCTCTGGCACCGTGGGCAGAGCTGGCACAGCTTTGTGCCACCCCACACCGCCCCTAAAAGTGATCCTAAAAGTCCTGGGGTGAGCAGAGAAGGGGGAGAGGAGCAGCTCCAGCCCCAAATCCTGGTTCAATCCCTTCTCCTCAGCTCCTCTGGCACCCGAGGGCAGAGCTGGCACAGCTTGGTGCCACCTCAGGTCACCCCAAAAGCTGCTTTGGGGTCAGCAGTGAACCTGAAAGTCTTGGGGTGAGCACAGGAGCTCGAGAGCAGGAAAAAGAAGAGCCCCAACCCCAAATCTGGGGCACCCCTGGTTCAATCCCTTCTCCTCAGCTCCTCTGGCAGAGCTGGCACAGCTTTGTGCCACCTCAAATCACCCCAAGAAGCTGCTTTGGGGTCGGCAGTGAACCTAAAAGTCCTGGGGGGAGCAGAAAATGGGGAGAGGAGCAGAGCAGCTCCAGCCCCAACTCTGGGGCACTCCTGCTTCAATCCCTTCTCCTCAGCTCCTTTGACAACCAAGCCTTGTCCCAGCTGGCCCCGGGCACTTCCAGGGGTGGGGCAGCTTCTCTGGGCACCAGTGCCAGTGTTTGCCACCCTCACTGTTAAAATTCCTCGATTCTATCAAAAACCCATCCCTGCCTCTCCTCGCTTTGCCTTCCCCTGACACTTCCCAAGGAATTCCTGCAGCCTGCAGCTCCCAGCTCAGCAGCACCAGGACAGCAATGCCCCAAACCCCACCCTGAGCACCCCAGTGCTCCCAGTTTGCCCCAGTGCCAGCCCGGAGTGCCCTGCCCGCCCCCCCAGGCTGGTGAAGTGAGAGGCTGAGGATGGAGAGGAAGATGAGGTGGGGAAGGTGAGGAAGAGCCCTTAGATCACAGCTCCAGAGCCCGGGGTGGGGACGAGGCCGGAGGGGACGGCAGGAGCTGCCCGGGCTGTGATCTAACAGCAATGGTGGCCCCAGGTGGCCCCGGGGCTCCCATTGCTCCAGCACATCCCCAGGATGAGGATGAGGATGGCTAAGCCAGCCAGGCTGATGGTGGATGGAGAAAATGGTGATTTGGGTTTTTTTTTTTGGCGTGACAGCCCCACCACTTACCGGCCAGAAGCTTCCTATGTTCTTTAGAAAGCAGGGGAGGAGAAAAAGGAGAGAAGAAATCAAGTTAGCAGCAGGAAAACAGGAGCAGCCCCCAAGCTCTCCTCCTCCCCAAGCCCCCTCTGCCAGCTGGGCACTGCCAGGTGTCTCTCCCCGGCTGGATCCTGCCCCACATCCTGGGATTCCCAGCAGGAATTCTTTGGAATGTGATTTGGGGAATTCTTTATCCCAGCTCCCAGCAATCCAAATCTCCCGGGTGAGCAGCAGGAGGAATGCCAGGGGACAGAGCTGGGTGATTCCCCCACTTCCAGCAGGTCCTGGAAGGGAATCCAAGGTGCAGGATTTGCCTCAGATTCTCCTCAGCTCCTCTGGCACCAAGGGCAGAGCTGGCACAGCTTTGTGCCACCCCACACCGCCCCTAAAAGTGATCCTAAAAGTCCTGGGGTGAGCAGAGAAGTGGGAGAGGAGCAGCTCCAGCCCCAAATCTGGGGCACCCCTGCTTCAATCCCTTAGAAGGGGCTGAATGGGCTGAGCTTATCCCAAAATCCCAATTCTTCCTCAGTCAAGCCTCATTTCGGGGGCTCATTCCCATCCCCACTCCAAGTTTGGGTTTAACCAGGTGTGAGTGGCACCAGGAGCTCCCAAATCCGCAGGGAACGGGAACGGCCGGGTCCTGCTGATCCCAAAGATCCCAGCAAATCCAAATGCCTGGAAAAACCAGGGATGGAAACAGCCCCAGGAGGGCAAAACAGAGCCCAGCACAGCACAAAGCCCAGCAGGAACACTCAGCAGGGGCTCCTGACCCTCCTGCTGGACCTGCTCCTCAGGATCTGATCCTGGACATCCTGGGGAATGTCCCAGCACAGCCAAAACTTCCACGAATTCCCTAAAATCCCGTGGGTTTTCTGCTCCAAGGGATGATTTTCTGAACCCAGGCAATGCTCAGGAGCTGCAGCTGGAGCTGCCACGGCCTCGGGTGCTCCCCTCTCCCACCCCAGAGGGCCGGGAGCGATTTGGGGCAGAGCAGGGGATGGAAGGGACTTCGGGAGGTGAAGGGTTAACAGCTGAGCATTCCCAGCCCGGGCTGTCCCGCAGGGAATGGGGAACTCCTGGGACTCCTGGAATCCCTGTGGGAGCAGGAGCTGTCACCCAGCCAGGGAAACTCCCGGGTGAAACCCAACCCTCGGCCCCTCTCTGCTATTCATGGATGGGACCCCAAATCCCACCCCACTGGGACCCTAAATCCCACCCCACTGGGACCCTAAATCCCACCCCGATGGAACCCTAAATCCCACTACATTGGGACCCTAAATCCCACCCCGATGGAACCCTAAATCCCACCCCACTGGGACCCTAAATCCCACCCCGATGGAACCCTAAATCCCACCCCACTGGGACCCTAAATCCCACTCCACTGGGACCTTAAATCCCACCCCGTTGGGGCCCTAAATCCCACCCCTTTGGGATCCTAAATCTCATCCTTTTGGGACCCTAAATCCCACTCTTTTGGGATCTTAAATCCCATACCATTGGGACCCTAAATCCCACCCCGCTGGGACCTTAAATCTCACCCCATTGGGACCCTAAATCCCACCCCGTTCCCTGGAATTCCACTCTCCCAGGCTGGCCTTGGGCACTCCCAGGGACACAAGAGGGGACACAGCAGGGCTGGCTATTGGGGGTTTTGGGGACATTTCCCCTGACAGGGAACTGCCCCCAGGGAACACCAGGGACACAAGAAGGGACAGCAGGGCTGGCTATTGTTGGGGATTTTGGGGACATTTCCCCTAAAATGGAGGAATTGCCTCCAAGGGACACCAGGGACACAAGGAGGGGACAGAGCAGGGCTGGCTGCTGTGGTTTTTGGGGACATTTCTGTTTGCTGGGGGGTGCCAGCTGTGACTGTCACCTCGGGGACAGTGGCACAGAGCCCGGTGCCACGCCAGGGCCGTGCTCCCGCAGCTCGTCACCCCTGGGCCTGGCACGGGAGCTGCTGCCACCACCCCTGGCACTCCCTGGTGTCCCCTGGCACGGCACCACACCCCTGAGGGCAGCCCGGATGTGCCTGGGACGAGTGACACGGGACGAGTGACACAACACGGGTGACACGGGACGAGTGACACGTGCCCAGGCCAGCAGGGAGGAGCCGTGCCAGGGGGACACAGCTCCGTGCCAGGGGGACACAGCTCCGTTCCCGGGCATTCCCAAATGTCCCAGCGGGCTGTGGTGGCCCCAGGGCTTGGTGCTGGGTGACAAAGGGACAGTGGCACCACCCAGGCTGCATCTGCTGTGCCCAGGATCCAGGGAAATCCAGGGAAATCCAGGGAAATCCAGGGAAATCCAGGGAAATCCAGGGAAATCCAGGGGGGAGGTGGAGCTGCCTGGCCGGGAGCCCAGGGAGTTCCCACAGGGAATGGGAACTGCAGATCTGGGCATGGGAGGGGATGGGAGAGCCAAACCCCAAACCTGCCGGGGTGGGAGAGATGGGAATGAGGGGAAAAAACAGGGAAAAGGGTCGGGGGGCTGTGGGAGAGATGGGAATGAGGGAAAACAGGGAAAAGGGTTGGGGTGCTGTGGGAGAGCTGCTGGAGCTGCTTTAGGGGTGGGGAATGGGATCCCACAAGGGTTAAAAGGGCCTTGGATGCCCCTGAGCCACACTGGACACTTGACCACGAGCCAAGGGTCACTCACAGGGACTGCAGAGCACTTGGAGTGC
This sequence comes from Passer montanus, assembly GCF_014805655.1. Classification (NCBI taxonomy): domain Eukaryota; kingdom Metazoa; phylum Chordata; class Aves; order Passeriformes; family Passeridae; genus Passer; species Passer montanus. The sequence goes on along the minus strand of NW_024371260.1, from coordinate 1,290,637 downwards.
TCAGAGACATCCACCCACAGCTCTGGATGGACATCCCAGCCCCTTCCCACACAATTCCTGTCCATCCTGCAGCTCCCTGTCCTTTGGGACACCCCACAGCCAGACTGGACACTTGACCACGAGCCAAAGGTCACTCATGGGGACTCCAGACCATTCCTGTGCTCAGCCACATCCACCCACAGCTCTGGATGAGTCTAGCTCCATCCCACACAATTCCTGTCCTCTCCATGGCCTCCTGTCCCTCAGGAAATCCCACAGCCACACTGGACACTGACCCCATGGAGCCACAGCCAAAAATGACCCCTGGGTGACTCCAGACCTCTCCAGTGCTCACCACATCCCCCCAGGGCTCCAGACAGACACCCCAGCCCCTTCCCACACAATTCCCACCCACCCCACAGCCCTGTTCCTCAGATCCCCCCCAGCCCAGCAGGGCTCACACTTTTCCTCTGATTTCCAGCCCAAAAGTGCAACTGAGCCCAGCCTGCCCCTCCTTCCAACTCCTGAAAATTCCCCCTGGTTTGATTTTCCCCTTCAGGGAGCTGCAGCTCCGTGGGGCAGCCGTGAGCGCCCAGGAGAGAGGCAGAGGAGTTTGTTTTAGCCCAGGTTAAACAAAACAAAGCCCGACAGCAGCGCGGGAGGCTCCGTCCCAAGGTCACCGGGAATTCTCCCCGGGCAGAAGGAGCAGGGAATGCTCCTGGGGAAGGAGGCAGGATGGTGCTGGGATCAAAGCCGCCCTCCCCTGCCTGTCCCTTCCCTCCTGGGGCACCCAGGAGGTGCCCTGGCACGGCTGGGAAGCCACGTGTGGCCTGGCCAAGCCACCCTGGAGCTGCTCCTGACTCACTGGCACGGGTGAGGGACGGGGCAAAGCTCAGCTGGGCTCGCTGCTCCCGGGAAAACCCAGATCCCAGCCTGGAAAACGCCTCTGGAATTCTTTAACCCAGCCAGGGGCAGGGCAGGGGGGGCTGCTCCCAGTTATCCCGAGGAGGGGAGGCTGCCAGGGAGTGGGTGTTGGGCACCTGGGAGTGCCCAGAACCAGGAGAAGGGGCTGGGAAAAGCCGGGATAGGCACAGGCAGCTCCCAGAAATTTCATTCCCTGGGAGAGTTTCTCCCTTTTCCTCGCTCCTGGCAAGGAATTGAGGGATTTTCTCAAGTCTGGGGCACGCTTTTTGTTAATTACACACTAATTAGGCACGTTACAGCACATCAGCACCAAAGGCTGGGCCCGCCTCCCTGCAGAGCCCCAGAGCCTCAGGATTTTGGGATTGGGAGCTCTGGAGCACCCCCAGAGCCTCGCTGGGAAGGAGGGAGAGGAAGAGGCCGGGACTGCCCCACCTTCCTCCCTTCCCCAGCGCTCCAGGATTGAAACCAGATGTGTAGGAAGTGTCTCATTAGCAGTAATTGCTTCGAGAGGATTTGAGGTTTCCCCTCTCTGCCACCAGCACCAAAAACACTCGGAAGGAGCCGCCGTGGGTCCGGGACAAGGGGAAAAAACAACCCCTGAAGGCAGAGTTTGTGCTGCACAAACGTTTGGGATCAAGGCAGGGAAAGTTTGTTCAGCCGGGGCTGGCAGCAGGCTGAGGGAGCTGAAACCATCCCCGCAGATTAAGCTGGAAAAACTCCACTAAATCCCACTTTCCTGCCTCGCTGCGGCCAAATGAGTCGTGAAATGGGCTCAGAGTGGAGAACCTGGCACCCTCCGGGCTGCCAGGGGGAAAACAGGCACGGGACACTCCAGGGGCTCCTTCCCCAGAGCTGGGACACTCCAGGGGCTCCTTCCCCAAAACCTGGGACACTCCAGGAGCTCAGGACTCTCCAGGAGCTCCTTTCCCAAAACCTGGGACACTCCAGGAGCTCCTTCCCCAGAGCTGGGACACTCCAGGGGCTCCTTCCCCAAAACCTGGGACACTCCAGGGGCTCCTTCCCCAGAGCTGGGACACTCCAGGGATGTGGCAGCAGCTCCAGGTGTCCCTGGCCCATCCCTGAGTTCCAAGGTTTTCCTTCTGGACCCAAGAATTCAGAGCAGGCAGGTCCTGGCAGGGAACAGGCTCAGAGCAGGGAGACCCAAAGCAAGGCAGGATTCAGAGTCTGGATGGGCTCCAAGGCCTTCCCAAGGCCCCGTGGCACCCAGAGCCAACCTCCCCCTGTGCTGCACAAGTTTCCCACGCCAGGTGTGATTTTCCACCTGCTTCCTAAATCACTTCTTTGTTTTCAGGCTCAATTCCCACTCCTTCACGTGAAACCACCACAGAATTCCCAATTTAAGGCACAGATCTCTCCACTCACAAGTTTCCCAGGCCAGGTGTGATTTTCCAATGCTCCCTACATCACTTTTGTTCTCAGGCTGGATTCCCAGTCCTTCACGTGAAACCACCACAGAATTCCCAATTTAAGGCACAGATCTCTCCACTCACAAGTTTCCCAGGCCAGGTGTGATTTTCCAATGCTCCCTACATCACTTTTGTTCTCAGGCTGGATTCCCAGTCCTTCACGTGAAACCACCACAGAATTCCCAATTTAAGGCACAGATCTCTCCATGCACAATTTTCCCATGCCAAGTGCGATTCTCCACCTGCTCCCTACATCACCTCTTTGTTCTCAGGCTGGATTCCCAGTCCTTCACGTGAAACCACCACAGAATTCCCAATTTAAGGCACAGATCTCTCCATGCACAATTTTCCCATACCAGGTGCGATTCTCCACCTGTTCCCTAAATCACCTTTGTTCTCAGGCTGAATTCCCACTCCCTCATGTGAAACCACCACAGAATTCCCAGTTCAAGGCACGGATCTCCCCACAGTCCCCCCCCAGCACTGGATCTGATCCCTCCTCGGGCAGCAGAGCATGGCCACCCTGCTGTCCCCAGGCTGGATCCATCCCCGGCGTGGGGCTGAGCTGTCCCCAGCCCTGCTGAGGGGACGTGGGGGGGATCACACACAGGAAATCCCAAAAAACAGCTCCCTGCATCCCAAACCCTGCAGGGACAGCACCGAGCCGGGGGGGACACAGAGCTGCACCAGCTTTGTCACTTTGTCACAACACCCGCGTCCCCAGCGCCACTCCAGCCCCAGGACAGGACCCCAGGCCGGGCAGGGCACAGTGCCAGCCCCATTTCCTCCCACAGCCCTGGGGACAAAGGCGCCTTTGCTGGGGACAGCAGCCTGTCACCCCCGGGGGGGACGGAGCGATGGCGGCGCAAAGGAGGAGCTGCAGCCACTGGAGTTTCGGGGGGAGCAGCACAAGGGGGGCTGCAGAGCTGGGGGGCTCCTGGGTGTCCCCTGTCCCCAGAGCTGGGGGCTCCTGCAGTGTCCCCTGTCCCCAGAGCTGGGGGCTCCTGCAGTGTCCCCTGTCCCTGTCCCCAGAGCTGGGGGCTCCTCCTGCAGTGTCCCCTGTCCCTGTCCCCAGAGCTGGGGGCTCCTCCGCTGTCCCCTGTCCCTGTCCCCAGAGCTGGGGGCTGCTCCTCCAGTGTTCCCTGTCCCTGTCCCCAGAGCTGGGGGCTGCTCCTCCAGTGTTCCCTGTCCCTGTCCCCAGAGCTGGGGGCTCCTCCGCTGTCCCCTGTCCCCTGTCCGTGTCCCCTCCGCTGTCCCCTGTCCCTGTCCCCTGTCCCTGTCCCCTGTCCCTGTCCCCTGTCGGTGTCCCCGGCGCAGCCCCCGGCGCTGGCAGCACAAAGGGCGCCTCTGTGGGAGCCTGGCTGCGTTTCCCGGGCAGGCAGCCAGGGCTGGCAGCTCCCAGCAGCAGCAATCAAAGCCCCGTTTGTGCTGCCGAGCCCCCCGAGCAGCGCTGGGGGCCGGGCGGGGAGGCAAGGCCAGAGCAGCCTGCTGGGGACAGCCACAGCCCGCACACAGATGGGACACGGGACCCCGCCAGCCCTGGGCCAGGAGAAGCTGTGCCACGGGCAGGGCCGGGCTCCAGGATCCCGATAAACCCTTCCCTTCCCAGGGCAGGGACTGGGAACGGATCCCTGCTCCACCATTCCAACACGGGGACTCCAAAATCCCTCCTGGATCGGCTCCCCCAGGGAATTCTGAGCCCACATTCCCAGCCCAGATCCTAAAGAGACAGAGCCATGGGTTCAGGATCCTGACAAACCCTTCCCTTCCCAGGGCAGGGACTGGGAACGGATCCCTGCTCCACCATTCCAACACGGGGACTCCAAAATCCCTCCTGGATCGGCTCCCCCAGGGAATTCTGAGCCCACATTCCCAGCCCAGATCCTAAAGAGACAGAGCCATGAGCTCCAGGATCCGACAAACCCTTCCCTTCCCAGGGCAGGGACTGGGAACGGATCCCTGCTCCACCATTCCAACACGGGGACTCCAAAATCCCTCCTGGATCGGCTCCCCCAGGGAATTCTGAGCCCACATTCCCAGCCCAGATCCTAAAGAGACAGAGCCATGAGCTCCAGGATCCCAAACCCCCCTTCCCTTCCCAGGGCAGGAACTGGGAATGGATCCAGGATGGATCCCTGCTCCAGCATTCCAGAATGGGGACCCTAAAATCCTTTCTGGACCAGCTCCCACCAGGAATTCTGAGCCCACATTCCCAGCACGGACCCGCCCCAGGCAGTGCATCCCAGCTTCCCAAACTCCCTCCTCCCCAGCAGCAGAGCCTTCCCAAGGTCCCCATTTCCCAGCAGTGTCCCCAAAAGCCGATCCCCCCAGGAACCCCCGTGGCCTCTCCCTTTCCCCTGCTCTTTCCTCTGCTTTAAAGTCGCTTTTCCGCCGTCCTGAATAATTGACGGGGACATGAAAATTTAAACTCTTTCAAGATTCCATTAAAATTCATTCCCGTTCCCTCTGGAGAATTGCCACTGCCAGAGTCCCATGCAGGGCAGCTGCCTCCCTTCCCAGGATTTACTTCCAGAGCAAAATTCCCTGGGAATTTTTTCATGGAGACCCCAAACAGCATCCTGCATCCCCCTCCTTCAGCCTGCTCATCCCATCCCTCCTGGTTCCAGCAGCAATCCTGCAGCTCTGCCTCCTCCAGCCCAGAGGATCCTGCATTTCCCAGCTCATCTGTATTCCCAGGACAATGGGATCCTGCATTTCCCAGCATCCCAGGATGATGGATCCAGCATTTCCCAGCTCCCCTGCATTCCCAGGATTATGGATCCTGCATTTCCCAGCACTTCAGCATTCCCAGGATGATGGATCCTGCATTTCCCATCTCCCCTGCATTCCCAGGATAGATCCTGCATTTCCCAGCATCCCAGGACAATGGGATCCAGCATTTCCCATCTCCCCTGCATTCCCAGGATGATGAATCCAGCATTTCCCTGCATTCCCAGGATTATGGATCCTGCATTTCCCAGCATTCCCAGGACGATGGGATCCTGCTCTGATCCAGGCCTGCAGCCCCTCATCCCCCTCCTCACAGGAATTCTGGGGTGGGATTCCCAAAATCCCTCATCCCCAGCTATTCCTGTTTCACATCCCATCTTCCCTGACCCTGAGGAATAACTGAGGAATAACCTGAGGAATAACCAGGGAACAACTGAGGAATAACCTGAGGAATAATCCCAGGAATAACTGAGGACTAACTTTAGGAATAATACCAGGAATAATTCAGGAATAACTGAGGAACACCCTGAGGAATAACTGAGGAATAACCTAAAGAATAATCTAAAGAATAACTGAGGAATAACCTAAGGAATTACTGAGGAATAACCTAAGGAATGACCTAAGGACTTACCTAAGGAAACCATCATACAGCGTAAAAAAAAAAACCCAGTAAAAAATAAAGGCCAGAGCTGCTTTTAGTGCTCCTAAAACGCCACCAAACCCTTTTCTGGGAGCACCCTCTGCTTCCCAGCTGCTTCCCAGGCTCTTCCCAGCCCTCCAGAGGCTGCTGGGACAGGCTCGGGTTTCCCAGGGAACCTGGAGTTAATTAATGTCACACCCTTGGGCAAAGCCCTCCCAATTTACCCCACTTGACCAAGTGACCCCGAGGATTTGGAGCAGGCTCCATAAATCCCAAAGCCACGTGGGGTTTGTTTTCCAGGAGGGAATTAGCCGGGAATGCTGGGCGGGGAGTTCACACCTCCCTTTCCATCATCCTCATGGTCCCTGAGATTCCCCTTTGCCAGGGAATTTTTTATCCACGCTCCTCTAGGGAGGAGAGAGGGATTTTATCCTGGCCCCTCCTGCCCAGGGGAGCTCCAAGGAACAGGCAGATCCAGGGAATCCCAGCACACAACCTCGGGAAGCACACCAACCATCCTTGTGTGGCCCCTCCTGGCCCACTTTCCATCCCAAAGAGGAGAGGAATGATGTTCTTACCTGATGAATAATCCACAATCCACCAGGGACGGGGCAGCACATGGAAAAAAAACACAGGGAAAACAGCTGGATCAGCCCAGGGAAAATCCTGCCCAGGAAAAGAGCCCAGCCCTGCTCCAGGGCATGGGCAGGAGCTGGACCCTCACCCCAAAATTCTGCCTCTAGAGCAGAGATTCCCCCCCCAAAAAAAGTGCAGCACCTCAGGGAAGAGGTTCCCCCCAAAAAAGCTCCAGCCCACCCCGCAGAAATTCTCCCCAAAAAAGCTGCAGTGTCCTAGATCAGGGGGTCACCCAATACATTTGCAGTCCCCCGGGGCAAAGATTCACCCCAAAAACCCTGCATTTTCCCCCAGAGATTCACTCCAAAAAACCTGCAATTCTCCTGAGACATTCCACCCCAAAAATCCTACATTTCCCCTCAGAGATTCATTCCAAAAAACTCTGCAATGCCCCTCAGAGATTCACCCCAAACATCCAACATTTCCCCAGAAATTCACCCCCAAAAGCTGCAGCCCTCAGAGCAGGAGTTCACCCCAAAAAAGCTGCTTCCTCCAGAGATTCACCCCCCAAAACCCTGCATCTCCCCTCAGAGATTCACCCCAAAAACCCTGCAATTCCCTCCAGAGATTCACTCCAAAAAACCTGAAATTCCCCAGAGATTCACCCCCAAAAGCTGCAGCCCCCAGAGCAGGGTGCCACCCCAAAGCTGCAGCCCCCAGAGATTCATCCCCCAAAAAACTGCGACTCCTCACAGAGATTAACCCCCAAAATCCAACACTTCCCCAGAGAGTCACCCCAAAGCTGCAGCCCCCAAAGCAGGGGGTCACCCCAAAAAAAGCTGCAGCCCCCAGAGATTCACCCCAAAAATCCTGCATTTCCCCCAGAGATTTAGCCCCAAATCTGCAGCCCCCAGAGCAGGATGTCACCCCAAATCTGCAGCCCCCAGGGAAGGATGTCACCCCCAAAAGCTGCTTCCCCCAGAGCAGGATGTCACCCCAAAGCTGAGCAGGGGTCCCAGCAGGAGCAGGAAGGGCTCCTGTCCCCCTGTCCCCTGTCCCCCTGTCCCCCTGTCCCACTGTCCCCCTGTCCCCCTGTCCCCTGTCCCCTGTCCCCCTGTCCCCCTGTCCCCTGTCCCGCTGTCCCCCTGTCCCCCTGTCCCCCTGTCCCTGTCCCCAGGGAGGCCGGAGGGCAGGGGCCGGGCCCAGCAGCTGCTGCCAGGGCTGGTGCCAGGGTTGCCAGGGCTGCCGGGCTCTGTTATCCACCAACAGCCTTTGAAGTCGGGGCCCAGGAATGCAGCAGGGAAGGGAAGGGGGGACGGGGAGCCCAGAGCCCGCAGGGGCACCTGGCTGCTGCCCAGGAGCATCCGGGGCACATCCCCCGAGCAGGGGCACGGCAGGGCCAGGGGACTCACAGAATCACAGGATTACAGAATCAGAGAGGGGCACGGCAGGGCCAGGGGACTCACAGAATCACAGGATTACAGAATCACAGATTCACAGAATCCACAGAATTCACAGAATTACAGAACTCACAGAATTACAGAATCACAGATTCACAGAATCACAGAATTCTAGAATCACAGATTCACAGAATCACAGAACTCACAGAACCACAGAATCACAGAACCCATAGAATTCTAGAATCACAGATTCACAGAATTCACAGAATCACAGAATTCAGATTCACAGAATTCACAGATTCACAGACTCACAGAATTCACAGAATCACAGAGTCAGAGAATCCACAGAATCAGAGAATTCAGAGAACTCACAGAATCCCAGAATTCTAGAATAACAGAATCCACAGAACCTACAGAATTCACAAAATTCAGAATCCATAGAATCACAGAATCCACAGAACCTACAGAATTCACAGAATCCATAGAATCCCAGAATTCACAGAATCCCAGATTCACAGAATCCCAGAATTCACAGAATCCCAGAATTCCCTCAAATTCTCAGAATATCCAGGCTGGAAGAGACCTTCAAGAGCATCAAGTCCAACCCAGCCCCAACACCTCAGCTAAACCCTGGCACCCAGTGCCACATCCAGGCTTTGTTAAACCCACCCAGGGATGGGGACTGCAGCACCTCCCTGGGCAGCCACTCCAGAACTTCATCACCTTTCTGTGAAAAACTTCCTCATCTTTCTGTAAAAAAACTTTATCCCAAAATCCAACCTGTATTTCCCTTGCAGGGCTGGGGCTGGAGCAGCCACCGAGCCCCTGGATGAGTTTTGGGATCATGGATGGGCTTGGGAGGGGTTTAAATCCCAGCCCCAGCAGGGATGGGACACCTCCCATGGTGCCAGGCTGCTCCAGGGATGGGGAATCCATGGAACAACCTGGGCCAGGCCCTCACAGGGAAGGATTTCTTCCTGATATCCAACTGGAAGGGAACAAGGAGTTCCCTGAGGAACTGAGGCCTGACCTCCTCCTTATGGTGCAGCTGGAATGACCCAGCAGAGCCAACTATCCATTTTTTATCCATTTTTATCATTTTTTATCCATTCTCCACCCATTCCAGAGCTGAGATGTGACTTTCCCCCCTCGCCACCCACAGCCTGGATTCCAGGACGAGCACCCTGAGCTGCCCCAGGCCCTTCCCAGGTCACAGCTCCTGGGGCCACATTCCAGCCTTCTCCTGGACAGGGCCACCCCCTGGGAGCCCTCTGGACAGACAGACAGACAGACAGCTGGGAAGTGTCTGTCCTGCAGATCCCAGGGCACGGGGTCAGGCTTCAGAGCTCTCAGGAAAAAAAAAAAAAAAAACAAATTCCCTGCTGGAAAATGGAGCAAAAGGCAGGGGCTGTGCGTGGAGAGCAGGACTGGGAGCTGGGCCCTCCTGGTGTCACCGCAGATGTGGCGGCCAGAGGGTCCCCAGGGTCCCCAGAGCAGCAGCCCCAGCCCCCTCTGCTGCTTCCCTTCACCCGCTGCCTGCTCCGGGATGGATTCCAGAGCTTCTCCAAAGGGTTCCCACGCCTGCAGGGGCTGGAATGTCCAAAATCCTCCCCCCCGGGGATGGAGCAGGGCTGTCAGCACACTGCTGCTGCTGCTCAGGCCGTGGAAACACCAGAGCCCAGTGCTCCCAGTGCTCCCAGTGCTCCCAGTGCTCCCAGTGCCCCGTGGGATGCTCCTGAGGAAGAGGAGGAGGGATAATCCACAGGCTGCAGCAGCAGGAATGTCCCTCACCCTCCTAAAACCTCTCTTCCCTTTTGGTTCATCCTTTCCCAGGCTGGAAAAGCCCAGCCTGAAGGACCAAAGCTCCATGGAAAATGGGGATCTGGGCTGGAGGGAATCCCGAGGGATCCACACCGAGCCTGAACCCCAAACCCACAGGCAGGGACTCTGCTGAGGCGTCCTGGCAGCCCCAGGAGCTTCCAGAGGATGGAAAAGGCTCCCTTGGGCACAGAAGGGACAAGTGCAGGGCTGGGAAGGACAATTCCAGCTGGGATTTCTCTGGATTGCCCCAGTGCCTGGGAACGGGGCCTGGCCAGCTTCCTTGAGCCACAGCAGCACAGAGGGGTCAGCTGGAGGCAGGAGAAGCTTTGGGATGCTGACTTTAAAGGGAATTTGGCTGGAATGCTCAATCTGAAGCAGAGCAAACCCCTCCCAAACATCCCAGCAGTTTTTATCCATCACTTCCAAGTGGAAGAATCCTGTTGTGTCCAAAGAGATTTGGACATGAAACCCTGACAGGTTCCTGGTGCTGCATCCCAAAAAAAGCTTCATCCCACTCCAGCAGCAGGGAAATTCCAGCTCCTTCCCCTTCCCTGAGCAAATCCTGGGGAAGCAGAGCAGGAACCTGGGTCTGTCTGTCCAAGGCAGGAAAAGGAAGGCAGAAGGTTTGGGATGTGTCCTGGATTAAAGCAGCTCTGGACTAAAAAACACCAAAAAAGTATCTCTGGAGCCAAAAAAACCAGCCCTGGACCCAAAAAACCAGCCCTGGACCAAAAAAAGGCAGCCATGGGCCCAAAAGAACCGGCCCTGGACCCAAAAAATCAGCCCTGGACCCAAAAAACAGCCCTGGACCAAAAAAAGCCAGACCTGGACCCAAAAAAGCCAGACCTGGACCCCAAAAAACCAGCCCTGGACCCCCAAAACCCAGCCCTGGAGCCAAAAAAACCAGCCCTGGAGCCAAAAAATCAGCCCTGGACCCAAAAAATCAGCCCTGGACCCAAAAGAACCAGCCATGGACCCAAAAAATCAGCTCTGGACCCAAAAACTCAGCCCTAGACCCAAACCCAGCCCAGCCCCCAGTGTTTTCCTGAGTGAGTGGGTGGGAAAATCCACCCTTTGATGTTCCACTGAGCGGCTCCAAAACAAAGCTGGGCCACGGGAGATAAAACCAGCAAACAAACCTCGCCACGGGACACATCCGGGGGCTGGAGTGGGAAAGAATTCCACTTCCATGGAGGGCACAGCTGCACCAGCGCCGTGGAAAAGCCACAGCACAGCTCTTTCCACTCCCAGCAGAGCCCAAAATGCGGTGTGGTGGGGAAAAACATCCTGAAAAAGCTGCTCTGGGCACGGCAGGGGCCTCCCCAGCGCTGCCCTTGCATCCCTTGGAGAGCTCTGGCACTGCCTGAATTCCCTGGAATTGAGGCACCGTGGTGCCTTCCTGATGGGCTCCTCACATCCCTGGAAATTGCCCAAATTCCCTGGAGCAGGCAGCAGTGGCATCTCCCCAAAATTCCTCCTGCATCCCTTGAAATTCCCCGAATTCCCTGGAATTGAGGCACCGTGGTGCCTTCCTGATGGGCTCCTCACATCCCTGGAAATTGCCCAAATTCCCTGGAGCAGGCAGCAGTGGCACCTCCCCAAAATTCCTCCTGCATCCCTTGCAATTCCCCAAATTCTCTGGAATTGAGGCACCAGTGGTGCCTCCTCAATGTCACACTCACACCCCGGGAGATTCTCCAAATTCCCTGGAAAAGGCACCAGTGGGGCTCCCCAATGCTCCCCTCACATCCCTGGAAATTCCCCAAATTCCCTGGAACTGAGGCACCAATGATAATCCTGATAATCCTCTCACATCCCTGGAAATTGCCCAAATTCCCTGGAGCAGGCAGCAGTGGCACCTCCCCAAAAATTCCTCCTGCACCCCTTGAAATTCCCCGAATTCCCTGGAATTGAGGCACCAATGACGACCCTGGTTTTCCCCTCACACCCCTGGAGAGTGCCCAAACTCCCTGGAGCAGCAGCAGGGGCACCTCCCAGCCCTGGCACTGCCCAGATTCCTGGGAAGAGGCCGGGAAGTGCCCGGAGCTGCTGGCAGGGTCCCAAGGGGAGGCATAGCTGGAATTCCAGGCTGGCAGGGCAGGATCCGTGCCAGGACAGGGCATGGGAACACAGCTGGGCACGGGGAAACTGGGCAGGGACTGGCAGAGAGTGACCACTGCAGGGCTACTGGGAAGAGAGAAACTGGTCAGGGCTACTGGTCAGGGCTACTGGGAAAAGAATGACCAGTCCAGAGCTACTGGGCAGAGAGAAACTGGGCAGGGACTGGCAGAGAGTGACCACTCCAGGGCTACTGGGCAGAGAGAAACTGGGCAGAGACTGGGCAGAAACTGGTCAGGGCTACTGGGCAGAGACTGACCAGTCCAGGGATGCTGGGCAGAGAGAAACTGGTCAGAGACTGGGCAGGGACTGGTCAAAGAGTGACCACTCCAGGGCTACTGGGAAGAGAGAAACTGGTGAGTTCAGGGATACTGGGCAGGGAGAAACTTGTCAGGGCTACTGGGAAAAGAGAAACTGGTCAGAGACTGGGCAGGGAGGGACTGGTCAGGGCTACTGGGCAGGGAGAAACTGGGCAGAGACTGGTCAGGGCTACTGGGAAAAGAGTGACCAGTCCAGGGCTACTGGACAGAGAGAAAGTGGTTAAGTCAGAGCTACTGGGAAGAAACTGGTCAGGGCTACTGGGAAAAGAGAAACTGGTCAGAGACTGGGCAGGGAGGGACTGGTCAGGGCTACTGGGCAGGGAGAAACTGGGCAGGGACTGGTCAGGGCTACTGGGAAAAGAGAAACTGGTCAGGTCAGGGCTACTGGGCAGAGAGTGACCAGCCCAGGGCTACTGGGAAGAGAGAAACTGGGCAGGGACTGGGCAGGGACTGACCAGTCCAGGGCTACTGGGCAGGGAGAAACCAGGCTGAGACTGGGCAGAGAGTGGTCAGGGCTACTGGGAAAAGACTGACCAGTCCAGGGACGCTGGACAGAGAGAAACTGGCCAGTGCAGGGCTCCTGGGCAGAGACTGACCAGTGCAGGGCTCCTGGGCAGGGGGAATGGCCGGGCAGCCTCGGGAGCTGATCCTGCAGGAAGTGCTGCAGGATGTCCCAGCCTCCCACTCCAGATTAAAATTCCACAGGAATTTGCTCAACAAATGGAGCCTCTCAGCTCCTGCCACCAGCCCGGGGGTGTTTCACATTTCTGCCACAGGGAGGGAGCCCCCCCAGGGCTTGTGGGGGGGACAGGGATGGAGCAGGGATGGGACAGGGCAGGGATCCTAAATCATCACCTGCCCACCACCCACTAACCCCAAAATCAGTGCCACCACCACCCTAAACACACACAAACCAGCACGACACCCCTCTACCAGCACCCCTGCCCACCCAGGGGCCGGTAACCCCACAAAAACCCCATAAAACCGAAGAAAACCCCCCAAAAACTCCAAAAAAACCCTACAAAGTCCTCACCTTCCACACAGTGCTCCACCTCCTCCAGGCTGCGCAGCGTGATGCGCATCAGGCTGGAGTTGAACTGCGTTTCAGGGGCTGGTAACCCCATAAAAACCCCACAAAACCCAAAAAAAACCCCACAAAACCCCAAAAAACCCCCACAAAAACCCTAAAAAACCCCAAAAAAGGTCCTCACCTTCCACGCAGTGCTCCACCTCCTCCAGGCTGCGCAGCGTGATGCGCATCAGGCTGGAGCTGAACCACGAACCCCTGCCCATCCAGGGGCTGGGAATCCCACAAAAACCCCACAAAAACCTCACAAAAACCCCCAAAAAACCAGAAAAAAACCCCCAAAAATCCCCACGAAGTCCTCACCTTCCACGCAGTGCTCCACCTCCTCCAGGCTGCGCAGCGTGATGCGCATCAGGCTGGAGTTGAGCATGAGCTCGTTGCGGTGCGCCGGCCACAGCGCCTGCGGCGCGGGGTTGACGAAGAAGATGCGCGTGTCCCCCGTGGCCACCTGGTTGTCACAGATCAGCGGGTCCCCGAAGCCCCCGATGACCACCTTGTTGCCCCCGTCCAGCAGGATCTCGTGGGTGACGATGTCCTTGCCCTTCAGGTAGCGCCAGACCCGCACCTGCCCGGGGAGGGGAGAGGTCACCAGGCTGCTGTGGTTTTGGGGGGTCTTGTTTTGCTCTCTGAGCTCTTCTTGCCCCTTCCTGGGATCTCATTTTCCCTCCCTGGGCTCCTGTTTTCCTCCCTGGGCTCCCATTTTCTCTCCCTGGGCTCCCATTTTCTCTCCCTGAGCTCCTCTTTCCCCTCCCTGGGCTCCCATTTTCCCTTCTGGTCTCCTCTTTTCCATCTCTGGGCTCCAATTTTCTCTGCCTGGGCTCCTTTTTCCATTCCTGAGCTGCTCCTTCCCCTCCCTGGGCTCCCATTTTCTCTCCCTGGGCTCCCATTTTCTCTCCCTGGGCTCCTCTTTTCCCTCCCTGGACTCCTCTTCTCCTTCCTTTGTCTCTTCTTGCCCTTCTTGGACTCCTCTTTTCCCTCCCTGGGCCACTCTTCCCTCTTTTGTGCTCCCATTTTCTCTCCCTGAGCTCCTCTTTCCCCTCCCTGGGCTCCCATTTTCCCTTCTGGTCTCCTCTTTTCCATCTCTGGGCTCCAATTTTCTCTGCCTGGGCTCCTTTTTCCATTCCTGAGCTGCTCCTTCCCCTCCCTGGGCTCCTCTTTCCCTTTCTCATCTGTTCTTTCCCCTCCCTGGACTCCCATTTTCCCTTCCTGACCAGTTCTTTCCTTTCTCTGGGCTCCTTTTTTCCCTCCCTGGACTCTCATTTTCCCTTCCTGACCTGTTTCCCCTCTCTGGACTCCCCTTTTCCTTCCCTGGACTCTCATTTTCCCTTCCTGACCTGTTTCCCCTCTCTGGACTCCCCTTTTCCTTCCCTGGACTCCCATTTTCCCTTCCTGACCAGTTCTTTCCCCTCCTGGGCTCCTGGTGTTCCCGGCAGACAGATTTTATCCCCCTGCCAAAGGAACCATTCCCGGTTTTCTGCCCGTGCCCCGGTGGCCCTTCAGGTGTCCCCCCGGACCCGAGGGGCTGTTCAGACACAGAAACTTCTCCCCCGTGCCAGAATTCCTCCCTGAGCGCCTCCAGCCCAGATCTGAGGCTGCAGAGTTCAACCCAGGGGGTGAAACCTCGCTGGGGGCCCCGGGCAACGCAAATCCTGTGATCCCTGATCAATCCCAGGAATTTATTTCTATTTTTTTTTTGTTCTTTTGCAGCCTGAACTCCAGAATTTCAACCCAGATCAAAAAGGCTTCAAAGTTCACGCTGGGCTTGAGCCAAACTCCTGCAGAGTGTCCCTGGCAGGGCGGGGAGGACAGGAATGGGGCCATTCCCACATTGGGAATGGGGTCATTCCCACACTGGGAACGGGGCCATTCCCCGCATTGGGGGCCATTCCCGCATTGGGAATGGGGAATTCCCACATTGGGGGCCATTCCCACATTGGGAATGGGGTCATTCCCACATTGGGGGCCATTCCCCCATTGGGAATGGGGTCATTCCCACATTGGGGGCCATTCCCACATTGGGAATGGGGTCATTCCCACATTGGGGGCCATTCCCACATTGGGGGCCATTCCCACATTGGGAATGGGGTCATTCCCACAGGGCCATTCCCACATTGGGAACGGGGCCATTATCACATTGGGAATGGGGTCATTCCCACATTGGGAACGGGGCCATTATCACATTGGGAATGGGGTCATTCCCACAGGGTCATTCCTGCATTGGGAATGGGGTCATTCCCGCATTGGGAACGGGGTCATTCCCACATTGGGAATGGGGCCATTCCCACATTGGGAATGGGGTCATTATCACATTGGGAATGGGGCCATTCCCGCATTGGGAACGGGGTCATTCCCACATTGGGAACGGGGTCATTCCCACAGGGTCATTCCCGCATTCCCCGCGGCCACAGGAGCCAGCCCAGCCTCACCTGCCAAGCAGGAAAAGGGAATAAATTGAAATTCAGCTCTGCCTGTGCCCTGCGGGCACAGATTGGGGTTGAGAAGCGAGTTTTGGGGTTTTGGGGTTTATCTCTCCCTCTCAGCCTCCCGGTTTGCTCACACCGTGTCCTGCTGGTGGAATATCCGCAGCAGGACCCCGGCTTTGGGGGGTCTGAGCTCCCAGGCAGCGCAGCCATCCGAAAAAAGCAATAAATTCCCCCAAATTTCATGGCAACAGCTGCAGCCTGGCGTGCCCCGCCGCATACCTGAGCTGCAGGAGCAGCCCAGGTGCAGCCGGGGCTGTGACAGCTCCTCTGCAGCGCACATGCCTCGGCTGCTCCCAGGCGTGGAGAGCTCAGCCACGTGTCCCCACACGGGCTTGTGCTCCAGCGGGGGTCCCCCGGGGGGAAAAAATGAAAAAATAATTGGAAAAAAAAAATAGAATTATAAAAATATAGTTATAAAACTAAAATTTAAATATATAATTATAAAAATGTAGTTATAAAAATATAATTATAAAAATAGTTATAAAATATATAGTTATAAAAATGTAATTATAGCAATACAGAATTATAAAAATATATTTATAGAATATAGTTATTAAATAGAATTATATAAATAGGATTATAAGAAATTATCAAATATAATTATAAAAAATAGAATTATAAAAATATACTTTTAAAAATATAATTATAAAAATATACTTATAAAAATAGAATTATAAAAATAGAATTTTAAAATATAAAAATAGAGTTATAAAAATAGAATTTAAAAATATAAGAAATAGAGTTATAAAAATAGAATTAAAAACATGGAGAGATTGGGGATGGAGAGATCGGGTATGCAAAGCTTTAGGATGAAGAGGTTCGGGAAGGAGAGCTTCGGGATGAAGTTCGGGATGGAGAGGTTCTGGATTCAGAGGTTTGGGTGGGATGGAGAGGCTCGGGATGGACACCAGGACATTTCCTTCTCCCCAGAGGCTGCTGGGGCACCCCAGGCCTGCCCAGCTGGGATTTTTGCAGGGATAAAAGTTGAACTCTGCCCCTTGCAGCTCCCCCCCTGACCCCAAAACCATTCCGGAACTCCCTGAAAGGGCTGGGAAAATCCTCCCTGCCCCTGACCCCAGAGGAACCGTGGCACCTCCAGTGGCACGGGCCAGCCCGGGTGAGCCTGGGCAAGGTGTGGGGGCCACAGCCAGCCTGGGGATGGTGTGGGGGGCACAGCCAGCCTGGGGATGGTGTGGGGGGCACAGCCCCTCTCAGCCAGCCCGGGCAAGGTGTGGGGGGCACAGCCTGGCTCTCAGCCAGCCTGGGCATGGTGTGGAGGGCACAGCCCCCTCTCAGCCAGCCCTGCAGCCTAGGTGAGCCTGGGCAAGGTGTGGAGGGCACAGCCTGGCTCTCAGCCAGCCCTGCCGCCTCCCCAGCCGCTCCTCCTGCCTCCTGCCCGGCCCTGAGCTGCTCTCTCCCCGCAGTCAAGTCCAGACACCTCCCCGCAGCCGCACCTCCCGCAGCCCCAGGGCAGGCTCCGGAGGAGGTGAGCAGCAAACCGGGGCAAAAACCCAGCCAGACAAAGGAGGAAAAATAAGAACAAACCGCCCCTCCTCCAGCAGCAGAAAACACAGCCCGAGGCTGCCTCCGAAAGGGGCATTTTCACAGCTCGGGGTTTGGTTTGGTTTTGTGTTTTTGAGTGGGGAAAAGCTGAATTCTTCCCCCAGCTCTGCAGCAGATGGGAATTGGTGTTAATTGGCGTGGCTGGGGCGCTGAGGCAGCGCCGAGCCAGGCCACAGGAACATCAGAGTCCAGCGGTCTCCTCCCCACCCTAATGAATGGATGTGCGAGGCACCAAAGCCCGGCAATTACCTGCGGGCATCCCATTCATCAGCGCGGCGCAATTAAGACTTTGTCACCGCTGACTCACCGGCGGCAGCGAGGATGGGGGGGAAAAGGAAGGGAGACAGGGAAAAAATGGGGCCGGGACCTGTTGGAGGAGGACCCTGCCCCGGAGCGCTCTGCTTTTCCAGGGAGAAGAGAAAACGCTGGATTTTCAGGGGGTTTTGAAGCTCCGCGGAGGCGCAGGAGGAGCAGCCACAACTTTATCCGGGCAGGGGGAAAATTGGAAATCCCAGAAATAAAAGGATTTTCCAACATGCCGTAATAGGGATGGGGACCACCTGTACAGGAACATTCCTGCCAGGAAAACTCCGCCGGGTGAGGAGTTGGAGCGAAGTCCCCTCTGGAGGAGCTGTCACTCGGGATGGGCAGCACCCAAAGGGGTCACCGGGAAATTTTGGGAGAGAAAAGCCAGGATCAGCTCTGCTTCCACGAAATTTTGGGAGATAAGAGCCAGGATCAGCTCTGCATCCACGAAATTTTGGGAGATAAGAGCCAGGATCAGCTCTGCTTCCATGAAATGTTGGGAATTTTGGGAAATAAAAGCCAGGATCAGCTCTGCTTCCAACCCTTCCCCCTCCCCTTTTTTCTCTCTCTGTGTCTTTTCCCTGTCCCTCCTCCAGGACCCAGCAATTCCCACAAAACCCCCCCAAAATCTGTGCTCCATTGTCCAGAACAGGATCCACATCCTTTTCCACACTTCCTACGGCACTCACAGAACCTGGATTTACCCTATAAATAGCAGCTGCCTTCCCAGCCATCGGGACAGCCCAGAAAAAGGCACTTCAGGGGGCCCGAGCAGGAGGGGACAATGCCAGCAGCAGCAGCAGCTTTGGGCAGAAGTCAGAAACTGCCCTCAGGAATGCCAAATCCCTTGGAAAAAGGGCACAGCAGCCACTTTTTGGGAATTCTGTCGCGCTGTTCCTGCTCCCCCCAGCTCCCCTGGCAGCGCAGCTATTTCGGGGTGTTTATCTAACATTAACTTCACATTTCTCCCGGCGCTTATCTGCGTCCATCGCAGCGCTCGGCTGGGAGGCTTTGGAGCCGGGCTGGGGAGAACAATGCCCCAGCACGGAATTCACGGATCCCCGCTGCCTCCCGGACCACCCAGCTCCAGAAATCCTCGGGATTTTGGGTGTGGGAGCTCCCCGCACGCGCTGGGCCCTCGCCTTTCCTCCGCAGATAAGGGAGAGGCTGACAGGAGATAACGGCCGGCTCTGCACGGGAGGAATTGGGGCAGGAATTTCCTCAGCACAAGATCCTGGATTTCTCCCAGCTCCCCCCGGGGGCAGAGCAAGGGCAGCAGGAGCCAGGGGTCACGTTTAATCCCGAGCTGCTACTGGAATTTAGGTTAAAAAACAAAACAAACCAAAACAAAATAAACTGCAGGCACGGCAAAGCCGCACGATTCCAATTCCAAGAGTTGGGAAGATCCGAGGAGGGCAATGAGCCAAGAGCTGCTGCAAAGCTGCACATCCCCAAGTCATTGCAGTGACAGCAGATTCATCTGCTCCCAGCTCCTCGGGACACCCCAAATCCCATTCCAAAGCTGTTTTCCCCTGCAAAGACCCACGGAATGCCACTAAAAATGACACAGGATGGGCAGGGAAGGGGACAGGGAACTGCTGTCCTGTGAAAATTCCTGAATGTCACAGCACTGCCACAACGGGATGGGATGGGATGGGATGGGATGGGATGGGATGGGATGGGATGGGATGGGAGCTTTCCTGCTTTCACTTTTACACCACTCCAAGGCTGGAATGATCTCTCAGGAACCTGTCCTGGCCCTTCTGTGCTCTTTGGAGACCAGGAGCAAAATCCCAAACTCCAGGGCGAGCAGCACAAACCTCTCCCGGGCACTGCTCAGGGAAAGGCAGAGAAGAGATTCCCTTCCCAGTGTAAGGAATTCAGGCTGTGCTTCACAGGAGCCACCACGGGCAGCCCCATCCCACTCCTGCTGCTCCAGCTGGGGCTGCATTGCACCTTGCAAAGGCAGAGCTGCTTTTCCTTATCCCAGCTTTTCCTTATCCCAGCTTTTCCTTATCCCAGCTTTTCACATCCCAGCTTTTCCTTATCCCAGCTTTTCACATCCCAGCTTTTCCTTAACTCAGCTTTTCACATCCCAGCTTTTCCCAGCCTAACTTTCCCTTATCCCAGCTTCTCCTTATCCCAGCTTTTCACATCTCAGCTTTTCCCATATCCCAGCTTTTCCCCCATCCCACTATTCACACCCCAGCTTTTCCTTATCCCAGCTTTTCACCCATCCCAATCTTTTCCTTATCCCAGCTTCTTCTCCATCCCATCTTTTCCTTATCCCAGCTTTTCCCCCATGCCAGCTTTTCACATCCCATCTTTTCCTTATCCCAGCTTTCCTCCCACCCCAGCTTTCCTTATCCCAGCTTTTCCCCCATGCCAGCTTTTCACATCCCATCTTTTCCTTATCCCAGCTTTTCCCAATCCCAGCTTTTCCCAATCTCAGCTTTCCCCCCATCCCAGCTATCCCCCCATCCCAGCTCTCCCTGCCCCAGGGTCTTGCCCCGCCGCTGCAGGATGATTTTCTGCCAGGCAGACACCTCGCTGCGAGTCCGCAGCGGGAGAAAAAGGATTTACCTCCCACCCTGGCACTTCTGCCCCGCCACCAGCGCCACTGGGCCACCTCCCGTGGCCACCTCGCGCCGGCCTCAGGTGGCCACCTCCATCTGCGCCCCACGGGCACAGCTCATTAATGCTCGGCGGAGCACCCAGGATGTGCCAGACACCGCAAACAGACGGTGCCGGCTCTCGCCCGGGGGGGCTGCGATCCTTGCCGAGCTGCAGATGGGTCGGGGGGCGCTGGCAGCGGGCACCGGGCACCAGCGGGGCGGGCAGGGGCTGGGGATGCTCCGGGGAAAGTTCGCCTTCCTCTCTGCCACCAAAGCATCGCCCCCGGCCCCGCTGGGCACCAGGCAGAAGCAGGGTTTTTTCAGGAGGAAAAGGGGAACCGGGAGAAGGGGGAAAGGCGAGGGAAGAGCGTGTCCTTGCAGGCGGGATTCCTGCCCCGGCAAGGGTTAAGGCATCCGGCACGTTTTCTGTCAAGCTGGCGGATGGGATTTCAGGTTGCTCGGGACTTCAGCGTCTCCCCGCTTCGGGGGGAGATAAAAAAACGCCGGAGCCCGAGGCCAGGTTGGTGGTTAAACAATAGCTCGGGCTGCAGGAACTCGAGATGCTGCTAAAGTCAACAGCAGAGGCTCCCGGAAAGTTGGGAGGCAGCTCCGCATCACGCCAAAGAGGGAAATGCCCATAAAAAGCAACCTCTGGAGATCCCCCCCACCACCCCCCCCGGCCACACAGCAGCTGGAACCTCTCCACCCTTTAAAAAAAAAAAAAACCCCGATTCCACCCCAAACCGCACGGGGCGAAAGTTCCCCCGCGCGGCTCTACCTTGCACGAGTAGGTGTGGTGCACCGGGTCCACGTTCATGATCTCCTCCACCGTGCCCGTCAGCACCACGTTGGCCTCCTCCTCCCGGCGCTGCAGCTCCCGCTCGGGGCAGCTGGCCAGCGCCAGCGCCAGCAGTGCCAGCGCTGCCAGCGCCCGCCGTGTCCCCATGGCGGTGGCGGTGGCGGTGCCGCTGACCCCGGCAGACAAAGCGGCCGCGCTCGCAAGGCAGCGCCGGCGCAGCCCAAAGGGCCACTTTTGTTCCAGGAGGTGAAAAAGGAGGAAAGAAAGAGAGGAGGGAGGGAGGGAGCGAGGGGAGGGGAGAAGGAGGAAAATCCCAGGAGGAGGAGGAGGAGGAGGAGGAGATCTGGAGGAGCGCTCGGCGCTCGCCGCCGCGGCCCTGGAAGAAAGCGCGCAGATTTGCATGCAATCTGAATTGCTGATAAGGAGGGAGCGGGGGTTAGGGGGGAGAGGAGGGAGGGAGAAAGGAAGGGAGGAAGGCAGGCAGGGAGGCAGCGCGGCCGCCCGCCCGCCCTGCTGGCAGCGCTCGGTGCGAACGCCGCCCCCAGGAAAGGGAGCCTCGGTTAATGGATAATCAGCGCCGCAACGTGAGGAGACTTTTAAAGGTGTAGGGACCGCAGCCGGCCCCGCCACCCCCTCACCGGCACTGGCAGCTGTCCCCAGCTCTGTGGCGGGGTGTCCCTGGCTCTGTCCCGCACCCCCGAGATGCTCAAAGTAGGGGTTTGTCCCTGCCTGTCACCCCCACTCTGAGTGGCAGCTGTCCCCAGCCCTGTTCTAGATTGTCCTCACACTATTCCGCACCCCCGAGATGCCCAAAGGGAGATTTTGTCCCTCCTTGTCACCCCCCACTCTGAGTGGCAGCTATCCCCAGCCCTGCTTTGGGCTGTCCCCGCTCCATCCAGCAACCCCAAGATGCCAAAAGTAGGGGTTTGTCCCTGCCTGTCACCCCCACTCTGAGTGGCAGCTGTCCCCAGCCCTGTTCTAGATTGTCCTCACTCCATTCCACACCCCCAAGATGCCCAAAAGGAGGGTCTGTCCCTCCCTGTCACCCCCCACTCTGAGTGGCAGCTGTCCCCAGCCCTGCTTTGGGCTGTCCTCTCTCCATCCTGCACCCCCAAGGTGCTCAAAGAGGGGTGGCATTTCCCTGCCTGTCACCCCCAGCTCGGGCAGTCACTGTCCCCAGCCCTGTCCCCTCCATCCTGCACCCCCAAGGTGCTCCAAGAGGGGTGGCACCCTGGCATTTCCCTCCCTGTCACCCCCAGCCCTGTCCCGGGGTGTCCCTCACTCCGTCCTGCACCCCAAGGTGCTCAAAGAGAGGTGGCACCTCGGCATTTCCCTCCCAAATTCCACCCCGAGGATGCTCCTGGGTTCTCCCCACTGGGGAAACCGAGGCAGGGCCGGTCCTGCTCCGCTGGGACCCCACAGGTCACGGGGGTGACCCGCATTGGGGACATCGCTGTCACTGTGACAGAGCCACCCGTGGAACCATGGAATGCTTGGACAAGGACTTTAAAGGACTTTAAAATCAGCTCGTCGCCCCCCTTTCCCCATGCCAGGCTGCTCCCAGTGCCCCGGCTCCCCGGGGGCTGCAGGGTGACTTCCCCACATGTCCCCAGCAATTAGGGCCGATA
The DNA here is from genome assembly GCF_014805655.1 of Passer montanus. Lineage (NCBI taxonomy): Eukaryota > Metazoa > Chordata > Aves > Passeriformes > Passeridae > Passer > Passer montanus. The sequence goes on along the minus strand of NW_024371260.1, from coordinate 1,268,221 downwards.
GAAAATGAAAAGTTAAGTGGCACCGGGGGAGGGATGTTGTTTGTGCCCTCCATAAATCAGCCGGCCCCCAGAGGCGTTTTATGAGGCTGTTTCACTTGATGGCCCTAAAAAAATCCCCTAGTTCCACTTGATGGCCCTAAAAAAAAAAAAAAAATCTCCTGGTGTGACCCAGCCCAGCTCCTGATCCCAGGGTGAAGTTTAACCACCTGCCAGCCCAGGATGTGACATGTGAGGTGTCCCCGTGTCCTCCTGTGATTAACAAATTTCAACCACAGCAGCATCCTGCCCTGTGTGCTCCCGTCCTTCCCGAAATCCTCAAATCAGTCCTTCCCTAAATCCCTGTGCTGTTTGCCCCTGTGGGTGTCACACTCCTTTTGCTCCCTTTCTCTCGTTTATTTAATATATAGAAATAAACATATATATTATTAGTATAAGAATATTGCTGAGTGTTCTAAACTTTGTCCCTGAAGAGGATGGAGCACCAGAGATTCCATAAATCTGCCTGGAAATATCCCAGCTCCTGTGGGGTTTGCAGGGAAAGCACCTTGGACGTTTTCTATTTTAGCCCAGGCATTCCCACAGTGTAACCCCACAACTTCTCCCAGTTCTCTTTCCACTCAAAACTTCCATTTCTCCCCTGGAAATCTGAATTTCCCAGCTCGGCACCAAGGGAAGGTGCTGATCCAAAGCAGGTGGGGTTTTATCACCTCAGGGATAAAATCTTTATCAAAAAGGGCTTCAGGAAAATGATTGGGGAAAAAAAAAAAAAAAAAAGTGACCCAGAGCCTGCTCAGACCTGCAGGAAACCTCTCAGGAAATAATTTCCAAACCCGCCAGACTTCCCTACACTGTAAAACTCAAAAAAAGTTGGAGGATGAAGAGACCTGAAGAAATTCTCATTTTCTCACCAAAAACTTCCCTAAAACCTCTGGATTTTGTCTGAGGGGCTCTGGGAATCCTCCATCCCTCAAAGCCAAGCCAGGCCCCACAGGCCTCACATCCCAGAGCTCTTTCCACTCAAAACTCCCCCCAAAAGTTCCAGGATGAAGTGACCTGAAGAAAATTCACATAATTTAATCTTCTCACCCCAAAACTTCCCCCAAAACCCTGGATTTTTGGCTGAGGAACATTGGGAATCCTCCATCCCTCAAAGCCAAGCCCAGGCCCCACAGGCCTCACATCCCAGAGCTCTTTCCACTCAAAACTCCCCCCAAAAGTTCCAGGATGAAGTGACCTGAAGAAAATTCACATAATTTAATCTTCTCACCCCAAACCCCTGGATTTTTGGCTGAGGAACATTGGGAATCCTCCATCCCTCAAAGCCAAGCCCAGGCCCCACAGGCCTCACATCCCAGAGCTCTTTCTACTCAAAATTTCCCCAAAAAAGTTCCAGGATTAACTGACTTGAAGAAAATCCACATAATTTAATTTTCTCACCCCAAACCCCTGGATTTTTGGCTGAGGAACACTGGGAAACCTCCATCCCTCAAAGCCAAGGCCAGGCCCAACAAATCCCCACAGAGGAGCTCCACGACTCCATTTCTGTTGTTGTTCTAAACTCCAGCAATCAGCTAAAAATATTTCAGCGCCCTGGCAGATGATTTTTTTTTTTTATCCTGCTGTTTTAATAATTAATTTTTATTGTATTCCTCGAGCACTGCTGGAGTGGAAATCCCAAGAAGAAGCTCAGCTCGAGGTGGAAGGAGCCAGCTGGGACTCCCTGCTCCAGAACCTCGCAGGGGAGGAATTATTTCTGCTGGATTTTGACAATTTTCTGGGTTTGAGTTGTCTCCTTTTAGCCCCACCCCTCCATCTGCTTTCAGAGCTGGGATGTGAGGAGAAAAATGGATTTCACAGCTTTTTTTTTTGATGTTTTTGCCCCAATCTGGTGTGGTTTGAATGGAATTAGTTGACCTTTGGTGGAGGTGAGATGTGAGGAGCTCGTTCTATTTGTGGGGGTTTCATGGGACTCAGAAGGACAAGGATTTTCCAAAAGGCAGGAAAAATAATAAAATCACCTTTTTTAGGGCCAGTGTGCAGGGAGCAGCACATTCCCACAGGGAATTGCTGAGCCTCAAGCTGATAAAAGGAGAAACAGGAGAAAAAAAAACCCTGGGATGTTTCTGTGGGAAAACCGAAGCAAATTCCTTGGCAAATCAGCGCCCAAAACAAATAAACAGCAGCTCCCAAAAATACACAAAACACCGGGGTTTGTCCCAGCTCTTCCCTGTGAACCTGGGGCTCGGGAAAACTTCTGGAAATGCCTTTGGAGGTGGCTCAGTCTGCCCCTGGAAAATCAAAATATCTCGGAAAAACTGCCAGGAATTAGGCAGGGTTTGCTTCCTCGCAGTGCTGCGTGATTTTGGGTGGGAATTCCAAGGGTTTTTTTGGAGGGAGTGGGGGCTAAATGGAGGAGGGAAGGGGAGGAGAAAAGAGGAAGGGAGGGCCTGGCACTGCCCACATGTCAGGGCAGGAACCCCTCAGGGTTTGGAGCCAAATATTTGGAAAGCAAATAAAGGCCCTGGTGAGGAAAACCCAGCCCCAGAGGTGACATCCCTGATTTCCAGTGTTCCCATCCCTGATTTCCAGCGTCCCCATCCTGCTTCCTTCCCTGCTCCATCTCTATAAGCTCTAAAATGATTTAATGTGATTTTTTTCCTCCTTATTTCTCTTTCAAGTTTAATCCCTCCCGGTGATTCCTGCCGCTGTCAAACTCCTTTTGTGTGCTGTTAGAAACCCTCTGGTTGCCACTCAGGAGCAGCTGGAACAAGCTGCCCCTGGGATGCTCCGGGATTAATGAGTCCCAAATTAGTAAATCTGTTAATTAGAGTGGGGCTGAGGGCTGAGGGCAGCCCCACATTTGGGGGTTTCACCCCACAGCAGCTTCACCTCCGCCACTGCAGCACCCAAGGGGGGTCACGCTGTCCCTCTGCTGTGCTGGGGGACAGGAAAATTTGGGCTTTTCCCCCAAAAAAATCAAGGAACTCACAGGAAAATTTGGGCTTTTCCCAAAAAAATCAAGGAACTCACAGGAAAACTTGGGCCTTTCCCAAAAAAAAATCAAGGAACTCACTGGGAACTGTCACATCCTGAAGGAAAAAAATCAAGAATTTGGCTTTTTCCTCCCCAAATTCCAGGGGAATTCTTGTGTTCAGTGTAAAGGGCACTGGGAATTTTGTCCAGCTGGAATTGGGCGTCCCCAGTCACTGCTCTCATCCCACCCCAGAATCCCCTGGGCTGTCCCAGGATTTGATGTGGGAGCTATGGATGCAGAGATGAAGAATATCGGGAGTAGAACACCAAAACCCTTCCCAGGTTTAAATTCACATCCTGCAGAAAGAAAAAAAAAAATCGAGAATTCAGCATTTTCCTCCCCAAATCAGGCTGGCAGCCTTGAATTGGGTCAAAAACTGGGTGAAAATGGGGTTAAAAATTCCCAGCTGATCTCCTGGAGCCACTGGGCAGGAAAAGCAGGGAATTGTGCTGAATGTGCCCAAATTCCCGGGACTGCAGGAGAAAACCCCAAACCAGGGCGGGTTCTGAGCTCTAATGACAGGGCGGCAGGAATTCAGCCTGGAATGGGATCCAGGCCTGGGATTTCTGGGATTTTCAGCCCCAAATCCTTGGGATCAGAGCCCCCACAGCCCTACAGGTGTTTTAGGGCTGGGTTTAGCTCCAGCAGGGTTTAACTTAAGCCCAGCTCAGGGGCAAAAGCACCCAGTGAACCACAAGGACTCTTTGAACCACAATCAAAAGGGAAAAAAGGGAGAGGAGCAGAAGGAAAACCCAGCGTGAACTTGAGGGCAAAGGATCCCCCAGGATCAAATCCCACCCTCAAAAACGCCTGGGGGGGCTGCTGGAATTCCTCCTGCTGGAATTCTATGTGGCCACGGAGCCTCCCTAATGTGGATTGATGGCCTCAATCTGCTCTCCCTGCAGGGAAAAGAGAGCCCTGGCCCCTGATATCCATTTTTTTCCCTCCCAGAAATCCCCAAGCTAAGTGGATTTCCCTGTGCTGCATCCAGGAGAAAATGTCTCCATCCATCCCCCCAGCACAGGCAGCAGCAGAGGGAAGCGTTCCCACCTGATTCCTCCCGCTCCTGGATTGATTACAGCCACGCCAGGATTAATTGGGGAGAGTAAAAATGCTTCTCTGGGCCATCAATCTTCCCCCGGTTCCCTCACCTTGTCATCCGCTAATAACTGGGAAATCAAAATTCCCCTCCTGGCTGCCTCGCGCCTGCAAATGGATTTCTCTGCTGCATTGCTGGGAATCCTTAAAAGGCATTTTGGGAGCAGCCAGGAGACAAATGGGATTAGCTGGGCAGGGAAAGTGCAGCCACAGCGTTTCTGCAGTGCCAGCAGAGGGGAAATTCAGCCCTGCCAGGCTCGGGGGATGGGGGAGAGCCCCGGGATGCGGAGCAGGATTTGGGGTGGGAATCGTGGATGCATCGGGGGGGCTGAGGGATATTTGGAATGGAACACAAGAAGCCTTTCCTGGTTTAAATTGCACAGGGATTCAGTGTAAGGGGCACTGGGAATTTTGTCCAGGAATTGGGACATTGCTCCTCTCATCCCACCTCAGAATTCCCAGGGTTTTATCTGGGAGCCATGGATGCAGAAATGAAGAATATCTGGAGCAGAACACAAAAAACCTTTCCTGCTTTAAATTCCTGAGAATTTCTGAGCCCATTTTCTGTGTAAGGGGCATTGGGAATTTTGTCCAGCTGGACCTGGACATCCCCAGTCGCTCCTCTCATCCCACCTCAGAATTCCCAGGGTTTTATCTGGGAGCCACGGATGCAGAAATGAAGAATATCTGGAGCTGAACACCAACAACCTTTCCTGCTTTAAATTCCAGGATTCCCTGCCTTGTCCCGGTGTGTTCCCAGCTGTCTGGGTCTGGATTTCCCAGCTGGCCACGCCATGCCAAGGACATTTGGGGGATGTCACCACCTCTGGAACATCAAATTTGGCTCATATTTGTCACAAGGAGCTGAGACTCCGGCCCTGTCCGAGGGAAATGGGGAATCCTGGAATGGTTTGGTGGGAAGGGACTTAAAGCTGATCCCATCCTCCCCCCTGCATTCCAGGGACAGCTCCCACTGTCCCAGGTTGCTCCTGGGACAATTCCAGGGCTGAACCCACAGCTCCTCCTGGCAAATCCCACTCGTTTCCTTCTGCCATGATCTTTAAACCCGCAGGGATCTGGGAAATCCCACACTCAGGGCAGTCCCAGCTCCCTCCAGTGACGTTCCCTGCGCTCTGGGGGGATCCCAGGGGGTCCCTGGGTGCCCAGGGCTGGCACTGCCCAATCCCACAGAGGCTCCCAAAGCTTCCAGGGGCTCCCTGATGGAAAACACGGATTGTGCCGGGAAGCAGAAGGACCTGAAAGAGGAGAGATTAAGATTCAGAGCATGCAGGAATCCAGCTTTTCCCTTTCTCCCTCTTTTTTTTTTGGAGGATTGAAGGAGCCAAGGTTTTCCCAGTCCCTCCGAGGGCCCTTGGCAACCCCTGGGAAGCTGCTGGAGCCTCTCCCAGAAGGACTGGAATGCCCAGGGCTGGGCACGGAGGGACCCAGCCCTCCCAAATCGTGGTTTCACACTCCCCCGACCCCATTTCGTCCTCCGAGCAGGATTTATTGGCCCAGGCTCTCCAGGAGATGAAGGCTTTTGTGTGGAATTTTATCCCAAACCCTTCCTGCAGCTGCTGCGTGGGCAAAAGGAAAATAAAGAGAGAGAGAGAGAGAGGGAAGGGTGGGGGGGGGAAGAATAAAAAAGACATTGAAAGTGTGAGGTTTGAAAAGATTTCTCCTCTCTGGAATCAGTCTGTGAGTCACACACAGGGAATGACCAGGGAATATTTCATCCTGCCGGGGCCACGCTGAGAGGAGGCAGCGCCGGGATCTGAATCTGCCCCGAGCTGGGCTCTGCATTCGTCATTCCGCACACACACCGAGCGGGCAGCGGGGTTTAACCTCTTCCTGCCCGCTGCTCCCGGGACTCTGCCCTGCCTGTGGCACTGACCGCTCTCCGCCCGCTTTTTCCTGGTTTAAATTTGGGATAAGGGCGGGGATGGAGCACCAAAAAACCATGGGAATCATTCCCGGCCTCACTCCTGGCTCAGCTCGGGCCCTGCAGGGAGAGAGGGAGCAGGAAAAGGGGAGCTGAGGGTGCTCTGCACCTGCTGGGCAGGGAGCGAGAGGGATTTTGGGAGGAATCCCCTTCCCAGGGGGGGAACAGCCTCAGGGAGCGCCCAGAAACTGCCAGCTGGAGGCTGAGGGGGATGGAGGGATGGAGGGAGGGATGGAGGGGAGGAGGGGTGGAGGGATGGAGGATCCATGGATGGATCCATGAATGATGGAGAGCAGCCTGCTCCTTTCCCTGTTTCTGCCTCTTGGATCCCCTGCAAAGCGCTGAATCCGAATTTTAGAACCCCAACAAAAAGTGACAGGAGAGGACGGGAAAATCCAGGGGAAATCTCAGAGCAGGGCAGTGGGGCTGGATGACCTCCGAAGGGCCCTTCCAACCCCACCCATTCCATGATCCTCTGATCCTTTTCCCTCCAAATCTCCTTTGCTGGGCTGTGGAAGAGAACGGAAGCCAAAGGGAAGCCAAAGGAAGCTCCCTCACCTCTGCCAGGACCCAAACCTGCCCTAAACCCTCAAAGCAGCTGGCGGGGCACCCCGGTGCCACCGAGGCCCCCGAGTTTGCTGCAGGGAGCGGGAGAGGAGCCAAGGAGGCTCCAGATCGTGCTCAGCTGCTCAGGAGCTGTCAGGGCAGCACATCCTGGCGCAGCCTTCCAATTATCCAAAGTGCTCTCCAGGAGCTGCAGCCTCATCCATTAGCGCTGCTCTGACTCAGGCGCTCCAGACCGGCTCCCCTCCTCTCCTCCCAGCCGGGAACAGGGGGACGGGCAGGGGGAGAGGGGGAAAAGCTGAGCCCCCCAGGAAAACCCGAATTTCCCAGCGCCGGGCTGGCTGGGCTCGGTTTTAGCAGCCCAGGTGGGGCTGGTGCAGTGTCCAGGAAAGCTCGGGGGTGTTTTGGTGCGGGCAGGGAGGGGAGTGCCAGGGGGACAGAGCCCGTGGGTGCCACCCTGAGAGCGTTCCCGCGCCCCTCTGCTCCTGGCTCAGCCGCAAACCCGCTCCTGCTCCTTTCCCGGAGCCATGAAAGTGCTCTTTGTTAGGCAAGAGCTGGAAAACAGCTGCCGAGGGCTTGTCCAGACACATAATCCCGGCTGGAGAGCCGGGCTGGGAGCGGAGCAGCGCCGCAGCCCCGCCCGTGTCCCCTGCCCGGGCAGCGACAGTGGCACCATTGACACCGCGGGGCCGGGGGCACCCCGGCCGTGCCCTGGCAGCTCTGCAGCCTCTGCCAGCGTGGCACGGGGGGATTCGGGCAGGAGGGAGGCTCTGGGGGTGCAGGAGCTGCCTGCAGCCACAGGAGCTCGGCTCCCGCTCCGAGGAGAGATCCCGGCTGGTTTTCCCCCATTCCAGAGCTGAGAGCTTTAGGTGAGGGTGGGGAGGCGCTGGAAGGAATTTCCTCGATAAACTGTGGCTGCCCCATGCCTGGGAGTGTCCAGGGCCGGGCTGGAGCGCCCTGGGGTGCTGGGGGGTGTCCCTGCCCGTGGGAATGGGGTGGTTTTCAGAGCTCCTTCCACCCCAAACCGGTCTGTGGTCGGGAACAGGATCCTGTCCTGCAGAGCTGTCGGATCTGGGAGCGATCCCATCCCATTCACGGGAAGAAAACAAAGGAAAATATTCCAGAATGGAAAAGGCAGATGTTTGAATCCGGAGGCTTTGATGAAAGGGAAGGAAATCTGCCCAGGCTGAGCTCAAATCAAAGCTCGGCCTGGGACCAGAGCCTTGCCCAGGGCTTGCTCCCAGTCCAGTCGGGCAGGATTTGCTGCAAGCAGCTCCCTCTCTCCTCTGGCTTCACAACTGAGTCAACCAAATCCTGCTGGAAACCAGGAGTGCCCCAGGAACCTCCACGGGAAGGGGCAGGCGGCTCCTGCGAGGATGCTCAGCCTGGGAAAGGCTGGCAGGGCACAAATATTCATTAAATTTCTGCTTTTTATAGCAAAAGTGGCCAAACCTGGCTGGCTGGTGCTGGGCCCTGCACAGAAGCCCTCACCTCCTCTGATACCCTGTGAAAAACCAGTGAAAAACCAGTTTAAAGCTGGGTTGGTCCTTCCTGTACTGGTTTTCTCCCAGGTTGGGTGGCCCAGGCCATGGACAGGAGCTGGGGAGGGGAGGTGGGAGCAGCATCTCTGCCCCTTCACCTTCTCCCAAAATTCTGCCCGAGCCAAGGAGATGCTTCAGGATGGGCCCAATCCCAGGGCTGGGCCTGGATTTGGGATCAGAAGGGACCAAGCCTGACGTGCCAGAGGGGTCTGAGGGAAGAGGCCCCAGCCCAGAGCAGGCACAGCTCCCTGCAGGTGAAATCCCCTCCCTGGTTTTCCTGGAATCAGGGAATGGTTTGGGGTGTGGAAGTCCTTAAGGATGATCCCATTCCAGCCCTGCCTCCCAGAGACACCCCCCACTGTCCCAGGGTGCTCCAGCCTGCCCTGGGGAAAGCCAGGGGCAGCCACAGCATTTTTGGGAAACCTGTCCAGTGCCATCGGGAACTGTCACCTGATCCCATTTCCCTCAGGGCTTTCCCCTCCTTCAGCAAGGAGGATATCCATTTCTCCCTCCCAGAAATCCCATCTCAGTGGATTTCCCCGTGCCACATCCAGGAGAAGACGTCTCCATCCATCCCCCCCGAGGCAGCAGCAGGAGGAAGAGCTCCCGGCTGATTCCTCACCCCGGAGAGGGCAGTCCCTCGGCAGGGCTCGGCCGGTGCCACCCCCGTCCTTCCCTTCCCTGCAGCCCTGGAAGCCTCCCAAGGCTGGACGAGCCGGAGGCAGGGAACGCTTAAATTAAAGATCAGCCCGGGGCTGAGCCAGGAGATTTAATGGAAGGGCTGGCTGGAGCCCCTGGCAGCAGCAGGGCTGAGCGGGATGAAATCCCATCGAGCTCCAAAAGGGGGGGACGGCCAGGATGGGAGTGGGAAATTGATGGATCCCGCAGTGCAGAGGGAAACCGGGGATTTGGGATGAGTAATGAAGGTGAGAGAGGAGGGGAAAAGGAACCAGGAGGGTGAGACCAGCCCAGCCTCCCTCTGCTGCCCCACAGGAGTCACAGAATCCCGGGAGGGACCCCAGAGCCCACCTCAGCAGGGCCATCCCAGGGCACAGGGTGGTGCCCAGCTGGCTCTGGAATATCCTCACCCCTCTGGGACATCCCCATCCCTCTGGAACATCCCCATCCCTCTGGAATGTCCCCATCCCTCTGGAATGTCCCCACATCTCTGGAACATCCCCACTGCTCTGGAACATCCCCACATCCCTCTCAGGGTTTTGGCGCCCAGGGAAGTCCTGCCTCCTGCCCAGGGGGAATTTCCTGCCCTCCAAGGCTTTGAAGTTTCCCCACTTTGATTTCCGGTCCCCTCCTGTCCCCTGGGCAGGCTTGGAGGGGTCACTGCCCTCCTTGCCGGGGTCATTCCTGCAGGGATTCGTGGAATGGGAAGGCTTGGAAAGGATCACAGCGGCTCTGGGATCTGCTCCAAGCTCTCTGCAGGCTCATCCTGGAGGACACTGCCCCCAGATCCTTCTGGAAGTGTGGAGAGGAAGGTCGCTGCCCATGGCAGGGGCTGGAGTGGGGTGAGATTGAAGATCCCAAACCATCCTGGAATTCCCAGCTGAGGTTTTCCCGTGGCTGGAGACGCTGGATTTGCTGACACCGGAGGTGGGATGCAAACTCCAGGCTTCTCTGCAATGCCAAAGGAATCATTCAAGGAGACACAACCCCAAGGAAAAACTGCAGAGGAGTTTCTTACCGATTCCTCTCTTCCGGGAGGAAAAAAAGTGAGGAAAAATTGGGAAGGAGCTGGGCGGGAAATCCCAAAAAGCCACGGACTGGGAGAAACACCCAGCGCCAGGTTCCTCTTCCCAGCCTTTCTTTCCCCGGCGCCGCAGCAGCAAACGCGAGAGGAAAGTGGCCTCTCGTGGATGGAAACTGTGCTGCAGCTCCACGAAAAGTGCAGGAAAACTGGGACAAAAAAAAGCTGCGGAGCAGCAGAGGGTCCCAGGAAGGCGGGTGGGGACAGCACGGGGACACCGGGGCTGGCACCGCGCCCGGGGAGCGGTGGGACACGGCTCCGGACACAGGCTGGGGTGTGGGCAGGGAAATTTGGGCATCGCCCTCCCCGTCCCGGAGCTGCAGGAGGCGGAGAGAGGGCATCCCTGCTCCGGCAGATCCATGGGATAATCGCAGGGTCACGGATTGGAATAAATTCCAGGAAGGAATTCGTGGCCTGTGAGGGTGGTGAAACACAGGAAGGGGGTGCCCAGAAATGTCCCATCCCTGGAAGTGTCCAAGGACAGGGCTTGGAGCACCCTGGGGCGCTGGGAGCTGTCCCTGGGAATGGGATTGGATGGGATTTAAGGTCCCTTCCAGCCAAACCATTCCAGGATTCTGTCACTCAGCTTTCCCCCGGCTCGGCTGCCCCTCATCCCAACCCAGCCCGTCCCTGCCCTCCCGGGCTCTGCCGGGCTCCTGCAGGGATTTCACAGAGCGGGGAGCTGCGGATCCTCGAGATCCTCGAGATCCACGAGATCCACGAGATCCACGAGATCCACGAGATCCACGAGATCCATCCCCGCTGCGCCGGGCGGGGAACGGCAGAGGGCACGAGCGGCCCGCGGAGCCGGGGATGGACCGGGATGGACGGACCGGGATGGACCGGGGTATTCCTGAGCTCCTCGGCATTTCCGTGCCATTCCCATGGCATTTCCAGTGGCATTCCTGTGGCATTCCCAATGCCATACCCAGTGCAATTCCCAATGACACTCCTGTGCCATTCCCATGGCATCCCCAATGACATTCCTGTGCCATTCCCAGTGCCACTCCTGTGCCATTCCCAGTGCCACTCCTGTGCCATTCCCACTGCCATTTCCAATGACGTTCCTGTGCCATTCCCAGTGCCATTCCAATGACATTCCCAGTGCATTTCCACTGCCATTTCCAATGACATTCCCCTGCCATTCCCAGTGCCATTCCCATGGCATCCCCAATGACATTCCCCTGCCATTTCCAGTGCCACTCCTGCGCCATTCCCAGTGCCATTCCCAATGGCATTCCCATGTCCCATGGACACGCCGTTGCCGGGACACCGCAGTTTCCTGTTCCCCCAGCTCTCAGCCGAGTGTTCCCATAAAAAGGGGGATTGTTCCCGATCCAGGAGCCTTCCCGGGAGCTGCAGCTGCCCCTGTTCCCCTGATGTTCCCCTGATGTCACCCTGTGTGCCCCTGGAGCGGCTCCCTGGGGTGGGACAGCTCCCATCCCGGCTCTACGGGATCCAGGGAACGGCTGGAGCTGTGCCAGGGAGGCTGGGATGGGTTTTAGGGAATTCTCCCCCCCGAGGGTGCTGGGGGCTCCCCAGGGAAGGGGAACATTCCCGAGGCTGCAGGAGAACGGCGCTCCCAGGGAGGGATTTGGGATGTGTGTGCAGGGATGAGGCTTGGGGTGATCCCTGTGGATCCCTCCCCACTCCCTGTCTCACCTGCAGACCCCTGAGGGTGCCACAGCGCCCTGGGATGGATAAATTCGAGGAAGGAAACTCGATTCTGGGATTTCTCCATCCTTCCCAACCTCCCCCACAGCAGGAGCCAGGATTTCCCATTCCACAAAACCTCCCTGGGACGCTCCAAGCCCGATCCCTCAAAACTCCAGAGGCTGAGGGAAGCATCAAAGCCTGGCAGAGGGAGGGCTGATTAAAGCTTTTTCAACACGGGCATTCATTCCGTTTTATTTATTTCCCCATTTGGGTCTCCCTGCCTTTGGAATCATCCCCTCCACGTGCTGCAGCCATCTGCAGAGCACATGGAGCAGGGAATTCCACACGCTCCCCATAGGGGTGGCTCCCCAGGAGCGCTTGGAGAGCTCTGCCAGTGCTGCTGCCGGGCTCCCCGGGCAGGGCCACGGCCCCGGGAGGGATTCCCAGCCTGGAATTGTGCTTGGCTCCCATCCCCACGCTCCTGCCGGGCTCCTGCGCCCCAGCTGAGTGTGGGCAAAGGGATGGGATGGGTTGGAAGGGACCTGGAACATCCTAGGGGGGGAATTCATAGTTATTCCCATCCTAGGAGGGAAATCCAGGGGTTATAACCCTGGTTTGCAGCCTCAGACTGGGCTGGATGGGAATAACTCCATGATTTTCCTCCCCAGGATGGGAATAACTCCTGGATTTCCCTCCTAGGATGGGAATAATGCCAGGATTTCTCCTCCAGGATGGGAATAATCCCTGGATTTTCCCTCCAGGATGAGAATAACCTCTGGATTTTTCTCCGGGATGGGAATAACTCCATGATTTCCCTCCAGGATGGGAATAACCTCTGGATTTCTCCTCCGGGATGGGAATAACTCCATGATTTCCCTCCTAGGACAGGAATAACCCCTGGATTTCTCCCCCAGGATGGGAATAACCCCAGGATTTCCCTCCTAGGATGGGAATAACTCCTGGATTTCTCCTCCAGGATGGGAATAACCTCTGGATTTCTCTCCTAGGACAAGAATAACCCATGGATTTCCCTCCAGGAGAGGAATAACCTTTGGATTTCTCCTCCTAGGATAGGAATAACTCCATTATTTCCCCCCAGGATGGGAATAACTCCTGGATTTCTCCTCCAGGATGGGAATAATCCCTGGATTTCCCTCCTAGGATGGGAATAACCCCTGAGCACCCTCAGCTCCCTCCTCCACCCCTCCTGTCCCCACCTGGAACTCCGGGACGAGTCCCAGGGATGGAGAGAGGCCGGAGCTGCTCCTCCCCTCTCCCTTCTCCCCCTTTTTATCCGCCTTTAATCACATTAAAACCGAATAAATTATGCAGAGCCCACCCCTCGCTGCCCCGCGCGCTAATTAGCATCGTTAATGAGGCGGTGACAATCAGAGCTGTCAGCCGGGCTCCCGGGGCTGCTCGAGTGTCCCGCGGCTTTTTGTCCCCGACCTGAGTCCCCTTTGTGGCGGCCAGGAGCGGAAAGGGCGGCTCTGCTTTCCCCGGGGCCACCAAAGTGCCACCAAAACGCCTCCCCGAGCTCGCACCCCGCCTTTGTCCACGGAATTCCCAGATTTTTTCCACGGAATCCCCACTTTTTCAACGGAATCCCCATTTTTTCCCCCACAGAATCCCCATTTTTTCCCACGGAATCCCCAGGTTTTTTCCACGGAATCCCCATTTTTTTTTCCACAGAATGCCCAGTTTTCCCACAGTTTTCCCCAGTTACGGAATCCCCAGCTTTCCCACAGAATCCCCAGTTTTTCCTGCATAATTCCCATTTTTTCCACGGAATCCCTAGTTTTCCCACAGAATCCCCAGTTTTTTCCACAGAATTCCCAGTTTTTCCACGGAATCCCCAGTTTTCCCACAGAATTCCCAGTTTTTCCTGCATAATCCCCATTTTTTCCCACATAATTCCCATTTTTTCCACATAATCCCCAGTTCTCCAACGGAATCCCCAGTTCTCCAACGGAATCCACAGTTCTCCAACGGAATTCCCATTTTTTTTCCACGGAATCCCCAGTTCTTCCATGGAATTCCCATTTTTTCCCACAGAATCCCCAGTTTTTCCTGCATAATCTCCATTTTTTTCCCACGGAATCCCCACCTCCCTTGAAGAAATCCAAGGCGGCAGCCCCTGACGAGCAGCACGCCGGGAGCGGATGTGTTAAAAGTTTCTGGATCTGTTAAAAGTTTCTGGATCTGTTAAAGGTTCCTGGATGTGTTAAAGGTTTTGGGATGCGTTAAAGGTTTTGGGATGCGTTAAAGGTTTTGGGATGTGTTAAAGGTTTTGGGATGCGTTAAAGGTTTTGGGATGCATTAAAGGTTTTGGGATGTGTTAAAGGTTTTGGGATGTGTTAAAGGTTCCTGGATGCGTTAAAGGTTTCGGGATGTGTTCAAGGTTTCTGGTTCAGCGGAGGGAAAAATCCCCACAAAGGAAGGTGTACAAATATTGTGGGAAATCCACCGGGCCCTTCAGATTTGATGAGGGCCGGGGCCATTGAGGCGCGGAGAATTCCTCAGCAAGGTCTCATTCAGGCGGCGTCAATGGGAAACTTTTAATTGAGAGGCTCCTCATTCAGGGCCCGGGGGGCGTTCAGAGCCAGGGGCTTTCCCAGCTGAAATAAAAAACAAAAAGAAAAAAAATTAAAATAAAACCTCCTCTGTTTCCTGCTCTGAATGGGGAGGGTTTTAATCCCAGCAGAAGGGAAAAGTGATTCCAGGTTTTAAAATTCATTTCTCTGATTTAAAAAAAAAAAAAAAAAAAACCTCCAAAACAAAACACCAACCAAAAAAAAAGTAAAAAAATAAAGAAAAATAATATATAAGGAGGGAGAAGGATAAGAAGGGAGCAGGCAAAGGATGGGGCTGGGTGGAGCTCCAGGGGTGCTTCCATCACTGGGAAAAAGGCTGGATGCCCTTCCCTGGGAGCAACTCCCACTTCTTGAGGGGATGGGTGGTTTCTTTTTTTGTTTGTTTTCGTTTTTTTTTTTTGTTTGTTTTTTTTTGTTTTTTAAGAACCCAACGAGAAGGAACCGGGATGCAAGGACTTGTCCCCGCTCTGCTTTTGCCGAGTGTCCCCTCCGGGACCCGCCGCACCCTTTCCATGACCTCCCTCCCGAGTTAAACCCGAGTTAAACCCGAGTTAAACCCGAGCTTTTCCAAGCCGTGACCCCGCACAAGCCGCGCTTTGGGGCGGGCGCTGCTCGGCCCCGCGCACGGGGAGGTGAGGGAGGAATGGCAGAGGGAGCGGAGGGGACAGGGACGGGGACAGGGACGGGGACGGGGACAGGGATGGGGACAGGGACGGGGACAGGGATGGGGACAGGGAGCAGGGGCCGGAGGGAAGGAGCCAGGGACAGAGGAAGGGACAGAGGGAACAGGGACAGAGGCAGGGACGGGGGCCAGAGGGAAGGGACAGGGATGGAGACAGGGGCAGGGACAGAGGCAGGGATGAGATTGGGACAGGAGCAAAGGCAGGGACAGAGACAGGGATGGGGACAGGGGAAGGGACAGAGACAGGGATGGGATGGGGACAGGGGCAGGGGAAGGGACAGAGGCAAGGACAGGGGAAGGGGCTGCGGCCAGAGAGAAGGAGGCAGGGACAGGGACAGGGGACAGAGACAGAGGCAGGGATGGGATGGGGACAGGGACAGAGGCAAGGACAGGGGCAGGGGCCGGAGGGAAGGAAGCAGGGCCAGGGGCAGTGTCAGGGGAAGGGACAGGGACAGAGGCAGATGCAGGGGCAGGGAACAGGGACAGGGACAGGGACAGGGAACAGGGACAGGGACAGGGACAGGGACAGGAACAGGGACAGGGGCGGGGACAGGGACAGGGACAGGGACAGGGAACAGGGACAGGGCCCGCGCTCCTCGCCGCTCCCACGCCGCCGTTTCCCGGGAGACGCTCCCGGCGCTCCATCCTCTCCCGCCCCGCTGCGGCGCTTTGCAGCCCCGGCTGCTGCTCCCTCTGCTCCCAGCTGGCTGCCAGGCGGGATCGGCCCGGGGCGGGCTTGGAAACATATGGGAAAGGGAAAAAAAAAAAAAAGGAAATAAAAACGGCGCTCGTGAGCTGTTTGGAGAGAGAGGCTGGAGGGGCTGGGATGCACTTCCAGCGTCCCACAGGAATATTTTGTAAATTCTATCAGGATTTGATTTATAAATTATTTTATAAATTATATTTTAAGAATTTTATTTCTAAATTATTTTATAAATTTTACAGATTTATAAAATAAATTATATAATATAGTATTATATTTATGTAATGTGAAAGAATTTTATTCATAAATTATTTCATAAATTATATCAGAATTTTATTCATACATTATTTCATAAATTATATTTTATTATTTATTATAATTATATTTTAATAATTTTATTTATACATTATTGTATAAATTTTCTATTAAGAATTTTATTTATACATTATGTTCTAAATTCTATCAAGATTCTATTTATAAATTATTTTATAAATTCTATCGGGATTCTATTTGTAAATTATTTTATAAATTAAATATTAATTAAGTGTAATTTACCGAGCTTCCCCCCTCCAAGTGTCACTGAGTTGGTTTGGAGGCCTGGTTGGGTTTTTTTTCCCAGATTCCTGAAATGAGGAATTAGGTTCAATCCAATCCCGGAGTTGGAGGCACCGCAGCTCCTTCCTGCAGAATTCCCTCTTTCCCTGCTGGCTGCAGGTGGAACTCCTGGATTTTCCCCGTTCCCCCGGTGCCCCGTTCAGGTTTTTAGCACTTCCAGGGGTGGTGTTCCCACCGCTGCCCCGAGCAGTTCCAAGGCCTGGCCACCCCTGCAGTGAAAAGCATTTTTTCCCTAAAATCCAAACTAAACTTCCCTTGAGGCCTCGCTCTTCCAGCCCCACATCAGCTCCAGGGGGGTTTTAGCTCTTGGTCTTGTTCCCATCACTGCAGCACCAAATCTGGCTGGACCCCCATTCCTGGCTGGATCCCCATTCCTGGCTGGATCCCCATTCCTGGCTGGATCCCCATCCCCATTCCAGCTCCATTCCTGGCTGGATCCCCTCCTCACCCCCATTCCTGGCTGCACCCCCATCCCCATTCCTGGCTGGATCTCCATCCCCATTCCAGCTCCATCCCCATTCCTGTTTCCATCCCCATCCCCAGCTCTATCCCTAATTCCCAACTCCATCCTTACCCAACTCCATCCCCAACCCCATTCCCATTCCCAGCTCCATCCCTGGTTCCATGCATCCATCCCAGTTCCACCCCTAACTCCCTGCTCCATCCTTCCCCAGCTCCATTCCCAGCTCTATCCCTAATTCCTGACTCTGTCCTTCCCCAGCTCCATCCTGATCCCGGCTCCATCCATCCCAATCCCCACCCTGGACCCCATCCCTGGTTCCATCCATCCCCTTTCCCAGCTCCATCCCCATCCTGGCTCCATCCCGAGCCCCAGTTTCATCCCGAGCCCCAGTTTCATCCCTAACCCCATCTCCACCCCTTTCCCAACTCCATCCACCCCTTTCCCGGCCCCATCCATCCTTTCCCAGCTCCATTGATCCTTTCCCGGCTCCATCCACCCCTTTCCCAACTCCATCCATCCCGTCTCCACCCCTTTCCCGAGCCCCGGCACCGCGCGGGGGCACTCGCAGCCCGGCAGCGCCGCCGGAGCGGCTCCGGGATTATCCCGGGACAGCTCCGGGATGACCCCGGGACAGCTCCGGGACGGCCCAACTCCATCCACCCCTTTCCCGGCCCCATCCATCCTTTCCCAGCTCCATTGATCCTTTCCCGGCTCCATCCACCCCTTTCCCAACTCCATCCATCCCGTCTCCACCCCTTTCCCGAGCCCCGGCACCGCGCGGGGGCACTCGCAGCCCGGCAGCGCCGCCGGAGCGGCTCCGGGATTATCCCGGGACAGCTCCGGGATGACCCCGGGACAGCTCCGGGACGGCTCCGGGACAGCTCCGGGACGGCTCCGGGATTATCCTGCAGAGCCCAGCCCGGCCACACTCCCGGCTGTCCCCGCCATCCATCCCCCGGGATGGTGCCATCCCGCCATCCATCCCCCCGGGAAGGAGCTGTCCCCCACCCCGGGAAAGCCCCGGTTCCCGGAGCGCCCCTGCCCGCCCCGCTCCCCTCGGCCGGCCCGGAGGGGACCCCCAGGAGCCGCTGATTTTCCTCTGCTCCAAACGCAGCAGCGGTGGGGAGGGGGCGGCTGCGGATCCCACCGGGAATGCGCCCGTGGAGCCCGGTGGGAGCACACCCAGGGTGAGATTTTGGGATCAGCTGGATCCACAGTGGGGTTTTAGGGATCGGCTGCACCCAGAGTGAGGTTTTGGGGATCAGCTGGATGCAGGGTGAATTTTTAGGGATCAGCTGGACCCACAGTGAGGTTTTAGGGATCAGCTGGATCCACAGTGAGGTTTTAGGGATCAGCTGGATGCAGGGTGAGGTTTTGGGATCAGCTGGACCCACAGTGGGGTTTTAGGGATCAGCTGGATCCTGGCGTGCTTCGGGGGCTGGAAGGCAGCTGCGACAGGAGAGGCACCACAGGAGATTTTCCATTTTCTCCTGGGAATTGCCATCCTCCAATAAACAAAGCCCGGGAAATCTCGGAGTGGGAGTGCAGGTATCCCATGGCTTGAGTCAGCAGAGGTGGGAGCAGGTGGCAAACGCGATTGATCACCTCCCGAGGGGGGGAATTCTGGCCGTGACTGACAGGCAGGTCCTCGCTGTCGCTGTCACCGTCGCTGTCGCTGCCATCCCTCCCTCCCTCGCGGCCGGGCTCTCTCCGCCTCCCCCCGCATTAATCATCCCCAGGATGCTGCCCACGCCTCTGCCGGCTCCAGGTCGTGCCAGCCTCATCCCACCCAGCCTCCCCAGCCCGCTGCAGTCACGTTCCAGCCCCGGCAGAGCCGTGCGGGGCCCCGCTGCTCCTCAGCCCCCGCAAGCCGGGCCCGGGCTGGCCCGGTGACAGCGGTGACAGCGGTGCCACCCGTGCCCGGAGCCAGCCAGGCTGCTGGCAGCGCCGGGGCCAGACTGACAGCGGTTGTTGGCTCTGCAAAACGTGTCTGGAGCCGCAAACCGCGGCTGCGGGAGGAGCTGCGCAGGGAGGGGAGGCTCCCCGGGCGTGGGGAGGCTCCGGGATCACCAGGGAGCAGGACACCAGGGAGCAGCCCCCGGCAAAGGGGAGCTCCCCTTTTATCTCCCCTCCCTGTTCTGGAAGTTTTTGGGATCTTGGCTCTGCCGGGATCGGGGGCAGGGAGGGGTGAGAGGTGCAGGAGCCTCTAAAATTCAGGTTTGGCACGCACAGGTGAGACAAAATCCACGTCACGTCCCATGGCACGGAGTCGTGCAATGGATTTGGGCTGGAAGGGGCTCAAATCCCACCCCAGCCATGGGCAGGGACAGCTCCAGCACCCCGAGGAGCCTCTGGGGCTGCTCCTCGTGTCCCCTCCCTGCTCTGAGGTCACTCTGTGGCCCCAGCGCTGCCACCATCCCCGACCTGGGCCAATCCCATTTTTGGGGACACCCCGAGCCCCGTCCTCACCTGGGGCTGGTCCCCTCTGGAGCAGGAGCTGGAAAATGGGATTAAAAGCAGCGATTTGCTTTCCCATGCTGAGAAGAAAATGAGGACAAGGAATTAGCCCCGAACGTGGCACACCACACCTGCAGCCCCCCAGGGCTGGGGACAGGATTGTCCCCTTGTCCCAGCCCTTCCAGACTCGGGGAAAATCCAGTCCTGCACTCCCTGGAGCTTCTGGAGCTCTGGATCCCAGCGTGGTCCCATGGGAAGGGGATTTTGGGACAAGGGTGAAGGCTGTAAGAACAAAAATATCCTGGAAGTGGGAGAAAATCCTGATTTTCAGAGCCAGGCTCCAGTGCTTCCTCAGGGCTGAGCGGTGCCAAGGTGCAATTCCAGAAAATCTGGGCTTGGATCACAAAGGTTTTGCTCGGGACAACCTGAGGGAAGTTGTGATGGGGAAAACACTTTCATCATATCCCTGCTCCCAAATCCTTCTCCTGTTTATCTGGCTGGGAGACAGCGTTCCCAAGCCCTCAGGAAGACCTGGAAAATGTCTCTTTGCAAGGAGGGAGTCGGGCTTTGCATTAAAATCCAGCCAGGAGCTGCAAGAGGGCAATAAAAGAAGATGAACGAGGTGCAGGTGCTGGCTGGGATCCCCTGGAATGAGCTGCTCCGAGTCGCCAGCCCCTCTCACCATCCTGTGTGCTTTTCCCACTGTTTTTTACAGCAGGGAATTTAAAAATTCTCTTTTTTTTTTTTTTTTTTTTTTTTTGGAAGCGTGTGGCTCGTGCTGGGAATTTTCCACCCTCTCTGCTCCCCCACTCTCACAGCTCCAGCTGCAGAGACACTGAACGTTCTGGCCCGGGGTTTTCCTGCCTGGATCTGTCTCTCATCCCATTGTTAAACCCCGGGAATTGTGATGGATGGATTGAAAAGGGAGACTCGCAGCAAAAAGAACCTGTGGAGGTTTGAAAGATGAGTAGGAAGGGAACGGAGCTGAGCCTGTGCTCTGAAAAAAAAAAAAAAAAAAAAACCTCAGCTTTTTTCCAGACCTGTTCCAGCTCCAAACCACCGCGGGTCACAGGCTTTAAATCATAAGTGGAGCTGAAATTTGGGAACTCCAGGCCCTGGGAAAGCAGCATCCCTGATGCTATCCAGCAGTGCCAGGTGGAGACAGTAAATATTGCAGGGGAATCAGACACCCCGAGCTCTCCCAGAGCATTCCCGTCCTCGCTGTCACCCTGCCGAGCTCTCCCAGGGTTAATTCCAGGAATAACCCCTCTCCCGGGTTATTCCCAGCAGGAGAGCGCTGGGATCCAACCCCCACAGCTCCCGTGGGAACGGGAGGGGCGGCAGGGAGGAAAATTCCCTGGGATTTCCTAGCCGGGGTGGCCAAGCCCAGCAGCATTCCAGCAAAATCCAGCGGCGCTGGGGCGGCACGGAGCCGGGGTTGTGGCTGCGGGGGGACACGCGGGGTGTCCCCGCAGGAGGGTGACAGTCCCTGCCTGTGCCAGGGCACGGTGCCACCGCGGTGCCACCCAGGGCATTCCCGGCTGGGAAAAGGCGCAGCCGGGCTGGGGGATCCCGGGGATCGGGGGGATCCCGGGGAATCGGGGGGATCCCGGGGAATCGGGGGAATCCCGGGGATCGGGGGGTCCCGGGGAATCGGGGTGTTCCTGGTCAATCGGGGGGTTCCTATGCCCTCAGATATCCAGGATTTCTGCAGCTCTGTGCCCCCTATGCCCTCAAATATCCAGGATTTCTGGGGCGCTGTGCCCTCAGATATCCAGGATTTCTGTGGCTCTGTACTCCCAAATATCCAGGATTTCTGTGCCCCCAGGTATCCAGGATTTCTGTGGCCCTGTGCCCTCAATTATTCAAGATTTCTGAGGCTCTGTGCCCTCAGATATCCAGGATTCCTGTGGCTCTGTACCCCCAAATATCCAGGATTTCTGTGCCCCCAGACATCCAGGATTTCTGTGCCCCCAGACATCCAGGATTTCTGTGCCCCCAGACATCCAGGATTTCTGTGCCCCCAGACATCCAGGATTTCTGCGTCTCTCCCTCCCTGCCGAAGGTGCCAACCCTTCCTGAGGGCAGCCACCCTTTGGATAACCCCCCTGCTCCCATCCCGAGGAACAGGGACGTGCGGGGGCGGTGGGGGGCTGCCGAGGGCTGGCACGGAGCTGCGGGGCCCTGCCCCGGTGACAGATGTCACCCGGGGCCACGCGCGGGTGGCACCAGGGAGCGGCCGCGCGGGGAAACGCGGGCTGGTGGCGGCATCCATTGGGAAAGGCTCCGTCAGAAATGAAACTCCCCGATCACCGGGAACCCCTGATTCACCAGGAGACCCCCGATTCACTGAGAACCCCTGGATCCACCCGGAACCCCCCCAGTTCACCGGGACTCCCCCGAAATTAATGGGAATGGGAATGGGAATGGGAATGGGAATGGGGATGGGAAATGGGGAATGGGAATAGGAAATGGGAATGGGAATAGGAAATGGGAATGGGAAGGCTTTGTGGGCAAACTGGGAGATGGAAAGTGGGAATGGGAAATGGGAATGGGAAATGGGAATGGGGAATGGGAAATAGGAAATGGAAATGGAATGGAAATGAATGGGAATGAGAATGGGGATGGGAAATGGGAATGGGAAATGGGAATGGGAAATGGGAATGGGAAATGGGAATGGGGAATGGGAAATAGGAAATGGAAATGGAATGGAAATGAATGGGAATGAGAATGGGGATGGGAAATGGGAATGGGAAATGGGAAATAGGGAATGGGAATGGGAAATAGGGAATGGGAATGCTTTGTGGGCAAACCGGGGCACTCAGGTGCAGGGCTCTGCCATGCAGAATTCCCAGAGAAGGAATTTCGGTGCCGAAACGTCTCCACCTCCCCTCCCTGGGCGCTGGAGCCTCTCCCCATCCCCTCCCCGTTAATTCCCCGCGGGCTCTCCGTGCTCTGGCTCCGAGCCCCCCCGTTCTCGGCCCATTCCCCCTCCCCGCGGGCCCGAGCACCTGGAGACCCCCCCGGAAAAACTTCATTTGCCGGGCCGGGCTTTGATGAAAGCGGCCTGGCGGGGAGGCCGAGCCAGTGTTGGGTTTTGGGACAGATGGGGGTGAGGGCAGGAGCCGGGGGGACCCCGCGCGGTGCCAGCGCCGGGCAGGGGGTGCTGGGGCTGGATGGCTCCGAGCCGTGCCCGGGGAGGGGCGGGAGGCGCTCGGAGATCAAAGCGGGGCAGCGGAGAGGTGGAGCAGCGCCGGCGAACAAAAGCATCAAAGGGAGCCCAGGGGGATTAATTGAAGGGCTGGAGCGCTGAGTAACGAGCGCCGGGCTCCCACGGAACGCCGGCTTCTGCCCGTCGGGGAGCGCTGCCAAAAAACCCCAGGGACAGCGCCCCCCGCCCCAAAAACAACAGCGACAGCAAGGAAACCCCAAACCCAAACTGCCCGCGCGGAAAGGGAGGCAGATCCCGCCTGGAGCGGCCCTTCCCGGGTGGGACTGAGGGATCGGAGGGATTGGAGGGATGGAAGGGATTTAAGGGATGTCCCCTCCACCCCAAACCAGCCCCGGGGTCCCACGGCTTGAGCTGGATGGGTTGTGGCAAGCGAGGTCCCAGCACCCTCCAGATCTTGGGGGACCAAACAAGGTCCCGCAGCTTTCACAAATCTTTGGGGTACCCAAACAAGATCCCAGTGCCCTCCTGATCTTTGGGGTGCTCAAAAAAGGCCCTCCTGATCTTTGGGGTGCCCAAACAAGATCCCATTCCTCTCCCTGATCCCTTGGGTGCCCAAACAAGATCCCACTGCCCTCCCAGTTCTTTGGGGTGCTCAAAAAGGTCCAACTGCTCTCCCTGATCTCTGGGGTGCTCGATGAAGACTCTCCCTGATATTTGGGGTGCCCAAACAAGATCCCAATGTCCCCCCCGATCCTTGGGTGCTCCTGTCTCTGCCCTCCCCCTCCCAGAGCCCTGAGGGAAGGGAAGGGAAGGGAAGGGAAGGGAAGGGAAGGGAATCCTTTCTCCTAGCTTTCAGGAATGTAAAACTGAGTGTCTCTTGCTTTTTAAGGTGGTTCTCCAAACCAAGTCCCCCTGGAAGGCCATTGCTCCTTTGATCTCCATCAACCAGAGAGGGAAGGAACATTAAAATGGGTGATAAATTATCAGATGGGCAAATTTGGGGAGGGGAGGAAAGGAAACACGGGACGGGAAGGGAAGGGAAGGGAAGGGAAGGGAAGGGAAGGGAAGGGAAGGGAAGGTCCTCACTGGCCCCTGGCAAGCCGGGGCCCCTCGGAGCCGGGCCGGGAGCGGTGCCCGGCCCCAGGGCAGCGGGGAGGGGAGGGCAGGGGAGGCAGCCCGGCCCAGGCAGGCTCGGGGTCTGCCCTGCCCCGCATCCATCACCGATCAAGGGAAGCCCCTGCAGGTTGTTTTAAGCCGGGGCCAGCGGGAGTTGGGCTAATGAGCAAAATCTGAGCATTCCTCAAATTTCCCATCCATTCCCAGCACCGGGAGGGGGGTGGGGACAACATCTCCCTCTGGAGAGGGACAGGAGTGGGGAGCTAATCCCACAGCTGATCCCAAAGCTCCCCTCGAGGTGAGGACACAAACCCTTCCCTGTCCTCTCCCTCCTCCCCTGTGGAATCCCGGCTCCCCTGAAATGCAGCTGGGAGGTGCTTGGGACACCCAGGTGGGAGCAGATGCTCCGTGCCAGCTCCTTCCTCGCCCTTGGAATTCCCAGCCCAGCTGCAGAGCAGCTCCAGGAGCGCAGCCCCGTTCCCAGGTGTTCCATGACTTCCCCTGGAGATGGCTTCCTCCAGGAAAAGCTGCTCAGCACCAGCCTCGCCCACGGCACAGCCAACAAAAAACACACCCCACCTCTCCAAAGGGGCTGCACGGGAGGGGAAAGGTCACTAAAAGGGTAAAAAAAGGTAAAAAAAGGGATTTTAAAGGGGAAAGAAGAGGGAGAACAACCAGGCCTGGTCAGTGCAATCGATCCCAGCACTCCCACCTTGTCCCTGCCGAGGACACACAGAAATTCCAAGGGCTCCTGGAGCTCTGGGATTGTGGGAGAGCTCCAAAGGATCCCAGCAAGGGCTGCCCTGGGAGCCTGAGGCACGGCTTTGGCTGCCCCTTCCTCGGGCACCCCAAGAGTTTGTGGAGGGAAGGGCTGGAGCAAACCCGGTTTCCCACATCAGCTCAGAGCTGCTGGTTCTGTTTGTCCTTCAGCCTTGAAATCCGGGATTTTTAACATTTTTTTAAGAGAGGAAAAGATGAGAATTTATCAACAATAAGTTGATATGTTTTATTTATTTATCTATTTATTTATTCATTATTGATTATTTATTATTTATTTATTGTTATTATTTATTATTTATTATTGTTTATTTTCAATTTATTTATTTCATTATTTCATTATTTCATTTTATTCATTTATTCATTTTATTCTTTTTTTCATTAATTAAACCAGCCCAGGCTCCCTATCCCCACACCTCCCTTGGTTCCTCACTGCTTCCCCCTCTCCCCGGCTCTCTCCCCCTGGGATTTTAATTACATTCATCAATTTCCACTCACTGCCTCTGTCACTGGGCTGTAATTATTCTCTGGGAAGCCTGAGCGGATTAAGGCTCCTCTTTCCCAGCCCTGGTGCCAGCTCCGTGCCCGGGGCTGACAGATGGGCAGGGGCTGCTGATTGCCCCTAACGAGCTGCCACAGACCGGGGAGCACCCCGGAATCCACCGTGCTTTGGGGCCCCAAAATCCACCGTGCTTTGGGGCCCCAAACTCTGCCTTGGTTTGGGGCCCCAAACTCCAGCATGGTTTGGGGTCTCCCCAAACGCCCCCGGGCTCCCAGGGAGGGAAGGTGGGGATGGGGGATTCTGTGGGGTCAGAGGAGCGGGGGATGTGGGGTTTGATCGGCTCCAGGGTTCCACAGGCTCTGTGTGGGAGATCTCCAGCTTTAAATCCACATGGGATGAGCTTGAGGGTGCCCCAAAGCCAGCTCAGGAGCTCTCCAGATTTAAATCTACATGGGATGAGCTCCAGAGTTCCTCAAACTCAGCTACTCTCCAATTTAAATCCATGTGGGATGAGCTTGAGGGTGCCCCAAGCCCAGCTCAGGAGCTCTCCAATTTAAATCCCCATGCAATAAGCTCCAGGGTTCCCCAAACTGAGCTCAGGATCTCTCCAGGTTTAAATCCTCATGGGATGAGCTCCAGTTCCCCAAGCCCAGCTCAGGAGCTCTCCAGCTTTAAACCCACCAGATAAAACCTGCATGAGCTCCACGTGTCCCCAGGGACTGTCAGACACGGGGCTGACCCCACAAAAACCACCCCAACCACCAACGCAGGGCAGAGCAGAGAGAGCGAGCCCTGGTGGGCACCAGGGCATGGAGCAGAGGCACAAATGCCCGGCAATCCCGGGCACAAATGCCCAGCAATGCCAGGCACAAATGCCAACAATCCCAGGCACAAATGCCCAGCAATCCCAGGCACAAATGCCCAGCAATGCCAGGCACAAATGCCAACAATCCCAGGCACAAATGCCCAGCAATCCCAGGCACAAATGCCCACGCAGGGCAGTACAGAGAGGGCGAGCCCTTGTGGGCACCAGGGCATGGAGCAGAGGCACAAATGCCCAGCAATCCCAGGCACAAATGCCCAGCAATCCCAGGCACAAATGCCCAGCAATCCCAGGCACAAATGCCCAGCAATCCCAGGCACAAATGCCCAGCAATCCCAGGCACAAATGCCCAGCAATCCCAGGCACAAATGCCCAGCAATCCCAGGCACAAATGGCCAACAATCCCAGGCACAAATGCCCAGCAATCCCAGGCACAAATGCCCAGAAATCCCAGGCAAAATTCCCAGCAATCCCGGGCACAAATGCCCAGCAATGCCAGGCACAAATGCCCAGCAATGCCAGGCACAAATGCCCAGCAATCCCGGGCACAAATTCCCAACAATGCCAGGCACAAATGCCAACAATCCCAGGCACAAATGCCAACAATCCCAGGCACAAATGCCCAGCAATCCCAGGCGGCAGCACGCCAGGAGATTAGGGCATGAAAAGGGAGCGTGGGGCTTGGGGATTTGTGCCAGCTCAAAGCTGAGCTCCAAAGTGGATTTGCTTCAACCCTCTGAGAGGAGCTGGGCGCTGCCCCCTCCCCCTCTGCTCTCCTGGCCTGGCCCCAGAGGATTAAAATGAGAATTTTCTCCCAGCAGTGGGGATGGAGGGTGCCCAAACCCACCCTGTGCCCACCCTCTGCCTGTTGCCACCCTCCCCCAGCTGCCTCCTGCTCAGGTCTCAGCCGAAATCCACAATTTTTGGAATTCCAAGGAAAAAGCAGCTCGGTCGTTCCCTATGATGGAGGATTTGGGTGGGATCTTCCCTGTGGGGAGGGAGGGAAACCCTTCCTGAATTCCCTTCCCCCTCTGCCCGCTCCCAGGGGTTCTGCTGGGTGGGCACAGCTTCCTCGGGGAGGGAATGAGAAAATCCTGGGGTTGGGATGGAATCCCACCCATGGAAAAGCCCCCAGGGGTCGGTGGAGCCTGGAGCTCCCTCTGCTCCTCAGGCATTCCCTGTTTGGAGATCTGGGAATGGTTTTGGTGGAATTCCAGGCTCCGGCTGCTCGGGTTTGGGAGATTGAGCTGGGATAGAGCTCCCCTGGTGCCCAGGGATGTTTGGGGCTGGTCTGGAGAGCAGCAGCGAGGGTGGTGCCAGGATATTTGCCAGGACATTTCCTCCTCATCCTCACCTCTGGGGCTCGGCAGAACCTGAGCCCTGCTGGTGGGATAATCCCATTTCCCAATCCCGTTTCCCAATCCCATCCATTTTCCAGAGGGATCAGCTGGGAATGAGGCACAATCCCGAGCTCGGGAGAGGCCCTGGGCTGCCTCATCCTCTGTGGGGGTCTGAAATGTCCTGGTGAGCCCGAGGGGCTTTGGGAATTCCAGGGGAATTAAAGACCCCCAGCACTGGAGGGGAGCCGGCCCTGCTGGCCTGGCCCAAATCCACCTTGGGGGAATTTTATTTTCCCTCTGGAGCCCTCGGGGTCTGTGGCAGGACCTGGGCACTGCCGGGGCAGCAGGGAAAAGGTGAACTCGGGGGGATCCAGGCACAGCCCCGCTCCCAGCTCGTTAAAAGCTCACATTTGCAGGTCCCCTTGGAAGTGTTTATCCATTATTGAAAATCCCATATGTTCCACGTCCAGGGAGATCAGCTCTCAGCCGCGAGATAAGCGGCGTCCATTTATTGTTCTCCCCTCTCTCCCTCCTCCCTTTCTCCTCCCCCGGGGCTTTTAATTTCATCCATCCCCTCCCACCCTCCGGAGCAGCCGGCTCCGGCTCCCCCGGCCCAGCACGGCCCATTTCCCCCTTGGAAGGGAAGCAATTGTTTCTCTCCCCTCTCCCAAGTCCTGGAGCGAGAGAGGAGACAGACATTTAGCAGCCGCTGTGAAATTTCAGCCGGGATTGGAATTTATTTTAAGACGCCGGCCTTTAAATTTTTCATTAAACCTTTTCTCCCCCTGGCAGGCAGCGGGAACCCGGGGAAGGGAAGGGAAGGGAAGGGAAGGGAAGGGAAGGGAAGGGGTGTTGATATGCCCAGCACGTTGGGAGAGGATGGAGGATTTCACACCCCCCCATCCCGGGCAAAGCCTGCAGCCTCCCCCGGCTCTGTTTGCAGCTCCAGCCTGGCTGGAATTCCCAATCCCGAGTCCCTGGAGCCCAGCCCTGCCCCGGCTGCCTCCTCCCCACCAGTGGCCTTTCCAGGGGCTGGCTGCTGGGAGCTCCCAGGCGGGGCTGGAGCAGAATCTTGGATCGCTGCCGGCTCCAGGGAGCGCTTGGAGCATCCCGGGCAGGAGCTGGGGGTTTGTGCCTGGAGCTGGGCCAGACCTGGCTCCTGGGCCGGGATTCTTCCCTGCTGGGCGGCTCCAGGGGAGGAGATGCCTGCGGGGAGCTCAGAGGGATGGGAGTGCCTGGAGATGTTCCTTCTTCTCCCCACGTGCTCGTTCCACATTTCCAGTTCATCTCCTGCTGCATTTCCCATCCATCTCCTGCTGCATTTCTCTTCCAGTTCCTGCTGCATTTCTCTTACATCTCCTGCTGCATTTTCCATCCATCTCCTGCTGAATTTCCAATCCAGTTCCTGCAGCATTTCCCTTCCATTTCCTGCTGCATTTCCTCCTGCATTTCCCACTGCATTTTCCATGCATTTCCTGCTCATTCCCCTCCCAGCTCCACGAGTGTCTCCATGCCCATGGTTTCCGTATACCCCAGTCCCAAATATCCCCCCTGACCCCACTTCTGGGCTTTAACCCCAAAATGTTCCCCAAGACCCCCAGCTCTCCCCGCCCCATTCCAGCTCCCGTTTTTTTTTGCCCAGCTCTCGTTTTTTTTTGCCCAGCTCCCGGGTTTTTTTGCCCAGCTCTCGTTTTTTTTTGCCCAGCTCCCGGTTTTTTTTGCCCAGCTCCCGGTTTTTTTTGCCCAGCTCCCGGTTTAATTCCAGCTCCCCCCGTGCTGAACGTGCGGCACAGAGGTGTCTCATTAACTGATTAATTATTCATGGGGCGCCAGACGGGCAGGCAGCGCTCAGCCGGGAGGAGCCCAGCGCATTCCCAGCCTCTCCTGATGTCACCGCTCCCTCCCCAGTCACAGCCACGTTGTCACCAGTTGTCACCGGCCACCTGCTCCGGGCAATCCTTGTTAAAATCCCAATTAGCATACAATGGGGTCGGGACAAATCCCGGCTTTCCCAAGCCCCAATTCCCTTTCTTTCCCTGATTGTTTTTATTTATTTTTTCTAACAAAAGGTTTCCTGTTGTTCAAACTCAGGGGGAAGAACCAGGCTGTGGATCCAGGGTCACATCCCGGCCCAGGAGTGACCAGGCAGCTGCTGGGACACTTGGGAAGAGCCTGGAAAGTCGAGAATTCCGTGTCCCCTTCAGCTGAATGGTCCAGCAGCTCTCCAGAGGGGCTGCTTGAGTTTTCCATGCTGGAGAAGCCTTCCACAGTGGGAGGAATTCCCTTTTCAGGCTGCTCAGGAGAGTGGGGATCACCATCCCTGCTGGGAAAGGCTTTGGGGGTGCTGGGTTGGTGTCACCACTCATGGGCAGCTTTTTGGGACCTCACAGGTTAAACTGCGCCGGGAATTTTGGCCATTTCTCTCTGGATGTGCCCAATTTCCTTCCTCCCACCCTCCCTCGGAGCCACGCTAAGCTCAGTTTAAGATCAAACCATCGAGTTCCAAATCCAAACCCAAACCCTGCGCTCGCTTATTCCCATTTTATTTCCCAACAGCTTTCACTCATCATTCTTCACGAAGAAAAAAGAGGACGAAAATGAACATTTTTTCCCCTCAAAGGACATTTGGGGCATTCAGGTTCCAAGCCCCGGAGGAGCCGAGTGCCATTGTCCCCAGCAAAGCCCCCGGGGCAGGGAGGGACAGCGCTGTCACCGCCGCGGGGAGCTGGCCCAGGCTGGGTGTCCTGTCCGTCCCTGCCCGCCAAGACAACTCTTTCTGCCATCCCATTGAATTTTTAATATAAAGCTGATACCATGAAAAATGAGCAATTTTTTTTCTGCCGGGAAGACAATGGGGGATTTTTTTTCAGGGAGTTGTCGCGCTCTTTGTGCGCTTTGTGGGGTTTTCTTTGCTCGGTTCTGACTGGGGCAGGTTTTATCAAAGGCCCGGAGTGACTTCGCGGGGACAATGGCAGGGGGATGAAGTCACAACGTTAATCTGCTCTGTGCGGCTCTAAAGAGGTGGAAACTGCCATGAAATCCTCCCCACAATGAGCCCGCCCTGAGGTGACAATCACAAAGTCACGGCGGCCACGGAAGGGGAAATCTTGGGGGGAAAAAGGTGTGGAATGGTGCAAATAGAAGGAACTTTAATAATTTTTTTTTTTTACAAGGAGGAATGCGTGTGGAGGAACGGGAAACCGAGGGAATGGAATGATTTGGGTTGGAAAGGACCTTAAAGCTCTTCCCATCCCCACGTCCCATGGGCTGGGACAATTCCCACTGTCCCAGGTTCCAGGAACCATCTCCAAACACGTCCCACCCCCATTTAGTGAGAGAGGAATTCCTCCTGGAGGAATTTCCCCCTGGAAAGGCCTGAAAGTTCGGAATGTGCCTTCCAAGGAGGTTTGGAGTCCCCATCCCTGGAGGAGCCCAAGGAACGCCTGCCTGGGGCTGGTGACAAGGTGGGGACAAACTGGGCCCAGCTTGGACTCGGTGGCCTGGGAAGGCTTTTCCAGCCTCGGGGATTCCAGGATTCTGGATGTGGATTGGGAATTCTGCTGTGTGGAGATCCCAGCTGGGATTCTTGACTGGATCAGGAATTCTGCTGTGTACAGGTCCCACTTGGGATTCTGGATGTGGATCAGGAATGAAGGTGCCAGTTGGGATTCTGGATTGGGTCAGGAATTCTGCTGTGTACAGGTCCCAATTGGGATTCTGGATTAGATCAGGAATGAAGGTGCCAGTTGGGAACTCTGTATCGGATCAGGAATTCTGCTGTGTGAGGATCCCAGACAGGATTCTGGATTGGGTCAGGAATTCTGCTGTGTGGAGATCCCAACTGGAATTCTTGACTGGATCAGGAATTCTGGTGTGTGAAGATCCCATCTGGGATTCTGGATTGGATCAGGAATGAAGGTCCCAGTTGGGATTCTGGATATGGATCAGGAATTCTGCTGTGCACAGCTCCCACTTGGGATTCTGGATGTGGATCAGGAATGAAGGTCCCAGTTGGGAATTCTGTATTGGATCAGGAATTCTGCTGTGTGAGGATCCCAGACAGGATTCTGGATTGGGTCAGGAATTCTGCTGTGTGAAGATCCAATTGGGATTCTGGATTGGATCAGGAATTCTGCTGTGTGAAGGTCCCAAACGTCCCAAACAGATTTTTTTCCTGGTGCCTGCCAGAAGAACACCCAAAATTCCAAAATCCTTTGTTTTCCTTGCTTCTCCCGAGGGTTGTTTGGTGGGAAGGATCAAAGAACAGACCCCAAAGCATGTCCCAGCACCCAGATGTGCAAACCAGCCGGACTTTCCCCAAAAATCCGATGCCAGGCCTGGAGTGGAAGGTCCCGGCTCCCCGGGAATTCCTCTCCCTCTTCCCCAATGCCTCAGTGCGCGGCTTTAAAGGAATTTCTGCCTCTTCTGGATTAGTGACCCATTCTAACAGCCCCTCATCCCCGCCAGGCGGGGCTCTCAAAGGCCCCATTGCATCCAGCTGACAAAGGAGCTGAGCCGGAGATGAAGAGTTTACAAAAAGTTTGTAGGAAGCCGCGGAGTCCTTTTAAAAGAGAATAAACTGCCACTGCTGTGTCTGGGTTGAGTTAATCTGATTAGGCCAAGCTCATCAACAGCCCCAGTGAAAGGAGTGAGGCGGGGGGAAGCCGTGGACAGGGCCTGGAGAGAAAAAAAAAAGAGAAAAAAAGCAAAAAAAAGCAGGAACCCTTTTAGCAGGGAAGTCAAACAAACCCCATTGTGGGGGAGCACGCTCGCCTGCAGATGGCAAAATGACAAATCTGCCCAAAGAAAAGCAAATAGCGGGGGTGGCTCTTCCCCCTCCCTGCCGTTCCCCAGGTATGGGAGCAGAGGAGAGAGGAAGGGAAGCTCGGAGGGGTGGGGATGGCAGGATGGGGTTCCCTGCTCTGCGGGAAAAGCCGAGGGATGAAAGGATTTCCGGGAAACCCTGAGGGATGAAAGGATTTTTGGGAAAACCTGAGGGATGAGAGGATTTCCAGAAAACCCTGAGGGATGAAAGGATTTCCAGAAAACCCTGAGGGATGAAGGATTTCCGGGAAACCCTGAGGGATGAAAGGATTTTTGGGAAAACCTGAGGGATGAGAGGATTTCAGGGAAAACCTGAGGGATGAAGGATTTTTGGGAAAACCTGAGGGATAAAAGGATTTTTGGGAAAACCTGAGGGAGGAAAGGATTTCCGTGAGTTTTCCGTGCTGCTGTGTCCCTTGGGAACCACCACGACCCTGTTTCCAGCTGAATTTGGGTTTTTCCAAGCTCTGGAAGCAGCAGGACCCACCCAGGGAGGAATAAGGACCCACCCAGGGAGGAAGGAGCCACCAGGAGCTCGCCCAGCCGGGGCTGAATCCCTTGGGAAGCTGCGCCAGGCGGGGAAAGGGCACGATGCCACCATGGGGACAATTTTATTGAGTGCCAACCAAAAATCCTCACTTAAAACCCCTCCAGAACGTCCCATCCCCACCTCCAGGGAGAGATTTTCTGCTCTGCGCTGGGAGCAGCTGGAATTGTGCTGGGCTTTCACCCCGCAGATCATTAAGGACAATATCAGTGCCAGGAGATTTTCTGCCCAGGGCTGGAATTATTTTCTGCCTCCTGCACACGCGGGGCTGGGGCTCAGCCCCTTTTCTCTGTCCCCAAAGGAACAGGACCCCCTGAAAGGGACCCTGTGGAAAATCCGGGCAGGACGCGGCTCCGCTCCCTCTTCTCATCCCCGCCGCCTTTTCAGGATGTTTTCCAGGGAAGGGAAAGTCAGCAGATCCGAGCTGGGGCAGAGTTTTTGGCGCTTGCAGAAGAAGGGAACATCTGTCTCAATCAGCTGGGCTATTCTCCTCCTCAGCTCTCAGCAGCACAGAGACAAAACCGGGGCAAAACCTTCCAAAAAGGGGTTTTGTCTGCGCCGCCGCGATTTCCTTTTAGGAGAATTTTCAAGGGCGGGGAAGGAGGAAAAGAGGGGAGAAAAGAAATTAAAGCCCATTTGCTTCCTCGTGAAAAAGAGCAAAAAAAACCCCCAAAAACACCACCAAAATCTCCATTTCTAATGGGAAGAGGTTCCTTGGCAGCCCTCCCAAGGATGTCCTGAGCAGCCGGGGGTGGGATGAAGAGGAGTTCATTAGTGCAGGCAGGAATTTTCTTGGAAATATCTCCCCTTGCAGCTGCAGGAGCCCCCGAGCTGCTGTTTGGCTGGGATTTGGTTCCAAACGTGGCCGGTCTGGGAGCTCCTGGAATCCAGGGAGAATCTCGGGGATGAGGGAGGCCTGGGGCCCCCCTCGGGCCTGGGGATGGATCCTGGGATCGGGGAATCCTGGAATTTTAGAGGTTGGGAAAGGCCTCGAGGCCCAACCTGGGATGTCCTCGAGCCTCATCCAGCGATTCCCAAACAATCCCAGGGATTTGGGGCTCCCCCACTGCCCATCCCACGTTTACAGCCCTTTCCATGAGTTTTTCTACCAATATCAGATGTAAATAAAAAATGGAAAAGCCTCTGGCCCACGAGGCCCGGCCTCGCCTGCGGGGCTTTGGAAATCTCCAGATTTTGGGTAAATTTTGGGAGCTGGCCCCGGGCCTCGCCTGCGGAGCCTTGGAAATCTCCAGATTTTGGGTAAATTTTGGGAGCTGGCCCCGGGCCTCGCCTGCAGGGCTTTGGAAATCTCCAGAGTTTGGGTAAATTTTGGGAGCTGGCCCCGGGCCTCGCCTGCAGGGCCTTGGAAATCTCCAGATTTTGGGTAAATTGTGGGAGCTGGCCCCGGGCCTCGCCTGCGGAGCCTTGGAAATCTCCAGATTTTGGGTAAATTGTGGGAGCTGGCCGAGCTGGAGCCGTCCCTGGGGATCTTCCCTGACTCCAGGAGAAGCCGAACGCGCCAGATCAGGACACAAAAACTTCCCCCAAACCTTTCCTGGCCCTGGGCTTGTTTGGAGGAGGATTTTGGCGGCCACGTGACCCCTGCTAATTAATTTCAGCTGATTAGAGCTGGGAACTCCAGGGGACAAAAGAGGCCACGGGGGATGCTCGGGGCTGGAGGCTGCGCTGGAATTTGTTCCCCATTATGGGCCACCAAAGAAAAAAAAAAAAAAGAAATTAAATAAAAAAATGAAATAAAAAATGAAATGAAATGAAATAATGAAATGAAATTAAATGAAATTAAATGAAATAAAATATAAAATAAAAATAATTTAAAAATAAAATATAATAATAAAATAAAATAATAAAATAATACTGAGAAATAAAATAAAATAAAATAAAATAAAATATTTAAAAACATATTTTAAAAAAAGGCAGCTAGGCCTTAACGTCTTCATTTGTGCCCTGTGACACATCCCGGAGCGAGGGACGGGATCGAGGCCGGGCTATCCCGGGGGATTAGAGCGCGATCCGGCGCAAACAGCGCTGGAGGGGCCGAGCAGCCGCAGCTGCGCCACCAAGGGGGGCACAGGGCGCCGGGAGGGGCTCGGGCAGCGCCCCCACCCCTGGGGCCGTCCGAGGAGCGGCTCCGCTCGGGCTCCTCAGGGACCCCAAGTGTGGGGCGGGCTGGGCCCCAGGAATGGGGTTGGGACCAAAGGGGGGAGTGGGGCCGGCGGCGCTCGGCCCCTCCGCGTCCCCCTCGCCTCCCCAGCCCCGATCGGGGGGGATAACCCCTCTCACAGCGTCAGAACGCCAAGGTTTGCTGCTGGTTTTCTTTAAACGTGTATGAACGCCAGTTGGGTTTTTTTTTTGTTTTGTTTTGTTTTGTTTTGTTTTGTTTTGTTTTGTTTTGTTTGGGTTTTTTGTTTTGTTTTGTTGGGTTTTTTTTGTTTTGTTGTTGTTGTTGTTGTTGTTGTTGTTGTTTGGTTTTGTGGTGTTTTGTTTTTTCTTTTTTGTGCCTTTTTTTTTTTTTTTTTTTTTAAGGGATCAAGATTAAATATATAGGCCATGCCCAGAGAGGAATCTCAGCGACTTTGCACACAAAGCCCCGAGAAGGAAAAACCCCAGCTCTCCATCCAGAGGTTGTTCAAAACCTTTCACTTCCCAGCACAAAAAAAAAAAAAAAAAAAAAAAAAAGCTGGAAAAGCCGAATCATCCCAAACTGGGGTGGCTCCGAGGCAGCAATCGCAGGAGGGGGGAGTGAAATAATGAAAATAATGAAATAATTGCAATTCCAGCTGCAAACGCCGCGGGATCAAAGCTGCCAGCCCGGGATTGGCTTCGCTTTCCTTGGAATCTCGCGCGGGGGGGATAAAATAGATGGAAAAGAGATGGAAAAGAGATGGAAAAGAGATGGAAAAGAGATGGAAAAGAGATGGAAAATACGGGCTGGGCTGGAGAAAAGCGGATTAGAGGAGGAAAATCCTCGGGGGGGGGCGAGGCTGCGCTCAGCCCATTTCCTGATATCCCCCCAAAATTCCCAATTTTGAGATTTGGGATTTTTTTCCCACCTCCCGGAGTGCCAGCAGGGAATTTTCTGGGGTTTTCCAGCTGCAGGGTGGGGGGGGATTGGGGCGGGCACAGCTGCGGAGCCCGGAGGGTGGCGGGGGGGTTGTGTCCCCCCCTGTCCCCACCCTCTGTGCGGCTGCCATCGCCACTAAAAGGGTGTAAAACCGCCAGGGGTGGGGAACGGCCCTGGGCTCATCCAAACGGGGGGTTAGGTAGGCATCAAACAAGAAAAAAGCAAAAAAAAAAGCCCCAAAAAAGCCAAAAAAACCCCCCAAAACAAAAAACCCAACCAAAAAAACCAACCAAAAAACCCCCCCAAAAAAAACTCAAAAAAACCCCAAAACAAAACAAAACAAAAAAACAACAAAAAACCCCCCAAAAATGCAAAACCCAAACACAAAAACTCACCAAAAAAAAAACAAACAAAAAACCCCCCAAAAAACCCAAAACAAAACAAGACAAAAAAACCCCTCCAAAAACCACAAAAAAACCCCACAAACAAAAACAAAAAAAAAAAAAAAAAAACAAACAAAAAACCCCCCAAAAAACCTAAAACAAAACAAGACAAAAAAACCCCTCCAAAAACCACAAAAAAACCCCACAAACAAAAACAAAAAAAAAATCAAAACAAAACAAACCTCCAAAACCTCCACCCCAACCCTAAAAAAACCCCAAAAATAGCCCTCAAAACAAAACAAAACCCAAAAAAAAACCTCAAAACCCCCCCAAAAACCCCCAAACCTCAGTCCCAAATGCCAATCCTGGCAGGGGACGGAACCCCAGCTCCATCTGACCCGAAGGAAATGAGCTTTTCCCCCAGGGCTGCCCCAGCTTTGGGGCTGGGCTGGTGGGGAGCCCCGGGGGGCTGGGGGGGCTGGGGGCTGCGGGGATTGTCCCGAGCTGTCCCCAGGAATTCCCTCTGCACGGCAGCACCCGCTGCTCCCAGCCTGGCACTGCACCGCTGCCCGTGCACTCTGCTGGAATCCTCCATCCCTGACTCCCTTTGTAATTTTTTTTTCAGTGTAATTATGTAATTAATGCGTTCAGAACGAGCAGCAGATTTTTTTTATTTATTTTTATTGTTATTATTATTATTATTATCATGACTTATTTCCTCCCAGGGTTTTTACAGCCTCCCTTATTTTCAGGCAGATTGCACAAGGGGCTGTTGTTCTGCAGTTTATTGCTCTCAGAAGGAATCTGAGCCCTGAACCTTTGCGAGGAACACTCAAAAAGCCCTTTAATAACATTTATTCCTCCCCAGGGACACAACCTGCACCCTTCCTCCAGAGGAACGGCCTCCACTCGGACTCCTCCAGGAAAACAACACCTCCCACGCAGCACAAAAATTATGATTTTTTTGTTTTCCAGGCCGGAATTGCTGTTCCTGCGGTCACGTGTGCCTCGGGGAGGGAGAGGAAAAGGAACGGGGAGAATTCTCCTGCTCCTTTGATGTCTGCGGGAGGATGGTGCCGCTTCCCGGGATGTGCCCCAGCACCTGGAACTGCTGCGGAGATGAAAGGGCCGGGCCCGAGCACGGGAACCGTCCAAGGGCTGTGCTTTCCTTGTTCTGTCCTGGTTTTCCAGCTCTTCCTTCCTTCCTTCCTTCCTTCCTTCCTTCCTTCCTTCCTTCCTTCCTTCCTTC
>NW_024371260.1:1229728-1231216 GCF_014805655.1 Passer montanus | reverse complement strand
AGTCCTTCCTTCCTTCCTTCCTTCCTTCCATCCTTCCTTCCTTCCTTCCTTCCTTCCTTCCTTCCCCTTTTCCCTTCCCTTCTCCCTTTTTTCCATTTTTTTTCCCTTTTCCCCCTTTTTTCCCCCTTTTTCCCCCTTTTTTCCCCCTTTTTTCCCCCTTTTCCCTCTGGGAATGATTAATTGCACCGAATTAAAGCGGAGCAGGAGCCAGGCCAACAGCGGGGATTAAATTCCACGTGTGCTTCCCTTCTCCTCCCAAACAATTCCCACAAACTCACCCTCGTTTTTCAGCTGCCAAAACCCGCCCGTGTTTTCCTGAGAGTTTTCACCAAAAAAATCTCATTTTTACCCTCCAGAACGGGCGAGGAGAGGAGGGGGGAAAAGGAGCAGCAGCTTTTGCAGCCCTCCCGCGAGCCTAATTCCCAATTTATGATTATTAAAAGATTAAAGGCGGCAGCAGCGAGATTTCACAGCAGGGCTGCTGCCCCGGGGGATTTACGGGCAGGGCCTGAAAGGAGCCCGGGGCTGCTCCGGGATGGGGGTCCCGCCTCCGAGGGGCTTTTGGGACACGGGAACGGGACCGAGCCCGGCGGCAGCGTGACCCCGCGGCCGCGGCACAAACCCGGGGCTTGGGGGCTCCCCAAAGCCCCTCAAATATGGGGTTCCCCAAAGCCCCGCAGATTTTGGGGCTTCCCAAAGCCCCGCAGATTTTGGGGTTCCCCAAATTCCTGTAGCTTTTGGGGTTCCCAAAGCCCCACAGATTTTGGGGTATTCCAAATTCCTACAGCTCTTGGAGTTTGCTAAAGCCCCTCAGATTTTAGGGTTTCCTAAAGCTCCTCAGCTTTAGGATTTCCTAAAACCCCACAGACTTCGGGGTTTCCCAAAGCCCCTCATATTTTGGGGCTCCCAAAGCCTCGCAGATTTTGGGGTGCCCCAAATTCCTGCAGCTTTTGGGGTTCCCCAAAGCCCCTCAGATTTTGGGGTTCCTCAAATTCCCTCAGCTTTTGGGGCTCCCAAAGCCTCGCAGATTTTGGGGTGCCCCAAATTCCCTCAGATTTTGGGGTTCCCCAAAGCCCCTCAGATTTGGGGTTTCCCTAAATGGGGGTCCCTCAAGAGCCGGGGGGGCTCCTGACCCCTCCAGCCCGGTTAAACCGGGGGGGTCCCGGCGAACCGGAGCTCACCGGGGGCGCTGGGGGCTTCTCCCCCCGGACCCCCCAGCAGCATTTCCTCCGGGGGGGAGGGAGAACAGAGGGTAAATAATGGGAGTGGGGCAGAATGGGGGTCCCCCGAGAGTTCGGGGGGTTCAACCGGGGGGTCCCGGCCACCACCGGGAGCGGCGGCGCGGGAAGGCGGCAGCCCCGCGGGCGGTGCGGCGGGGCGGGGTTTTCCCATGGAGCCGGGGGCGCCCCGGCACGTGCTCCAACGGGAAAACGGGAGGGGGGGGTGGATGGAGGAATGGGAACGGGAACGGGAATGGGAACGGGGGGG
>NW_024371260.1:1107389-1229035 GCF_014805655.1 Passer montanus | reverse complement strand
CCCCCCCCCCGTAGCTCAGCCATGCCCGCCGACACGGGCATGGAGAAACCCACCGCCTCGCCCATCGCCGGCGCGCCCGCCAGCGCCAGCCACACGCCGGACAAGCCGCGGAGCGCCAGCGAGCACCGGAAGGTAAATGGAGGAGGAGGAGGAGGAGGGTGCCGGCCGGGGCGCAGCAGCGGCGGAGCTGGATGGCGGCAAGCCCGCGGCCGTGCCGAGGTCGGTGATGGTCGGGGAGGGTGCGGCGCGGGGTCCCGGGGCCGCGCGGGGCGCGCTGACCGGCTCCGCTCTGCCCGCAGTCCTCCAAGCCCATCATGGAGAAGCGGCGCCGGGCGCGGATCAACGAGAGCCTGGGGCAGCTCAAGACGCTCATCCTGGACGCGCTCAAAAAGGACGTAAGTGGGGCTGCGGGGACACCGGGGGGACACCGGGGGCACAGCGGGGCACGCCCGGCCGCGGGCAGCCCTGAGCGAGCCGCTCTCGCCCCGCAGAGCTCGCGGCATTCCAAGCTGGAGAAGGCGGACATCCTGGAGATGACCGTGAAGCACCTGCGGAACCTGCAGCGGGCGCAGATGACCGGTGAGTGCCAGCCCCGGGGGCACACCGGGCACGGGGCACCGGGCATCGGGATCGGGGTCTGCACCGGGAGCTGAGGATAAGGGATTGGGGATGGGGACCGGGATCCGCACCGAGAGCGGGGACGGAAGGCCGGGCACCGGGAACCGGGCTCTGCACCGGTGACTGAGGGCGAGGAAATGGAGCTGGAGACAGGACGGGGCTCCTTGCAGGGAACCGGACCCGGGGCTGGTACCGGGGACCGGGGTTAGGGACAGGGGAGCAGGAACCGGGGTTAGGGACAGGAGCCCGGGAACCGGGCTGCACACCGGGGATTGGGGACAGGGGACCGGGATTGGGGACAGGGGAGCGGGAACCGGGCTCCAGACCCTGGGGTTAGGGGCAGAAGACTGGGAACCGGGCTGCACACCGGGACTGGGGACAGGGGACCGGGAACCAGGTTGCACAGCCGGGATTGGGGACAGGGGACCGGGATTGGGGACAGGGGACCGGGATTAGGGATAGGGGAGCGGGAACCGGGCTGCACGCCGGTGTTAGGGACAGGGCACCGGGCTCTGGGGACAGGATACCGGGGCCGGTGCTCCGAACCTGCCGCTGACCTGCCGCCCCCTCCTCCTCCCTGCCTCTAGCCGCGCTCAGCGCCGACCCCACGGTCCTCGGCAAGTACCGGGCCGGCTTCAACGAGTGCATGAACGAGGTGACCCGGTTCCTGTCCACCTGCGAAGGGGTCAACGCCGACGTGCGCACGCGGCTGCTGAGCCACCTCTCGGCGTGCCTGGGCCAGATCGTGGCCATGAACTACCCCCCTCCTCCTCCTCCTCCTCCCCCGCCGCCCGCCCAGCCCGCACATCTGGCACAGCAGCACGTCCAGCTGCCGCCGGCCGCGGCCGTGCCCTGCAAGCTGAACCCCGCCGAGGCGCTGCCCCCCAAGGTTTACGGGGGTTTCCAGCTCGTCCCGGCCACCGACGGCCAGTTCGCCTTCCTCATCCCCAACCCGGCTTTCCCGCCCAGCTCCGGACCGGTTATTCCTCTCTATGCCAACGCCAACGTGCCGGTGGCGGCGGGCGGCGGCTCGGGGAGCGCGGCCGCCACCCCCTCGGCGTCGCCGGTGCAAGGCTTGACATCATTTGGGGGCAGCATCGGGCCGGCGTCGCAGGCCGGGAGTCCCGTGGGAGAGCGCAGCGAATCCGTCTGGAGACCCTGGTGACTTGCTCCGAGTCATCCCCCCTCCCTCCAAAAAGAACACAAAAATACCAAGAGACTCTCGTCGGCTCCGTTGTATGGAGCCCCTGTTATGTTTTGGGGTTTTTTTTTTAAAAGCAGATTTAAAGCGGAAAGGAAGAGAAGGACCTCGCTATGAACGTGCTATTTATTATTTTCAGAGGTTGGGATCTCGACTTGTATTTTTACTCCTTTCAAATGCCTTTATTTGAGATACTTTTTTTTTTTTTTTAAAGAAACGAACAAAAGAAAAAATAAATGAGAAATAGTTTTGTAACGAATATTCCAAAAGTTATAATGCCAAAGTTGTTTGTATCCCGTTGGTCTGTGGGTGTGTGCGTGCCTGTGTCGAAGACTTCCAAAAACGAAAAGAGAAAAAAAAATGCAGGTGTTTCAATAAAGGAACTCTTTGAAATAGATTTTTTTCCCCCACCCTTTCATTTTGTTTGAGAGTGGGCAAGGACGAGCTCATCTGTGTGCAAAAAAAAAAAATAGGACTGGACTTTATGACTTTATTTAAAGAAATTGGAAGGGATTTGGGTAAGAAATTGTGGGGAAAAGTGATGGGGCTGAGGAGGGGGGGTTAAATATCCCCTGAGTTTTGCAGCCAGAGGAAGAATTCCTAAAAAAACCCTGCTGCAAACACCTAGCTGCTCCCAAAACCCCAAACCCGGCTGCTGGGGGGGGTGGGCTGCACAGAAGTTACTCCGGGCCCACAAAAGCGGCGAGAGAGTCCGTCCCTATTGTCGGGAGGGTAATTAGGAGGTAGAAAGGGTCTCATCGAGTATGCAGCGGGCTCTTTGGGAAGTTGGGAGCCCTATTGAAGCGCCTGGGAACTCGGAGCCGAGGGTTAATGTGTGTCTTTTTTTTTTTTTTTCT
This sequence comes from Passer montanus, assembly GCF_014805655.1. Lineage (NCBI taxonomy): Eukaryota > Metazoa > Chordata > Aves > Passeriformes > Passeridae > Passer > Passer montanus. Next base: position 1,226,359 of record NW_024371260.1, on the reverse strand, counting down.
TTTTTTTCCTTCCTCCCCGGCTCTCTCATTGACAGGGCCAGATAGACTCTGATACTCAATGCTGTTGTAAATTCAATTGCCCGGCCTCACAATGCCCACCTCATAAAAGAGAATAACTCGGGGTTGTGGCTTTTTCTTTGCCGCTGAGCGGGGAGGGGGGTGGAACTGAGGAAAAGACAGTTTTGCCACCCATTCTGCCTCACCCCCGGCACTTGAATCGTGGCCAAGTGGAAGCAATTGCAGCCTCTCGCACGCGGAGCATGAGCCACTTCCAATTGTCACCAATTAAAAAGGGCCGCGCTGCGGAGAAAAGACCATTAGCGGGGAATGCTCGGGGTGCGGGGCGAAGCTTTGTGCTCCCTGCCCCGAATGTGTGAGGTGCGGCTGCCCCGGAACCCGCAGCAGAAACCGGGAGAGGAGGAGGGAGTGCCAGAGGCAGCGCCCGGGGGTCTGCGGGGTCCCGGCTGCCCCGACCCCCCCGGCCGGGATGGTCCTGCTGGGTGGGCGGGGGGTGAGCCAGGCAACGAGCTGATGGTTCTGATGTTTGCACAGCACCCAACGACACAAAACAGGCTTTTTTATTATTATTTTATATATATATATATATTTTTTTTTTTTAGAAGAGAAATGCAATTCCATCCTTTTCAAGGTCTGCTCCCATTAAGGCTGCAGCTCCTGTGAGAGCAGAGCCTGTGGCTGGGGGTATAAAAAGCAGATTATCGGCTCCTGGAGGCTTTTTACAGCTTCCTGATGGCTCAGGCGCGGCTCGATCAAGGAGCACAGGCTGCTCGGAGCCTGGTACCGATCCAGTCCGGCGATTCCTGCCCGCCACAGCGTGGGCAATCGATCAGTCTGAGAGCCCTCCATCGCCCGGGATCCATCTGAATCAGGAGGTTCCCAGGAGGGTTCGTTATGCAATCACAGACATAAAATCATGTTACGGCAATTCTCCTCCATCCCCCACAGCCCTCACCCCTCCTCCTCCGTCTGCAGGAGGCTCGCAGGAGCAGATGAAAGCCTGGCTGTCGCCTGCCTGCAACCAAATCCCTCCCTGGGGCAGCCCCGGCTCCCCCCGCCCCGAGATCCGCCACATTCCCCCGGCTGCCGCGGCACCCAGCGAGCCTGGCCGGGCTGGGAGAGCAGGGCTGGGAGCAGCCAGAGCCCAGCAGCTCCTTCCCAGCGGCTTTGGAGCGGTGGCAGCAGCGCAAACACGACCCCGGAGCCCCCCGGGGGACGCGGCTGTGGCGCGGCGGTGACAGCCGGGAATGTCACCGCGGCGTCACCTCAGCCCCCGCCGAGCCACCTGCGCCGTGCCCGGCTGGTGCTGCTGCAGAAATTGCAAATCCTGCCGAGGAATGCCGTGCCCGTGCAGGGGGGGGATCCGGGAGATGCCCGGCTCTGTCCATCCCACACCCCGCCTCTGAGCCGGGTTTTTGTGGGGGCTGGCTGTTCTCTTATCTTCCACCCCGAATATTTCTTGTGGTTTTGGTGTAGAAACTCCTGGTGCTGCGTTTTTGAACTTCTGGGGCTGGCCTGCCACGAGCTGCTTCCATTTCTTCCCCAGCTCATCCCTTCCAGGTTTATTCCCCTCCGACAGCAGCGCTGCCCAGCCCCTCCAACAGCTCCCGGGGGCTTTTCCAGAGGCTTCTAAATTGCCTTTATCCCTTTAAAGGTGCAGGGAAAGGGCAAAGTGCGCGGCTGCCCAGAGGTGAAAGTCCAAAGGGATGCGATAAAGGCGGCCGGGAACTCCCGGGAATCACGGAATGCTCGGGGTGTGGTGGGGAAAGGAGAGAAAAATCGGAGATTCCTCCTCGGCCGAGCCGAGCTGGAGCAGCTGCGCCCCGTTCCATGGGAAAGGATGTGGGGAGAGGTGTGAACGAGGCACTTCCAGCCCAACGGAGCCGGGGATGGAGTTCCAGGCAAAAAAAATCGCTGGAATGTTCGGCGGGGGCTCCGCAGCGCCGAGACCCCACGGGCATCCCGAGAAATCCTGTCCAGAGCAGGGAAAGGCTTCCCCAAACTCTGGGCAGGAATCAAAGCCCTTCCCAGCTGCTGGGCCTGCCCAGGTCACAGGGAAAAGGAAAAACACCTGGAAAATCGAGGTTTTGGATGAGACTTTTCCCTTCCCAGCTCCTGGGCCTGTCCAGGTCACAGGGAAAAAGGAAAAACACGTGAAAAACACTGGAGGTTCTGGATGAGACTTTTTCCCTTCCCATCTCTTGGGCCTTCCCTGGTCACAAGGGGAAAAGGAAAAACACCTGGAAAATAGAGGTTCTGGATGAGACTTTCCCCCTTCCCAGCTGCTGGGCCTGCCCTGGTCACAAGGGGAAAAGGAAAAACACCTGGAAAAGCACTGCAGGTTCTGAATGAGGCTTTTCCCCTTCCCAGGTCACCAGGGAAAAGGAAAAACACCTGGAAAATCGAGGTTCTGGATGAGATTTTTCCTCTTCCCAGCTCCTGGGCTTGCCCAGGTCACAAGGAAAAACGAAAAACACCTGGAAAATCGAGATTCTGGATGAAACTTTTCCCCTTCCCAGCTCCTGGGCCTGCCCAGATCACAAGGAAAAACACGTGGAAAAGCACTGGAGGTTCTGGATGGGACTTTTCCCCTTCCCAGCTCCTCTCCTGGTGCCTTTGGATTCTGCTTCCCAGTTTTCCCAGTTGGGAAAGCTTCAAGGCTCCTTTCAGCCTGACCCACTCCATCCCTGATGCTGTGACTCTTTCTGGGATTATCCTCCTGCCTCCCATGGCATTTCCTCACCCTCTGCCTCCAGCAGCCCCATCTCCATCCCTTCCCTGCCCGGGAGGGGCTGGAAAAGGGGGCACAGCCATCCCACATTTCCCATATTTCCCACATTTCCCACATTTCATTTCCCCCATTTCCCACATTTCATTTCCCACATTTCATTTCCCACATTTCCCTAGGGAGGTGGAAGAGGGTCACAGAGGGATGGGGGCTCCGGGGCTGTGTCCCTGATATTCCCAAGGCTCCTAATGAGGGGGATGAGGGGGATGAAGGCATCCCCGAGCCCCAGGGCGATCCCGGAGCCCCCGGGAGGAGCAGGAGCAGGAGGAGGAGGAGGAGGAGCGGGAGCCCGGCTCAATGGACGCGGGCAGCTTTCCTCGGGCTGTTAAGCTGATTAATTGAAATGAAGTTCCTCCCGAGCCTCGGCGCGTTCTTTGAGGTCAGGGTCACCGCACTGAGACGCTTAATCAGATCTTCCCATTTAGCCCCTCTTAGCCTGGCAGGGCTGGAATGCGGCCCTTTCAAAGCCGGGCTCTTGGCGCCGAATTCCTGCTCTATCTCCCTCTCCCCTTCCCCGGGAGCGGCACATCCACCATCAGGAAATCCAACCCAACGCCGCCCACCCGGCTCAGGTGAGGTTTCCACTGCCGGAGCCGCTAGGAAAGGAAATAAAATATCAAATATAAAATATCAAATCAGCTCGCAGGTTGATGCCGGGGGTGTGGATTCTGGGGCTCTTCTCCATCTGCTTTATTTTTTTTTTTTTCCGTGGAAAAGCAGAATCGGGAGCAGCAGAGCTTCTCCCAGGCAAATATTTGTTAACAGCCTGCTTTCCAGAGGAGGGGAGGATTCCAAGGCCGAGCACAAAAATAGAGCGGAGCAGATGGGAAAGAGCCCCAGAAGCCGCGGGGGCTCAGCAAAGAGCAGCCCGAGTGGGTTTTGGCAGCGTTTGGGTGCTAAACCAGCCCCAAATCCCGAGCTCGGGAGCTCTGTGGGATTTCCCAGGTCCTCCGGGGCAGGGCAGGAATGCTGAGCTCAGGGGGTGAAGGCAAAACCTTCCCCAGAGCCCAAAATCAAGCAGCAGCAGCAGATCTGCACCGAGCTCCGGTTCTGGAAGCAGCCCCCGGGTTGTAGGTTGCTCGTTAAAGCTGTTTCCATGTCCAGAGACGCCAGGATAAATCCAGATAAATCCAGGCTGCTCACCCAGGTTTTCTCTGGGAAGACAAAACAGGATCAGCTGGGAGAGGGAGGCTCAGATTGTGACCTTCTGTTGGTGTAACTCGCTTTAAAACCTGTCCCCTCACACAGGAGGAGGCAAAAAAATGATCTCAAAACTCAGTTTTCCCTTTGGGAATCCTAAAGCAAAGCCCTGACCCAGAGGGATGTGCAGTGTGATCCCAGGGTTTTCCACGGGGCAATGGAATAAAGCCACAGGGACGCTGATTTCATCAGAATATTGGCATTTTCCACCCTTCCTGCTCCTGTTCCAGCTCCCCTCGCTGCTCCTGGTGCTCCCACATGTGGGATGTGGGCAGAACCAAGCTCCTGAGCTCTGTAGGATCCCCTTTTATCCTCCAGCATCCCAGGATTGGGGGGCAAAGAAAGGAGAACAAACCCAGGTGCTGAGCAAAGCTGCTGGTGGCACCCAGAGAAATCACGGATTTTTTTAGCACATATTGCTTTTTGAGCTCTCCCCGCTAAAATCCAGCTGGGAGTTGTTCTCCCATCGCTGCTGAGCATGGAAAGCTGTGTGTTTTTTGGGGAGCACGAGGCAGAGCTGCCCCCGGGTGCTTTATTTAACTCCAGACACGCTCAGCCCCCTCCACTGCCGGGTATTTTTAGTGGGCACCAAAGGGCAGCGACCTGGCCGGGAGGAGGGCGAGCTGGGCGGCCTTGGAGCAGCTCCACGGGGTGGGAAAGGGTGAAACGGCCCTGAGGGGAGGCTGCCTGGGCTGCTGTCACCGCCAAGGTGACCCGGGGACAGAGGCAGGGTGTTTACAAGGCTCGGAGTGCCCTGGCCCCGGGGGACAGAGGGGGAGCTGCAGGAGGGGGAAGCTGTCCGTGCCCTGGCAGGAGAAATTCTGCAAGGACAAGGTCAGTGCAGGAAGGAGAGGCACAGAGACATCCCACGGGAGCTTCTCCTTGCTTCCCTTTGCTTTGCTTCCTTCCTTCCCTTTGCTTTTCTTCCTTTTTCCCATTGCTTTTCTTCCTTTCCCTCATTACTTTTCTTCCTTCTTTACCAGTTTTTCTTCCCTCCTTCCTATTGCTTTTCTCTTTATTTCCCATTGCTTTTCTTCCTTATTTCTCATTGCTTTTCTTCCTTTTCCCCCATTGCTTTTCTTCATTCATTACCATTGCTTTTCCTTTCTTTCCCATTGCTTTTCTTCCTTCCTTCCCATTGCTTTTTTCCCTTATTTCCCATTGTTTTTTCCCCTTATTTCCCATTGCTTTTCTTCCTTTCCCCCGTTGCTTTTCTTCCTTCTTTCCCATTGCTTTTCTCCCTTTTCCCCCACTGTGTTTCCTCTTCATTCCCCATTGCTTTTCTCCCTTTTCCCCCATTGCTTTTCCTCTTTCTTTCCCATTGTTTTTCTTCCTTCTTTCCCTTTGCTTTTCTTGCTTTTCCCCCATTGTTTTTCTTCCTTTTCCCCCATTGCTTTTCCTCTTTCTTTCCCATTGCTTTTCTTCCTCCCCACCACCGCTAAAACCCCTGGCGAAGCTCTGCTCTCAGAACCCCGAAATCCTGGAATATCCAGAGCAGAATCATCGATTTCCCTCCCATTCTCAGCACCCTGTCTCAAAATTTCCCCCCGAGGAGCTGGGCCAGGGGTTGGAAATTCCCATTTTCCACGTGCTGCCCCTCCAGGACCCCTCAGCCCCAAAGCCACCCCCGTGCCCTGTCAGATCCCATCTCCCAGGCGGGCAGGGATGTGCAGGAAGGGCTGGGATGAAGCTGATAATAAATGGAAGCTGGAAGTCTCCCAGTGCTGACCTGTCAGGCCGGGCTGGGATGACACATTCCGAGATAACAACCCGGGCTGTCAGTCAGAGCAGAGCCCGGCGTGACAGCTCTGCCTGACAACAGCCCTGACTGACAGCTGCAGGGATTGCAGCCTCGGGAATCCGAGCAGGGCTCCTCTCCAGCCTTTGCAAGGGTTTGAAACGCCGGGAAAAGCCAGGAGAGGTTGTTGGGCAGAGCACTTTATGCTGGGAATTCCTGTTGGGAATTCAGGGCTGTGGGAGCTGTTGGGGCTCCCTGGTGGAAATCCCCAATTCTGGAGGTTCTGCTGTCACATCAGAGATCCTCCACCCTGCAAGGAGCTGCTCCCCATTTCCAGGTGTGGCTGCTCCCCAAAATCTGAGCCAGGAGAGGTTGTTGGGCAGAGCACCTCATGCTGGGAATTCCTGCTGGGAATTCAGAGCTGTGGGAGCTGTTGGGGCTCCCTGGTGGAAATCCCCAGTTCTGGAGGTTCTGGTGTCACATCAGAGATCCTCCCCCCTACAAATGGCTCCCCATTTCCAGGTGTGGCTGCTCCCCAAAATCTGAGCAGCCAGCTCTGTCCCCTCGGCTGTGTCGTGCCCCTGGGTCCCCTTTGTCCCCTCTCCTTTGTCCCCAGCTCTGCCGGGGCAGCTCCGTGGCCAGGGGGGAAATTTGGGGAGCACAAATTCCCTGGAGCAGCCGCTGCTGCTGCTCCAGGGCTGGAGCTCAGAAACTGCACCTGGAACCCTGGGGTAGAGCAGGGAGCGCAGGGAACCACGGAATCCCCAAAGCTGGAAAAGCAATTCCCCACATCCCTGCATCACCCCAGCACGGCCGGGCCGAGCAGAGCACTCCGCATTGTCCCCAGATGTCACAGCCACGTGCTCTTGGAGCGCTCCCAGGGGTGGGGATTCCAGCACTGCCCTGGGCAATCCCATCCAATGCTTGCTCATCCTTCCACTGGGGTTTTTCTTTTCCCTGATCTCCAACCTAAAGCTCCTCTGGTGCAACTTGAGGATTTTCCTTTTTTTATTTTTTTATATTTTAAAATTTTTTTCTTAGGATTTTTCCTTTATTTCTTAGGATTTTTCCTTTTTTCCTTTTTTTTCCTTTTTTTTTTTAGGATTTTTTCCTATTTTCTATTTTTTTAAGGAGTTTTCTTTTTTCTTTTTCTTTTTTTTAGGCAGACAGGGGAAAGGGGGTTCGGGATGGGTTTGGGGCTCTGGGGGAGAGGAGAGACAGGGGAAAGGGGGTTCGGGATGGGTTTGGGGCTCTGGGGGAGAGGAATCAGAGGGGAGAGGGGGAAGGGGCTGGGTGCTCGGGAGAGGCGCCCCCGGCCCCTCTGTGGCTGCTGAATCCATTTATTGAACCAGGGAGAGCTTCCCAAGGGACGAGGGTGGGGCTGAGCCCCCAAACCTCCTCCTGCAGGGATTGGGATGGCTGGATGCCCTCCAAATCCACACATTTCTGTCTCAGGAAATTAGGGAACATTTCCCAAGGGATGAGGCAGATCCTGGCTAGTGCTGAGCCCCTCACCCTTCAAGGATTTGGGAATGGCTGGGTGCCCTCCAAATCCACACATTCCCCTGTCAGGAAATCAGGGAATGCTTCCCAAGGGATGAGGCAGACTCTACGTGGGGCTGAGCCCCCAAACCTCCTCCTGCAGGATTTGGGAATGGCTGGGTGCCCTCCAAATCCACCAGTTTCCATGTCAGGAAATTAGGGAACACTTCCCAAGGGATGAGGCAGATCCTGAGCCCCTGGATCCCCTCCTGCAGTGCCCAAGGCCAGGCTGGAGCAACCTGAGACAGGGAAAGGTGGAATGGGATGAGCTTTAAGGTATTTGCAACCCAAACCCTGCAGGGATTTGGGCTCTGTTCTACCCCAAAATGCGACCAGAGGAGGGGACAGTCCCGGCCACCAGACCAGGCAGAGACTGAGGGACACAGGGAGCAGAAAAGGGAATGAGAAAGTCAGGAAGAGCACCCAAGATTCCCAAATTCCCTTTTAGGGACCTCCCCTGAAATAAAGGAGACAGAAACCAGCGGCTCCCCTTTCCCACAGCAGCACGAGCAGGGGCTCCCAGAGCTCCCAGCGCTCCCAGAGCTCCCAGCGCTCCCAGTGCTCTCCTAGTGCTCCCAGTGCCCCCAGCGCTCCCAGTGCTCCCAGTGCCCCCAGCGCTCCCAGCGCTCCCAGTCCATCCCAGTCCATCCCAGTGCTCCCAGCCACGCGCGGCTCGTGCGGCGATGCCCCGATAAACCCAGGGCTCCGCTCCCACCCCCATCCTGGCTCCCTCCCTCCCTCTCTCCCGAGCGCATCCCGGGAACGCCAGCATTGCTCCGGGGGAGCTGCGAGCCCGCACCCCGCTCCCAGAGCCCGGGGCAGCCCTTTGAACCTTTCAACAGCTCCTTTTTATTTATTTTTTTATTTAAATTTTTTTTTTTGGCTTTTCCTTGCAGCCTCTTAAATCAAACCTAACCCGGGCTGCCGAGGGAAATCCGGAGCTGCTCGGGGCAAGAGTTAAAACGTGTTAAGCACCGAGATCCAGGCCAGATGTGGAACTCTCCGGGGCCACCACGGGGCTTTGAGCCGCTGGTTTGACACCTCTGCTTTCGACATTAAAAGTCCCAGCGGGGAGGAAATCCTGCTGGCCTGAGTTATGAGCTATTTACCGAGGGGGGCAGCCCTTGAAAGGAGTCCCAATAAAACCTGGAATAAGAGTAAATAATTAGCATAGGCTGGGAAAAGAGGTTTATTTTTTAAGGCAGCTGGGTTTATGGAATTTTTTTATTTTTATTTTTTTTTTCTGCAGCGCTGGCTGAAGATAAAAATCCTCCTGGCTCTGAGGGATAAAGGGAATGCTGGAAGTGTGTGAGAGCTCCAGGTCCCGTTTGGAAAAGCACTCACAGGCAATAAACCCCTGCTCAGCTGCTGGCGTGGGATAGCAGAGGCTTCTCCCCGCCCCGACTCAGATGTGGGGAGGGAAATTCAGGAATTAGTGGCTGGATGCTGCAAGTGCCCATCAGGAATCTCCCCCTCTCTCTGCTCCTCTCTGTTCCCAGGTTTTCCTGTGGTTCAGGGAAGTGCTGGGATCCCTGGAAATGCCAAAAAATGTGTGGATGCAGCTTCAGGGTGAGCACGGTTAAAGGCTTGGCTCTCTGGTTTTTGGGTTTTTTCCCAGTCCTATCCCAGTGCTGTGGGACAGATCCCAGCACCCAGCTCCTGTCCCATTAGCTGTGGGTTCTGTGAGATTTGGGATCTGTGGGATTTGGGATCTGTGGGTTCTGTGGGATCTGTGGGTTCTGTGGGATTTGGGATCTGTGGGATCTGGGATCTGTGGGATATCTGGGATCCGTGGGAAGGGGATTAAGGACCTGCTCCTGCCTTTCCCAGCTCACTTTCACCACAATGGATCTCATTCTTTCTGAGAATTCTCCTAAAAAATAAAGGAACGACCCTCAAGTTGCAGGAAAAGGATCTCCCTAAGCTCTGAGGGCTCAGGAATTTTTCCAGGGCTCTTCACCCTCACCTGGCTCAGAGGCCACCAGGCAAGGACAGAGGGTGGTGACAGGGCTGGATTTTGAGGCAGAACTCCCAAAATAGGCGAGCAAAGCTCCTAAGAGCCTCTCCCTGAGGCGGGGATCACAAACCCCAGGGGCTGGTGTGGCTCATGGCCCCTCTCCCGATGATTCCAGCCCAGCCTGAGCCTCCCCAGGTGCTGGATCCGTGTCTGCACGCTTCTCCCGTGCCCTGACACGACTGCGAGTGCCAGGGCTGCTCCTGCCCATCACTGCCTGCCCTTGACTTGTCTTGCAGACACGTTGCCTTTTTCTTTTTTTCCCTCCCAGGGTTTGATTTCCTCGCTTGTTTGTTTGTTTTCCTCCCTGCTCGGTGTCAGAGCAGCTCCAGGGCTCGTTCTGAGGCTGACAGGACTTAAGGACGGGGTTTTTCTGCTGTAGAGAAATCCTCTTGTCACCAGAAAGGACACAGCCAGTGCTGGCTGGGGCTCCAAAGGTGCCACAGGCTTGCAGGGGAGAGGAGAGGCAGCTCCTCCATCCCTCTCCTCCCTGGAGATCCCTCCTGAGGCTGCTGGGAAGGGCTCCAGGGAGCAGAGAACTCCTACAAACACCCGGGGGGCAGATGGCCTGGGGGTTCTGCTCACAAAGAAGTACAAATAAAGGTGTCCCAGGTGTCCCAGGCTGCCCCAGGATTCTCAGTGATGTCCCAGTGGTGTCCCAGTGCTGTTCCAGGATTCTCCCAGTGATGTCCCAGGGTTGTCCCAGGATTCTCTCGGGTGTCCCAGGGCTGTCCCAGAACTGTCCTAGGATTGTCCCAGCACTGTCCCAGCACTGTCCCGGGCTGTCCCAGGATTATCCCAGCGCTGTCCCAGGATTATCCCAGCACTGTCCCAGGACTGTCCCAGGATTCTCCCAGCACTGTCCCATGGCTGTCCCAGCACTGTCCCGGGCTGTCCCAGGATTATCCCAGCGCTGTCCCAGGATTATCCCAGCACTGTCCCAGGACTGTCCCAGGATTCTCCCAGCACTGTCCCAGCACTGTCCCGGGCTGTCCCGGGCTGTCCCGGGGCTGTCTCCCTCCTGAGTCACCCCGGCCCCGGGCACACTCCCTGCCGTGCCGTGCCGTGCCGTGCCGTGCCCGAGGTTCCCATGGCCAGCAGCCTCCCTGTGCCCCTCCTGCCCGAGCCCGGACCTGCCGGGCTGGCCCAGCCGGTCTCTCCCAGGTGTGGCCGCGTTATTTGCTCGCTGATTACCGGAATAAAACCATCATTAACTGCGGCTGCCGCCCCGGCGGGCGTGTGCCGCCCGTCTGCAGGCAGCCCCTGCTGCCACCCCGGCCCTGCCACCCCCGGGGCTGCATCCCTGCTCACAGGGCACCTCCCAGCCCACATTTCCCAGGTTTGTGCCTTATCCATTCCCGGGAGTGGGAAGGGAAAGAAAAAGAGGAAGGATGAGGCTTGGAGAGTGCCCAGAACTCAGCACTGGCTCCATCTCTTTGTAAAAAAAGGGGGGAAATTACATGTCAAATTACATGTTCAATTACATGTTAAATTGCATGTTAAATTACATGTTAAATTACAATTGAAATTACATTTGAAATTGCATTTGAAATGACATTTTAAGCTGATGTACTCCTTACAAACACAGGCAGAGCCCCCGGAGCACAGCTGGGTTTCTCAGGGCAGGGATTGTCCTGCACAAATGTCCCATCCCAGAGCTCAGGGCTGACCCCAAACCCTCCAGCAGTGGCACATTGTGGCGCTGGCACGTGCGTGCCAGCCCTGGGGGAGTTCTGCATCCTGGGAAATCCCTGGAAGCAGCTTTGGGCTGAAGGAGCTCCTTGTGTGGCTGGGGCAGCAATGTCCCCAGGGCTGGCACTGTCCCTGCTCCTGCAGCTGGGACAGCAGGGACCCCAGAGCTGTCCCCAAAATTCCCTGTCCTCAAGGCTGGCCCAGCCCTGGGCTCACACCTGGGACCCTGCAGAGGTGACAGAGGTGACAGAGGTGACAATTCCCTCACACACTGCCAGACCCCGGGGTTATTTAGCAGGAGCCCTTCCCTCCACCTTTGCAGATTTAATGCATCCCAGGGAAAGAAAAGCACAGAACTCCCAGAAATTAATTTGCAGCCACTCTGCAGAATTTATTTTTTAAAAATCAGATTTCTCCCATTTTCAGCAGCGACTCCTTCTCACTTTTTTTCCCCGTGACACCAAAGCACCCACTGTGACATTCCCAGGCTGCAGAGCTCTGCTGCCAGCTCCTGTCAGCCCCAGGCGTGGGCCAGCATTGACTCTGCTTCCCCAAAACCACTGAAATTCCCCAGCAGGACAGGCTGGGAACGTCCTGGAGCAGCCCAGCCCTGCAGAGACATTTCCAGCAGGCTGAAAATGTGTGAGAGCAAGGAGGATTTCTGGAGGAAAGGGGGGAAATTTGGGTCAGTGGTGCTGGTTGCTGGGAGCAGGGCAGGAAGTGGCTGTGTTTACAGGGCTGGAGTTGTTTTTTCCTGTGGCACACACACGGAACGCTCTCAGAGCCTGGAAACGTTTTTATGGGAGACAGCAATTATCCTGCAGGGTGAATTAAAAGATATATTTGTGTGGGAAATGAATTTGTAGAATAAAAAACAGCTGGCTTCTGATTGTAGCAGCGTTAATTATAACATCTGTATTGAAACACGAGACTGAAAACAGAATTAAAGTTTTTAAAACACCTCTCATTACCCCATCTCCAAGTCCAAAAAAATCTTAATCTGACAATTTGGAGCAGAAAGCTTTTGGATATGGGGAGAGCAGCAGGCAGCAGCTTTGGGAAAGGATTTCCCAAAGGGTCAGGTGGCGTGGGAGGCTGGAGCAGCCATCTGGGGAGGGAAGGAGGGCAGCAGAGAGGAAAAGGCCCTTTATGACCAGCCCAAATGTTAAAGGCTGCGAGAAACGCGGGAATGATCCCATTAAGGACCAAATGGATGCCATAAACCGGGGTTTTCTCCTTTCTTTGGGGTTGTTTCTATTGCTTTCATCCCAATCAAAAACATTCTCAGCCTTCTGCCTTGGCTTTTAGGGACGGAGTTCCTTAGGGTGGCACTTTCCTCGTGGTGCAAATTCCCACATTTCAAGGGGAAAACTCCCCTCTCCCAGCAGTCCCAAGGAAAAGCTGAGCGTAGTTTCCTCCCCCCACAATCCCTGGTGCTGAGGAGCAGGAGGGATCTTGGGATAACCAGCCATGAACGGGAGGCCAGGGCTCCTTCCCAAACTTCGCGGAACGCCGGGATGTGAGGCGGGATTGGCGTCACTTCCTCCCCGCCAGCCTCACCTCAGCACCTTCCTTTTCTCCTCCCTGCTGATGAAACCATCCTGCTCGGGCCTGGCGATGTCCTGCATCGCCCAGATCCTGTTTAGAAAACCAAACCCGCCGGAATTCCGGGCTGGGATGGGAAAATCCGGGACGCCACGGGCTCCTCTTGCAGCTGGAAGCCTCCGGCCAGGCTTTCACCTCCCCTTTTGCTTGGTGTTGTTTCTTCTCCTGCTCTCTCACCAGCTCAAGAAGAGCAATTTTCCTTTCAAATGCAAGGCCTGGCCATAAACTTGGCAGGAAAATCCCTCCCAAGCAAATGGCAAGGGAAGGAGAGGGAATTTTGCTGTCCTGGGGGGTTTTCCTGCCCTCCATGGATCCAGGTTAAGACTCGTTCAAAAACCAATTTAAAAAAACCCCAAGCCAAGTCAAAACAGGCTGATAAATACCCCAAATAAAGAATTCCAGTGGGTGCAATATCCCAAATAAAGAATTTCAGAATTCCAGGCTGGTTTGTCCCGGAAGAAGCCGGGAGATTTCAAACTCAGGCGTTAAATCTCCAGCTGAGAACAACTCTGGGGTGTATTAATGAAAATATTAATGAAAATATTATTGAAAATAAAGCCCTTTTTCCCACACCAAGGGGATTTCACTGGTTTAATTGCCATCATTTTGAAGACCCTGCTGCAAAGGTGTTTGCTTGCACCTCAGGCACCTGCAGGAGTCAGGGCAGAGAAAATGATGGAATTTCCGTATCCCAAGGAAATGCTGGAAGAGATCTCCTGGAGAGCAGCCTCTGGCATGGGTCTGTCACATTCCTGGCTGCAGGAATTCCCTCTCAGTGTGCCACAAGGCAAGAGGAAACCCTGGAACTTTTTGTCTTCCCAGTCCTGGCTGCAGGAATTCCCTCTCTGAGCCCTGCAACACTTTGAAACAAGAGAGATCCTGGAATTTTTGCTCTCCCAGCCCTCATTACAAAAATTCCCTCTCCAAGTTCTGTGACACTCCCAAGACAAGAAGGACTCTTGGATTTGAGGTTTTCCCAGTCCTGGCTGCAGGAATTTCCTCTCCAAGAGCCACAAGACAAGAGGGACCCTGGATTTTGAGACAAGAGGGACCGTGGAATTTTTGCTCTCCCAGTCCTGGCTGCAGCAATTCCCTGTCCAAGTGCCACAACATCTTGGGGCAGGAGGAAACCCTGGAATTGGTGCCTGCAGCCACCAAACTGCCAGGAAATAAGGGGCTAACGGGCCCTGGTGGTGCAGCTGGACACAAAGTCACACCCCGAGATGAAAGGGGGAATGCAGCCGATCCCAGGCCCTTCACACCAGCCCCAGGGGTGGGGAGGGCAGCGAGGAGGAGCCGAGCTTTGATAGCACCCCCAGCATCCTCACTCAGCCACCTTTGGGAGAAATTCTCCTCTCCAGGCACAAAATCTGCATTTTTGTGAGCATTACAATGTTTGGTACCTCAATTATTGAGGGGATTTTTCATTTTCCCTGCTGAAGGAAGGTTTTTTTTTTTGGGGGGGGGAAAGTCCTGATTTTAAAAGATTATTTTCTTGCCCAGTTTGGCCAGTTTGTTTTTCCCGCACAGCACTGGTGTGGCAGCTTCTTTCTGGTGACTTTTATGAGTCTGCCTTTCAGATTCCTTCACCAGAGATCCAAGCCCAGGGCTCTCCCTCAGACTTGGAGGAAGAACAGCCCAGGATTAGGTGTCCACATGCAAATCCTGCTGGTTTGTGGGGTCACTGAGCAGAGCTGGCAGGTGGGGCCTTTACCAGAAATCAGCTTTTGCAGTCACGAGGTTCCTGCTGTGGTCAGGGAGGGACAGCAATGCAAACCCAGCTGCTCTGACACCTGAGTCACCTGGAAAAAATGGGATTTGGGGGTGGGGTGAGTATCCTGCAGTCCCTTGTCCTTGTGGGACGTGTTCAGGGCTGGCTGCGGTACCAGGGGGGATCCAGGTGGGATCCGGGTGGGATCCAGGGGCACCCTCAGCCTGATCCCCCTTCAAAAGCTGGGAATGTTCACCTGGAGAAGAAAAGGAGAGCTCAGAGCCCCTTCCAGTGCCCAAAGGGGCTTCAGGACAGCTGGAGAGGGACTGGGAACAAGGAATAGAGTGACAGGAAAAGGGGGAACGGATCCCACTGCCAGAGGGCAGGGATGGATGGGATATTGGGAATAAATTCCTCCCATGAGGGTGATGAGGGGCCAGGGTGGAATTCCCAGAGAAGCCCAGGCTGCCCCATCCCTGGAAGTGTCCAAGGCGGGGTTGGAGCACCCTGGGATGGTGGAAGGTGTCCCTGCCCATGGCACTGGTTGGGATTTCAGGTCCCTTTGACCCCAAACCACGCTGGGATCCCAACACCAGGAGCTTTCCCCGCTCCGACCCGCGCCCATTCAGCTTCCAGTCAAGTGGAAAGCAAACATCTCTGGGACATGGAGAGCCTTTTCTTCCTGCCTTTATCTCCTTCCTCCCCTCTCTCATTCTCCCTTTAGTGCTGAGATTTCAGCGGCAGCAAAGCCCCCAAACAAGCGGGGGGAGAGGCCTAGGCCCGCTGACTCGGCCTAGGCATGAATAGGCCCGGCCTAACCGGGCCGGGGACCAAAAAGGGGCTGAGGGCTGCTCATTGTGGGGCTGCTCGGGGTCAGCACGGACCATATGTCACCATTCCAGTGCCAGGGTCTCCATGGAGCCCCCTCGGCCCGGCCCTTTGTCGCCGTGTCCCCCCAGATATATTCATGGCCTGGCCGGGCCGTGCCGGGGGACAGAAACAAATTGCTACAAGGCAGGCCCACCCCGTCGGGCTGCCAGCAGCAGACAATCATAAAAGGCCAGTGCAGACTGTTTAAAAGCTGGAGAAAGGGCCGGTTGCCATGGCGATGGGATGGGAGGCCTGTTGCGGCCCATTAAACTCCAATCACATGTAAATTTATCCCCAGGCCTCCAGCGAGGGGGGACCCCCAGAGCTGCAGAATAGCCCCCGACAATAAGCAGTTTGTTTATCAATTCAGGTGCCGTTTAATTGGCTCCATTCAAGCCCCTCTTTGTTTAAAGTAATAACCTTTACAAAGCCCCACTGATTTATCATTTCCAGCACTCCATTAGATGGGCTTCTTGAAATCCTTGCAACCACCTCATCTCCTGGGAGAATAAATCAAGAGGGGATGCTCCGAGGTGGTACCCGCGGGTGGAGGGCTCTGGAATCCCTGAGCAGTTTCCTGGGATCCCTTCCACGGCTGTGTCTGGAGCAGCTGGAATGACCTTGCTGTAAACTTTGGCTCCTCTGCAGCCTGGAGGAGTGTGAAGGTCACCCTGGAGGTTTGCAAAGAGAAGGAGAAAAAAATATCCCCGAGCTGACGGGCAGCAAGGGAAAACTGATTTTTAGTGAGGATCTTCATGGAGGAGGAGGGTTTGCTCCTTTGGGTGGTTTTTAGGGGATGTTTTAGGGTGAAGGAAATGGTAGTGATGCCACAACCAGAGGCAAAGAAGTTGTGGATTCCCCATCCCTGGAATTGTCCAAGCCAAGGTTGGATGGAGCAGCCTGGGACAGTGGGACCCATAGGACGGGTGGCACTGGATGATCTTCAAGTCCCTTTCCAATCCAATCCATCCCACGAAGGGCTCAGTGGGTTCTTTTTCACTGGTCCTAAACACCAAGAAATGCAGAGTTAGTGACAGCCAGGGACTGATGGACATCCAGGGATTGATGGATATCCGGGGATGGATGGATATCTGGGGATTGATGCATGTCCAACAGCACAGCCAAGAGCCAAGAGTGGCAGATGAGCCCCTGGGGGAAATCTGTGCATCCTGCACCTCCCATTCCACAGATCCCACTGGAATTCCCTTTATTCCTCGTGTGCAGAACGGGGCTGGTTGGAGCTGGAGCCTCTCCCAGTCCGGAGTCCCTGGACTGCTCAGTAACTTCAGCTTTCCCCTCAGAAATTGCTGGGGAAATGCAAAAATGGAATCTCCAAGGGGGAAGGAATGAGGAAAGCAAGAGGGACATCTGGGTTTGGTGTCAGCTGGGTTGGGCTGGCTCTTGAATCCATCAGCACCTGATTGAGGGGCTTGAACACAGAATCACAGAGTCATTAAGTCTGGGAGAAAGTCCCAAACTTTTTGGAAAAGTTTGGCAAAAACTCCAAAATCATGAAATCCAACCTTGGAGCCAACACCCCCAGCATTCCCCTGAACCATTTCTCCCAGTGCCACCAAAATCCTCAATTTTTGAGCTCTTCCAGGGAGACTCCAGCACTTCCCTGGGGTGGGGTAATTATATCTGCCTAATTAACAAAGCTCCCCGTGGATTTTTAGCTGCAGAGGGGGGACAGTGAGAAAAGCAGCCTGAGGGGGGGCTGGGATCCCAGAGGATTCCTTTGGAGTGGGATCGGCCAGGGAAGCAGCACGGGAGGTCAGGGGTTAAACGGCAGCACTGGGAAGTTTTTTTGCAAGTGAAAAGTGGGGTTTGCAAACGCGGGAATAATCCCGAGGCTTTCCAAAGCTTCCCAAGGTGCCCCCCAGCCCAGGGAAAGCTGCCCCGGGGCAGAGGGAGCAAATCCATGAATTCATTATCCACGCACAATGAGCTCCATTTTCCAAACCAGACGTTTAAAACCCCCCAAATCTGACACAAACCTGAAGACCCCCTCGGTTTTTCCCTCTTTTCCAGGCTCCAGAGGCAGAGAAGCTGCTGGGAATCACCTCCTCCCCGATAGGGAGCCACGCTCTAATTAAGAAGAAACCTCCACAAGCCCCTTACAAAGTCTGAGTGGCAGCTGATTATTGTAGCAAAGTGCAACCTCTGCCATTTTGTCAAGCAAGCCCATCAAATTAGGGCGAAATAAGATGTCCATCTGTTTCCTGAATGGCAGCGCCGCCAAAAAATCAGATTCCCACCAGTTCCTTAAGTCCCAATTATTCCCAGATTATCTTTTGAGATGGGGAGATCGGCGCTGAATAAACCTCGTGGCCTCGTTACTGACAGCCTGGTGCATCCCTAAGGAGGGCAGGGGGGCTCGGGTGTCAATCCCCGGGGTGACCCCGCCACTGACAGCGGATAAACATTCCCGGCTCCCCCGGGATCAACATCCCCGGGCTCTGCAGGGAAACACAGGGGCCTTGGCAAGGTAAAGAAGAACGGGGCGGCAGCAGGAGGGGTGGGGAGTGGCAGAAAATCGGGGCTCCAGCCTGGTTTTGGGGGTGGGAAACCAAAGGTGAAGGGAATGATTTCGGTTGGAGGAAGGGAAAAGTCACCCCGTGGTCCTGAGTGCTTTTCCCACAGGGTGCAAAGCTCAGAAAGGCCTCTCAGGTGGCACAAGAATTGGAAATTTTTAAGGTATTTCCAGCGTTTTCCTGAATGCTCCAAGTTTTGTTTCCTTTCCTGCTCCTGCTGGCCAAAAACCTGCTGGGAAAGGATTTCCTTGGAGAGCAAAACTCTCATCCTGCTCTGCCCACCCAGCCCCAGATGGATTTTCTCTCCCCACATCTCCCCTCTCATTTCCACAACAAGGTTTTCTCCCCCCTCTCTTTCAGGACTTTTGAGAAATAAAATTCTCTTTATAGAACCCCAGAGTTCGGGGTTGGAAGGGTCCTTAAAAATCATCTCATTCCAAAGCCCTGATTCGCTCGCAGACTTTTGCTGTGGAATTTTTTTTTACCTCTCAGCTCCCTCAAAACCCATTCAGTTAAAAAAGAGGAATGAGATTGGGAATACAAGGTAAGAATTCCACTTGTTCTCTTCCCTCTGCTTCGCCCACCGAGTTTAATCCTGATTTTTTCCTCACCAAAGCAGAGACATTTACTCTTGGAAGCCAAGCAACGACAACACCGCCCAGAAAGGCAAATTTGTGTCCCACAGGATTAAATTCCATCACCCTCTTCCCACCAAAAAGGGAGATAAGAGATTTTGGGAGACATCCCCGTTCCCACAGCCTGTAAATGAGGCAAGAAACCCCCCCAGTTCTCCCCCTTCCGCTTCCCAGACAGCCCAGAACGTGGAAAAACTTTTTGATGCCTTTTTTCCTTCCTTTTTTCCCCTCCTATTCCGAGGCTTTGATTGCAAATCCTTTTGTCTCCCAGCTCCAGGGAACTCCCCCTCTTGCAGGTGGTGCTTGGCGGGCGAGGGGGAACTTCAGAGATTCCAGACTGAGCCCGGAGAGAGGCCGGGGACGAGCGGGGCTGGGGTGGGAGGGAGGAACTTTTATTACACGGATCTAACAAGCAAAGCTTCCCAGAACGTTGCTGGGAGCATCCAGGCTCCAAATCTGCATGAATTTCCACTTCAAACGCTGCACAGAAGCATCTTTATCACTCAAACCGCCCGGGCCCAGCTCCCCTGAATGAAAGATTCTCCCATCCCTCTCCAAGGGGAGAAAGTTAAAAAAAACCAAACAACAAAAAACCCCAAGCAACACAAAACAGAGGCAAAAAATAGAAATAAAAATAAAAATAAACCCCAGAGGTTGGTGGTGGTGGTTTCTGTCTGGAAATGTCCCGGCTCAGGTTGGTGTGGAAATCTTAAAGCACTGCAGGTCTTAAATTGGAAATGAGGAGCTCTGACCACAGCACATTCCCACATTTCACCCAAAAGATTCCCAAAGCCTGGCTCTGGAGTTTTCCCATGAAAATCCAACAGCTTTTTGCCCCAAAATACAAAATAAATCCCCTTCACCTGGCTGCTGCCCGTGCTGGGACCCAGGAGTGACAGGACCAAGTTTTGGTGGCCAGGGAATGAAGCTCCCAGAGGCTGTGGGTGAGCTCTGACCCCTGGGGAAGGTGCCCAGCACCCCAAAATTGGGGCAGAATGAGGGGAAAACTGGAATGGTTTAGGAGCAGCCCATGGGAACGCAAATCCCTCCGGGAAAAGCAGCTGGAGAGAGGCAGGGAGGCTGAAGGAATTCATCAATATTCCAGGGAAAATTTCCCTGGCTGCACCCTGGGGCAAGGCAGGGCTGTGGGATTGCCCCAGATCCCCCATGGGGAAGAGTCCAGGGGTCTCTTTCTGCTCTCCAAAGGCATTGAGAGCCAAAAAGAAAAAAAAAAAAAAAAAAAAGAGGGGGAAAAGCCAACAGCTTTTCCTGCGTGACCCAGATTGTTTTTGAATGTTCCTGGGGAGGGCAAAAATAAACAACGCTGTGCTCTGTTGGAGTGGGGACACCTCGCAGGTCAACCCCGGCATTAAATTGTGGGATGGCACCATTTCCATACAAATGCTGCGAGGGGAGAGTTGGGAAAGAGAAAAGGCCAAAAAAAAAGGAGGGAAAAAAAAAATAATAAAAGCCCTCCACAAGCCCCAGCCAGAAAACTGCAACTCTTGATTTCATTGTGCGCCGGTGACAAGAGCAAACCCAAAATCAAAGAGTTTCATGGTCATTTTTCTATCAGCAAGTGATGCCGGGTGAATAACTTATTTACATGCCAATGTGGAGGCCTGAAATGGCCCAGGATGGGAAAAACGCAGCGCCTCTGTTATCAACAATGATAGCAGCAGCTCCTGGGAGCCACCCCGGGAGGAGGGCCCTAACGAGGCCGGGCTGCAGCGCGGCATGGCAATGGGTTTTTAATTGGTGACACATTAAATTTATCAAGCTGACAGCGGAGGGGCAGAGCAGCAACCTCCTCGTTGTGTGTTTGCCTTCCGCGACTTCCTTTGAACCCATTCACGTGTGAAAGGAATTTAAAGGTTATGGGAAGGGAGGGGGGGGAGGAAGAGGAGGAGGGGGGAGGATGGGAGGGAAGGAAGCCTTGTAATAATCCAGCATCATCCTGAGTGATAACACTGAATTATTCAGGAGGGTCCTTAAAAGGGGGGGTAAATCAAGGCTGAAACAAAAGAGGAGTGAGGCCATTGTGGCTGGCTCCTTCGCCTCTGGAATCGGGGCAGGAGAAGGGAAGCAGGGCAGGGAAAAAGGGGAAAAATGGGGAAAAGTCCTGTCAGAGTCGTTTAGTGGAGCAGAATGGACCCTGTGGGGGGAAGAGTTATTAAAAGTGTTTATTGTTTGAAATGTTTGTAATATTTGTGAGCTCAGGGATGGAGGGAGAGCCTGGGGAGCAAAGGGAGCCCTCCCAGCCTGGGAAAGGTCATTGGGAGACTGGACTGGGATGGGATGGGATGAGATGAGATCAGTGGGATTTGATGGGATGGGATCAATGGGATTGGGATGGGATCAATGGGATGGGATCAGTGGGATTTGATGGGATGGGATCAATGGGATTGGGATGGGATCAATGGGATGGGATGGGATCAGTGGGATGGGATCGATGGGATGGGATGGGATCAGTGGGATTTGATGGGATGGGATCAGTGGGATGGGATCAGCAGGATGGGATCAGCAGGATAAAATGGGATGGGATCAATGGGATGGGATGGAATTCTGGCTTTTCCTTCCTCTTCCTGCAGCCTTCACATCTCTGGCCGCAGAGGAGGTTTGGATGGGGAATTAGGAATAAATCCTGCCCTGGGAGGGTGGTGGGGCCCTGGCACAGCTGATTCCACATCCCTGGAGGTGCCCAAGGCCAGCCTGGGATGCTGGAGTGTCCCTGCCCACGGCAGGGCTGGAACAAGCTGATTTTGAGGTCCCTTCTGACCCAACCATTCCATCATTCCACGACTCCCTCGGGATCTCCCACCATCCCAAGAGCTGGAATGCACCCACCAGGTGCCCGAGAGCCTTTTCCAAGCATCCCCAGCCCCTCTGACTGCGGCCTTTCAGTGCTGGTCCGCCCAAATAAACAGAAAAAAAATATTTCAAAACTTACATAAGTTGAGTTTAGTTCTATTTCAAAACTATTTCACCTGGGAGAGTTTATTTTTCCCTTTGTAACTCCACCCAGGACAGCAGCACGGGGAGCTTCCCCCAGCTCCAAACCCATCCCTTCCCCTCCTTTAATCATTTGTTCACCCAGACTTTTCATGTCCATTTTGGCTGGTTTTTAATTTTGGTAGGTAAAAAAAAAAAAGAAAAAAAAGAAATTCAACAAGAAAGGCGCGAGAAGAGCCTGATGAAATATTTAAGACATTTTTTTGTTGTTGTTGTTGTTGTTTTCCCTCCGAGGGAAAGCCTTGGCAGCGCTGACAGAGGTTTTGTCTGCTGGCGGCTCGGGGACGAGGCCGGAGCAGGTTGCAGAAAGCGCCGGGGTCACTCCATATTGAGGGGAGCTGTGTTGGCATTGGTCACAGCTGTGCCCGCCCGGCTCCCGGCTGGGCCACCAGCCCCCCGGCCGCCGTGGGGGCTTTGTGGGCAGACAAAGTTGATGGCGGGGCGCCTTTGTTGGCGGCCCCGCTCACACCCGCAGCCACACTCACGGCCCCGACCCACAAAAAAACAGCCCAGCTTTGACAATGTGATGAATTCCTCCACTGCTGCGCCGCATAATGAACTCAAACGCTGCTGCCCCGGCTCGGAGGGGGGGAAAAAAAACCCCGAAAAACAAAAAAACCGACCCCGTATCCCACTGCTTTCCTCCTTGGAACCTGATTTTTTCCCACTAACTGCTGCCTGATTTATGGAGCCTCTCCTGCGCCGGGCGTTTGTGGCTCCGGGCATTTGGCATCCGCTGACATTTTCGCTGAAGCAACTGTGAAAGGGCAAATTTTCCTGGAAACGGAGCTGCAGAGGGAGAACACACGGAGCTGCCTGCCCTCCCTTCTCCCTGGATCCGGGCAGGGACCTGGAGCACCCCTGATGGGAGAGGGTGGAGCGAGGAGGGCACATCCCAGCTCCTTCTCCATCAGGAGGGCCCATCCCAGCTGCTTTCCCATCATCCCAGCTCCTTTTCCATAATTCCAGCTCCTTCTCCATCATCCCAGTTCCTTCTCCATAATCCCAGCTCCTTTTCCATCAGGAGGGCCCATCCCAGTTCCTTCTCCATCATCCCAGCTCCTTTTCCATGATCCCAGCTCTTTTCCCATAATCCCAGCTCCTTTCCCATCAGGAGGGCCCATCCCAGTTCCTTCTCCATCATCCCAGCTCCTTTTCCATAATCCCAGCTCTTTTCCCATAATCCCAGCTCCTTTCCCATCAGGAGGGCCCATCCCAGCTCCTTTTCCATGATCCCAGCTCTTTTCCCATAATCCCAGCTCCTTTCCCATCACTCCAGTTCCTTTCCCACAATCCCAGTACCATCCCAGTTCCTTTCCCACAATCCCAGTTCCTTTCCCACAATCCCAGTTCCCTTCCCATCATCCCAGATCTTTCCCCATCATCCCAGCTCCTTTCCCTTTCATTTTTTTGAAATGAATCCAGCCTGGGATCTCCCACGAGTGTTTGTGACAGGGCACAACATCCAGAGCTGCTTTCTGCTCGTCCTGGTCCCAGTTTGAGGCACAGAGTTCAGCCATAAGTAATGAAACACCAATAAATTTTTAAAAATTAAAAAATATAATAAATTTAATATAATACAATATAATATAATAAATTTAATATAATACAATATAATAAATTTAATATAATAAATTTAATATAATAAATTTAATATAATAAATTTAATATAATAAATTTATAAATATAATATAATATAATATAATATAATATAATATAATATAATATAATATAATATAATATAATATAATATAATATATAATTATAAATTATGAATAAATAAATAAATAAATAAAAATTGGTAAAGACAAAAAAAAGTTTAAAGGCAGGAGAAAAATATAAATAAAAACCAAAGGAAGGAACCCCCAAAGCATGAACAGAGACACCCCACGAACACACTGGCACCATAAAAACGCCCCAGGACTTCTCTGTCCCTTTCCCAAACTGTCCCCGCAGTTCTCTGAGTCCTGTCCCTGCTCTGGAGCTGTTTGGGACGGGGAGATCTGGAAGTTCTTTCTAAATGTGGATTTCTCACCGGTCAGCCCCTTTTGCCAAGGAGCAATTCCTGCTTTACTGGGAGTTTGGGGAAGGACTGGGAGCTGGGAGCAGGCAGCTCTGTGTCACACTGCGCCTGCAGAGGAGCAGATAATAAATGCATGAGCAGCCTATTTATAACACCAGCCAGCAGAAAACCACTGGGGAATATTGAGCAAGCCGAAGGGGAGGGAGGAGGAGCCTGAGCTGATCCCAAAGCTCTGCCCGCAGCTGGGCATGGCTCTGGAGGGCAGGGCAGCACCCCCGGTGCCATTCCAGCACGGGCATCGTTAAACCCTGGGATGGTGGCTCTGGAATTCTGCAATTCCCATCCCTGGTATTGCCACTCGTCCCGACAGGGCTCACGGGGAAAAGGAACCTGCCCTGAGAATTCCTCAGGGGCAAAAATGAAAAAATAAATCACATTCTGCTGCTTGTTCCACGGTGAACACTGTGACATTCCTGCTTCTGCTGGGCAAGATTTTCTGGGAATATTCCTGGGAATGTCTGAGCACGGAGGGGTCAAATTAGGGAGAGGTTTGTTAAAGACAGAGGAGTTTTAATTGCAGCATTCCCTGAGCATTCCCAAATCCAAGGCCCGACCAGAGGCTCTGCTCCCAGCTCCAGCTGAAGCCTTTGGACCGAAATATTCATGGAAAAGCCAAATTAACTGTGCTGGGAGTCCTCTGGAGCTGCTGGAACAGGGATGGAGCCAGGGCTGGGGGGGACTGAAAAGGGGAAAAATATCCAGTGAACACCCCAAAACTGAGGGAGGGAAAATATCCCATGGAACACCCTGGAAATCAGGGAGAGAAAATATCCAGTGGAACACCCCAAAACTCAGGGAGGGAAAATATCCAGTGGAACACCCCAAAACTGAGGGAGGGGAAATATCCTGTGAACATCCCAAAACTCAAGACAGAGAAAATTTCCACTGGAACACCCTAAAACTGAGGGTGGGAAAATATCCAGTGGAACACCCCAAAACTGAGTGGGAATTCCCTCGTGCCAAGGCCAGCAGCAACCCTGAGCTCCAGGAAGACTCCAGAGTGAATTCCACCTGGGAAACGAGGAACAAACCCAGCCCCTCACCCAAAAAAGCCCAGCCAGAAATGATCTGGGTCCGACCCAGCTGATTTGTGAATTGCTGGGAGAGAGGCAGGCTCTGATGGATTTTTTTTTAAATCTAATTTCCTTCTGGATATTTTTCCAGAAGAGCTTTCCAGGGAAGCTGGCATGCAAGGCTTGGTAATAAGAATAAATGAGAGCACTTTGGTGAGCTCCTTCAGAGCTGCTGGCTCCTTCCCTGCCCCTGATCTGGGCAAGATTGAGTTTTCAGGGCGAGCCCGCTGCTGCTGAGCCTCATTTCTGCAGAGCTTTTCCCATCCTGGAGTGGTTTTCATCCAGGTTTCAGCTCCTGGAGTCAGCAGAAAAATCAGCTTGGAGCTGGAACATATTAAAAAAAAATTTTATATTGATATATATTTAAATATTTAAATCTATAAATATATTTAATGATATAAAATATATTAATATATATATAATATTATATAAAATATATAATATAAAACATATTTTATATTAATATATTCGTATAAATAGAAATATATTTATATAATTTGTATATATATAAATGAATATATTTATATTATAAAGAAAAAGCTTTAGTGGTCAAGCAAAATAACCTGGTGTCCAGAGAGGATCTTTTGTGATTCCAGAGGATTTTGGTGGGTCTGGCTGCTCAATCTGCAATGGCACCAGAGGGAAAGCTCCCTGTGGAAAGAAGACCAGGATTTTCCTACTTAATTGATGCTTAAGTGCATTGATTTCGCTGTAATTAAATGACCTTTGGGGTCCCTTGAGCCCAAACCATCCCAGTATTCCCCGTGTGCCGGGCAGGAAATCCACCTGGCACTGCAGAGATGGAGATCTGCCCCTCCTTTTCCAGAGACGGATGGACCAGAGCTTTAATCCTGGACGTTTTCCTGGTGATCTGTATCAGAAATTCCTGGCGTGGTTTGGGCTGGAAGCATTTCCAGGTCACCCAGTGCCAGGGCAGGGTCATCTCCTGCTGTGCCAGGCCTTGGGCACTGCCAGGGCTCCAGGGGCAGCCCCAGCTGCTCTGGAATCCCATCCCAGGGACAATTCCTTCCCAATATCCCATCCACAGATCCTTTCGTTCAGTGGGAGCCGTTCCCTCTCCTCCTGCAGCTCCATCCCTTGGGAATATTCTCTCTCCGTTTTAAATCCCTGCGGCTCCTTCAGGTCCTGGAAGGGCACCACGAGGTCGCCTTGGAGCCTCCTCTCCTCTCCAGGCTGAGCAATCCCAATCCCTTCAGCCTGAAGTTCCCACACTGCCCTTTACAATCCTTCTTTCCTTTTTCTTTTAGGGAACAGGAAATGCCAGGGCTGAGCATCTTCACTCCAAGAAATCGGGGTGAAAATTCCCTGAGTGCTTTACGGCCAATAAATGTTCATTTTCCTCCAGGCTCCGACTGTAAAATCATCTGGGAAGGGCAGAGGAGCTGCTCCTCCCATGAACCCCAGTCCATAAATCAGGGGAAACTGAGGCAGGAAGGGAATTTGCTCTCTTGCAGTGGCTGATGTTCAGCACCGGGGTGAAGAGAGGCCGAGTTTTGGGGGCAGAACCCTTCCCTGGGGCTGGAAATGCCCCTGCTCAGGGAGGGAGGGAGGGGGCAGCGGGGTCAGGCTCCTGCAGACCCCCCCCCTCTCTAAAGATCCCACTGCAAACCCACCCTGCAAACCCCTCCTCTCCCTAAAGATCCCCCTGCAACCCCCCCCAAATATCCCCCTGCAGATCCCCCCTCTCCCTGTAGATCCCTGCTCCCTAAAAGATCCCCCCCTCCCTACTCTCCCCAAAGATCCATCCTGCAGACCCCCCCCCAAAGACTCCCCTCTCCCTAAAGATCCCCTCCCAAAGACCCCCCCTGCAGACCCCTCCTCCCTAAAGATCTCCCTGCAGACCCCCCCTCTCCCTGCAGACCCCCTCCCCAACCCCGTTTATCCCCGGAGAGCCGGGGGGAAGGACGGGGAGGGGACACGGTGACAGCCCCGGGCTGGCCGGGGGTGGGGAGGGGACGGGGGGGCTCAGCCCCTGCAGGCTGGGCTGGCACGAAGCGGCCTCGTTAGCGGTAATTAATGATCCCCGCGGAGCCGTTCCGGCTGTAATCAGCCGCAGCTGGAGCGAGCTTCCCGGACGGACGGACAGACGGACAGACGGGGGGTGGCCGCAGCCGCCCGGTCCCACTGCCGGGGGTCCCGGGGGTCCCCGCGCGTGGGAACCGCTCCAGGCTCTCCCTGCCCTCCTCCCGGCACAGAGGGGGGCTCCCCGGGGCTGCCCCGGCTGAGAAAACTGCCCGGGGGCCGGGGAGGGGAGAGGGAAAGGGGGAAAGGGGGAAAGGGGGAAAGGGAATAGGGAAGGGGAAAGGGGAAAAGGGAACGGGAGAGGGGAAAGGAAAGGGGAAAGGGAAGGGATTGGGGAACAGGAAAAGAGGGAGAGGGGAAGGAGGAAAGGGAAGGGGAAAGGGGAAAAGGAAGGGGAATGGGAAAGGGGAAAAGAGGAAAGGGAATAGGGAAAGGGAAAGGGGAAAGGGAAGGAGAAAGGAAACGGAAAAGGGGGAGGGGAAAGGGAAGGAGAAAAGGGAAAGGGGAAAGTTCCTCTTTGCTGGAGGGATGGGAGGGAGGGATAGGAGCATCCTGACTTATCCACGGCTGTGAGGAGGGAAGGGATGGGATTGGGACCTGCAGGGATGGGGATGGAGGGGATGGGATCAGAATCAGCAGGGATGGGGACGCATGGGAATGGACGGATCCAGGCCCTGCAGGGAAGGGGATGGAGGGGGAGAGATGGATCCAGGCTCTGCAGGGATGGGATGGATGGATCCAGGCCCTGCAGGGATGGGATGGACGGGGCTGGATGGATCCAGGCCCCGCAGGGATGGGATGGAGGGGGATGGATGGATCCAGGCCCTGCAGGGATGGGATGGAGGGGGATGGATGGATCCAGGCCCTGCAGGGATGGGATGGAGGGGGATGGATGGATCCAGGCCCTGCAGGGATGGGATGGATGGATCCAGGCCCCGCAGGGATGGGATGGAGGGGGATGGATGGATCCAGGCCCTGCAGGGATGGGATGGAGGGGGATGGATGGATCCAGGCCCTGCAGGGATGGGATGGAGGGGGATGGATGGATCCAGGCCCTGCAGGGATGGGATGGATGGATCCAGGCCCCGCAGGGATGGGATGGAGGGGGATGGATGGATCCAGGCCCTGCAGGGATGGGATGGAGGGGGATGGATGGATCCAGGCCCTGCAGGGATGGGATGGAGGGGGATGGATGGATCCAGGCCCTGCAGGGATGGGATGGATGGATCCAGGCCCCGCAGGGATGGGGATGGAGGGGGATGGATGGATCCAGGCCCTGCAGGGATGGGATGGAGGGGGATGGATGGATCCAGGCCCTGCAGGGACAGCAGCAGATGACCCACCCAGGCTCTGCTCGGCGGTGCCATTGGCAGAGCAGCAGCAGGCAGAGCCGGCCGTGCAGGAAGCTCCACCTGACCCCGAGGAAGCTGCTCATTGTGAGCGCTGGGCCAGGCAGCCGGAGCAGGGTGCGGCGTGTCCCCGGCTGGAGACATTCCAGAACCCTCCGGCCACGTGCTGGGGCCGGCAGCCGGGAGCGGAGCGGCCGCCGCGGCCCCTTCCCGTGACCTGGGAGGGGCACAGCCCCATCCCTGCTCCCATCCCTCGCCGTTCCAGCCTTCCATCCCGCCCGGGGAGGGCCCCTGGCCCGCTGCCACGGCCGCCGGCGGCCAAGCGCCGTCCCCGAGCGCGTGCGGGCGGCGCGGGGGCCACCGGGGCCACCGGGTGACCTCGGCGCTGGCGGCGGCCCAGCCTTGGCAGGGAGAGCGTGAGAAAGCAGGGGGCGACACCCAAGTGTCATCACAGCTGCAAAAACTGCTGAGCAGAAAGAGCATAATTACAAAAATATGCGCCCGGAGGCTTTTCCGTGATGGAAACAGAGGCGCGCTTCAGCCCGGCCTGGCAGGGCTGCAAAGCCGGGCTCTGCCGGCCAGGGGGGGTTTAACGAGCCCGGGGGGCTCGGGGTGGCCGGGGGCTCCATAAAGCCTGTCATCACCCCGTGTGGCGTATCTGCCAGATGAAGGAGGAACATAACACACCCCGTTAAAATTAACAAAGCTCTTTTTCTTCCTGCTTGGCTTTGGCCCCCTCCTCCTCCTCCTCCTCCTCCTCCTCCTGGCTGCCCCTCACCCCCACCCCGGCTCCTTGGCTGCCGCTGTTTGCAAAGTGACTTCAGGAACTGATAAAGCTCTTTAAGGGCAGCCAAACACCGGGCCGGCCTCACATGGCAACGCTGGGAGGAATGTCCCACCACCGCACAGCACGGGCGTGACATTAAAATGGAATCCGCTCGCTTGACGCAGGCAAAAAAGAAAAAATAAAAAAAGAAAAAAACAACCCAGGCATGTGCCACCATGTCCCCAAGGCCTGCTTCTCTGTGCCCTTGACACGTGGCTTGCAGGCGGGCAGTGCCACCAGGGCCACGGGGCTGCACTGCTTTAACCTCGCTGGCAGCAGGGGACAGCCAGAAAAAAGGGAACAGCCAAAAAAACAAGGGAATGGCCAAAAAAAAAGGGAATTTCTGCAGTGCTGGTGTCTCCTGGGGAAGGGCTGGGAGGGTCTGTCCCTCTGCCAAGCCCTGGGACACCAGGCTGTGGGTTTGGCTGTGCTGATCAGGCTGTGGGGACACTGCTAATTAATTAATTGCACGTCAGCTGGTGGGAAGGCGGAGGCTGCCGTGACCTCCCTGGGCTGAGATGTGGATCCCAGGGAAGTGCCCTTTGCTCCTGCCTCGCCACGGCTCCAGGCATGTGACATCCCACCCTTCCCCCACCAGGCACTGGGCGTCCTGTCCCCCTCCTGAGCCCCCGAGGAGCAGGGACAGCAGATCTCTGCTGTCCCCATGTCCCCAGATCTCTGCTGTCCCCGTGTCCACAGATCTCTGCTGTCCCCATGTCCCCAAATCTCTGCTGTCCCCATATCCCAGATCTCTGCTGTCCCCATGTCCCCAGATCTCTGCTGTCCCCGTGTCCACAGATCTCTGCTGTCCCCATGTCCCCAAATCTCTGCTGTCCCAATGTCCCCAGATCTCTGTAATCCCAATGTCCCCAGATCTCTGCAATCCCAGTGCCCAAATTTCTGCAATCCCAATCCCCAGATCTCTCCTGTCCCAATGTCCCCAGATCTCTCCTGTCCCTGTCCCCAGACCTCTGCAGTCCCAATGTCCCCACACATCCCAGTGTCTCCCACTCCTTGCTGTCTCCCTGCCCCCAAAAACAGCTCCCACCCCAACCAGAGCCCCAAAACCAGCTCCCACCTCAAGAAAAACCCCCAAAACAGCTCTCACCCCAACCAGAACCCCCAAAACAGCTCCCACCCCAAGCACAGCCCCAAAAGCAGCTCCCAGCGCAAGCAGAGCCCCAAAACAGCTCCCACTCTAACCAGAACACCAAAACCAGCTCCCACTCCAACCAGAGCCCCAAAAACAGCTCCCACCCCAAGAAAAACCCCAAAACAGCTCCCACCCCAAGAAGAACCCCCAAACCAGCTCCCACTCCAGCCAGAGCCCCAAACCAGCTCCCAGCCCAAGCAGAGCCCCTTCCCCTCCTGCAGGAGGGACCCCAAGCCCCGGGGTGCTGTCCCCACACCCCATTTCGCAGCAGGAGGTGTCTGGGCCTCCAGGAAATCTCTGCTGCTGCACTTGAGCGGCCTGCAGCAAGGGAGGCAAACAAAGGTTATGGTCCAGGTGTAAATAGGAGTATCTCCAGCCTTTATCTAATCGAAGTTACATTTTTATCTTTACTGCCACTGGTGTTTAAATGTTTGCACTACTTTTTTAACTGGCAAATGGAAGAGGGGCCATAAACGCGAGGCGCATTCCCACTGCGGCGGATCCAGGGCTGCATTTGCTCTCCCAATGAATGCCAGCCTCAGTTCCTGGAGTGAACCAAGAGCCCCGGCACAGGCAGGGCCATCACCAGGCTGCTGCTGGAGGGGACGTGCCTCAGGAATGGTTATTTACCCATCCCAGCCACGTTCAGCCCCGCTGTCTCCAGTTAAATCCCATTACACAGCAGCAGGAGCGGAGCTCGCTGCAGGCCCCCAGCTGCCTGCCAGGCTGCAGGTCTAAAACCAGATATTTTCATCCTAGAAATGCCCTAAAAGCTGGGAGGGGAAGCAAAAAAAAGCCCTGTGTGAAGGTGGCTGAGGCCTGGGGAGGTGTGTGGGGTGCCAGCAGCCACACGAGGCACGGGAGAAGATTTCCAGCTGGGAAAGGAGAAATCTTGGAGCAGAGTGGGATCTCAGTGGGATTTTGTCCATCAGGGGGGAATTAACAGCCCTAAAATCACTTTTCCCTCTCAGAAGGACACAGGGGATGAAGCCCAGGTCTTTGCCCACACAGCCAGACGTGGGCCAGCACCATTTCAGACCAGCTGCTTGCCAGGCTGCAGGCCTAAAACCAGATATTTTCATCCCAGAAATGCCCTAAAGGCTGGCAGGAAAAGCAAAAAAAGGCCCTGTGTGAAGGTGGCTGAGGCCTGGGGAGGTGTGTGGGGATGACAGCAGGCACGCAGGAGAAGATTTCCAGCTGGGAAAGGAGAAATCCTGGAGCAGAGTGGGATCTCAGTGCCTCTTCAATGGAATTCTGTCCTAGAATTCTAGGGTTAAGAGCCCTAGAATTGCTTTTCTCTCAGAAGGACATGGGATGGAGCCCAGGTCTTTGCCCACGCACCCAGACGTGGGCCAGCACCATTTCAGGCCAGCTGCTTGCCAGGCTGCAGGCCTAAAACCAGATATTTTCATCCCAGAAATGCCCTAAAGGCTGGCAGGAAAAGCAAAAAAAGGCCCTGTGTGAAGGTGGCTGAGGCCTGGGGAGGTGTGTGGGGATGACAGCAGGCACGCAGGAGAAGATTTCCAGCTGGGAAAGGAGAAATCCTGGAGCAGAGTGGGATCTCAGTGCCTCTTCAATGGAATTCTGTCCTTCATGGACAGGTTAAGAGCCCTAGAATTGCTTTTCTCTCAGAAGGACATGGGATGGAGCCCAGGTCTTTGCCCATGCACCCAGACGTGGGGCAGCACCATTTTAGGCCAGCTGCCTGCCAGGCTGCAGGCCTAAAACCAGATATTTTCATCCCAGAAATGCCCTAAAGGCTGGCAGAAGATTTCCAGCTGGGAAAGGAGCAGTCCTGGAGCACAGTGGGATCTCAGTGCCTCTCCAATGGAATTTTGTCCATCAGGGATGGATTAACAGCCCTAAAATCGCTTTTTTTTCTCTCAGAATTACACGAGATGGAGCCCAGGTGTTTGCCCATGCAGCCAGACTGGGCCAGCACCAGTTTGGGGTGAAAGTGCAGCCCAGCAGGGCAGGATTCCCAGTGATTCCCAGTGATTCCCAGTGATTCCCAGTTCCCTGTGGAAGGCACAGGTGGATCCTCCCCTGCCCCGCGGAGCTCCTTGCGAGCACGCAGGGAAGGGCTGGCTCCCCGCCCCGGCACAGGCAGGGCCATCACCAGGCTGCTGCTGGAGGGGACGTGCCTCAGGAATGGTTATTTACCCATCCCAGCCACGTTCAGCCCCGCTGTCTCCAGTTAAATCCCATTACACAGCAGCAGGAGCGGAGCTCGCTGCAGGCCCCCAGCTGCCTGCCAGGCTGCAGGCCTAAAACCAGATATTTTCATCCTAGAAATGCCCTAAAAGCTGGGAGGGGAAGCAAAAAAAAGCCCTGTGTGAAGGTGGCTGAGGCCTGGGGAGGTGTGTGGGGTGCCAGCAGCCACACGAGGCACGGGAGAAGATTTCCAGCTGGGAAAGGAGAAATCTTGGAGCAGAGTGGGATCTCAGTGGGATTTTGTCCATCAGGGGGGAATTAACAGCCCTAAAATCACTTTTCCCTCTCAGAAGGACACAGGGGATGAAGCCCAGGTCTTTGCCCACACAGCCAGACGTGGGCCAGCACCATTTCAGACCAGCTGCTTGCCAGGCTGCAGGCCTAAAACCAGATATTTTCATCCCAGAAATGCCCTAAAGGCTGGCAGGAAAAGCAAAAAAAGGCCCTGTGTGAAGGTGGCTGAGGCCTGGGGAGGTGTGTGGGGATGACAGCAGGCACGCAGGAGAAGATTTCCAGCTGGGAAAGGAGAAATCCTGGAGCAGAGTGGGATCTCAGTGCCTCTTCAATGGAATTCTGTCCTAGAATTCTAGGGTTAAGAGCCCTAGAATTGCTTTTCTCTCAGAAGGACATGGGATGGAGCCCAGGTCTTTGCCCATGCACCCAGACGTGGGGCAGCACCATTTTAGGCCAGCTGCCTGCCAGGCTGCAGGCCTAAAACCAGATATTTTCATCCCAGAAATGCCCTAAAGGCTGGCAGAAGATTTCCAGCTGGGAAAGGAGCAGTCCTGGAGCACAGTGGGATCTCAGTGCCTCTCCAATAGAATTTTGTCCATCAGGGATGGATTAACAGCCCTAAAATCGCTTTTCTCTCTCAGAAGGACATGAGATGGAGCCCAGGTGTTTGCCCATGCAGCCAGACTGGGCCAGCACCAGTTTGGGGTGAAAGTGCAGCCCAGCAGGGCAGGATTCCCAGTGATTCCCAGTGATTCCCAGTGATTCCCAGTGATTCCCAGTTCCCTGTGGAAGGCACAGGTGGATCCTCCCCTGCCCCGCGGAGCTCCTTGCGAGCACGCAGGGAAGGGCTGGCTCCCCATAAAACTCCCGGGCAAGTCGAGGGCACGGCTGGTGTTTGTCTGTGTCAGGGTCAACGCGGCGGGGGCAAATTCCAGCCATAAAAAAAACCAACCAAACAAAAAAACCCCAACAAAAACCACAAAAAAAAAAACACAACCAAAAAAACCCCAAACCAAAAAAAAAAAAAATCCAAAACCAAAAAACCACAAAGCCAAAAAAAAACCACCACCAAAAAAACCCCCCAACATTAAAAATACCCATTAAAAGAACCATTAAAAAACCCCAAACAAAACAGAACCAAACCAAAAGCAAACCAAACAAACAAAAAAAACCCCAAAAAACCCACAAAAAACCCCAAACCAAACAAAAAAAAAAAAACCACCAAAAAAACCCTCCCAACATTAAAAAACTCATTAAAAGAACCATTAAAAAAAACCCAAACAAAACAAAACCAAAACCAACCAAAAACAAACAAAGAAACCCAAAAATCCCCCAGAGTGAGAGGAGAGAAGAGAGGTGAGGAGAGAGTGAGAGCATCGGTGCCGGCAGTGCCAGAAGGAGTCCAAAGTTTTTGGGGGAGTTTTTGGGGACATTTCAGGGGAGTTCCCGTGTGTTTCTGAGGGTGTTTTGGGGTTATTTTTGGAAATGTTTCAGGGGTCGTTTGGGGTGGTTTGGGTGTATCAAGGGGTGTTTTTTGGGGTTTTTTTGGCAATGTTTCAGGTG
The DNA here is from genome assembly GCF_014805655.1 of Passer montanus. Classification (NCBI taxonomy): domain Eukaryota; kingdom Metazoa; phylum Chordata; class Aves; order Passeriformes; family Passeridae; genus Passer; species Passer montanus. The sequence goes on along the minus strand of NW_024371260.1, from coordinate 1,192,462 downwards.
TTTTTTGGGAATGTTTTTGGTGGGGTTTTTTGGGGATGTTTTGTGGGTATTTTGGGATGGATTTTGGTGTTTCTGGGGGTGTTTTCAGTGGTATTTAGGGTGTGTTTTGGGAGGTTTTTAGGGTGTTTCAGGGGTGTTTTCGAGGTGTTTCTGGGGGTGTTTTTAGCATGATTTTGGGGTGTTTTGGGGGATATTTTATGTGGGTTTTGGTGTGGTTTTTGGGGTATTTTTTGGGATATTTTGGGGATATCAGAGGGTTTTTGAGGTTGTTTCTAGGGGTGTTTTTGAGGTGTTCTTGGTGCGTTTTTTAGGAATGTCTCCGGGGTATTTTGGGATGTTTCTGCTCACTGCTCCTCCCGGATCCCATTCCAGGGCAGGATTCCCACATCCCCTGTGCCTGCAGCCAGCCAGGGTGACAAACCTGAGCACAGGGGTGACAAACCCGAGGACAGGGGTGACAAACCCCAGCACGGGGGTGACAAACCCGAGGACAGGGGTGACAAACCCCAGCACGGGGGTGACAAACCCGAGGACAGGGGTGACAAACCCCAGCTGGATGCCAGCTGTGCCCTCCTGGGCAGGTGGGGGGGGAGCTCCGGTGCTCCTTGTGACACTCTGGGAGGGTGACACGCCACCCTGGGAGGGGACAGCAGCGCTCTGGGGCTCTGAAGGCGCCCCGCAGGAAAAGGGACACAGCTGGCCCCAGAAATGTCGGGTTTTTGTGAAGTCCCTCCCTGTCTGCCAAAGGAGGATGTGATGTAACACATCCTAAATCTGCGTTCTTGGAGGTTTGGGTGCTTTTTGCCCTCCCCACGCCCAGATTCCCTGATCTGATCCTGCAGAGCACACACAGGTGGCATTTTCAGCCTCCAGCAGCACAAAAGGGAGATTTTTTTAAAAAATACCTTATTGTAAGAATCCATCTCTCCTTGTGCTGTAGCTGGGATTCATTTCAGGATTCTGCTGCAGAGCACACACAGGTGGCATTTTCAGCCTCCAGCAGCACAAAAGGGAGATTTTTTTTAAAATACCTTATTTTAAGAATCCAACTCTCCTCGTGCTGTAACTGGGATTCATTTCAGGACATTCCCTGCCCATCCAGAGCTGTGGCACCAAGAAACCTCAGGAGTTTTCCTGCTCCAGCTTCTCCCTGTTTCACCAACAGGAGCAGAGCAGGAGATAAAGGGAAAAAAAAAAATTATCTAGGGCAAAGCCAAGCTCCAACTCCCCCTCAGCTCAGCTTTTGTCACGCTGATTAAAGCTGCAGCGAGCTGGGCTGGGGTGATTGATCCTCTGCAGAGCGGCTGGGGCTGAGCTGAATTTGCTGATCAATACCTGCACCAGGCTCTCCCCGAGCTGCCACAGGCACCCAGAGCTCCCAGGGCCTGGACGTTCCCCTTTCCAGGAGGGAAAGCAGGGTCTGGACATTCCCCCTTTCCAGGAGGGAAAGCAGGGTCTGGACATTCCCCCTTTCCAGGAGGGAAAACAGGGCCTCGGGATGAAGGGGAGAAAAGCACCACCCAAAGGGAGCCCACAGGGCCAGGTGGGCTGAGGTTTATTTCAATCCCATGCTCTGGAGTAACCAGAAAGGCTCCAACCTCCCCAAAATTCAGTGTCCTGTGTGCCCCTGGCCTGGATGTCTTGTCCTCACCAGGTGACACCAGTTTGTGCTGGGATCCCCCAGCAAAACTCCTCCCTGAGTCAGCCGTGCTCCAAGCAGAGCCTGCTCTGCCCCAAACCCGGGGTTTTGGGGTTTTCCCGGCTCTGGCTCATGTCTTTTTATTGGGAATTAATGATGTGCCCCTCGTCTGGCTGCCCGGGCACTGTGCCACCCTGTCCCAGCCCGTCCCAGTAATGAACCAGGAGCTTGTAGGGCTTTGGAAAGGGATTGAGAGAGGAGCTGGGGCTGGGGCAGGGCTGGGAGCAGCAGGGACAGGGACAGGGCTGGGAGCAGGGACAGGGCTGGGAGCAGGGACAGAGATGGGAGCAGGGACAGGGATGGGAGCAGGGACAGGGATGGGAGCAGGGACAGGGATGGGAGCAGGAGCAGGGACAGGGATGGGAGCAGCAGAAATGGGAGCAGCAGGGACAGGGATGAGAGTGGCAGGGCTGGGAGCAGGGACAGGGCTAGGAGCAGCAGCAGGCACATCCTAATGACCATTTCCCCGTGCGGGGGGAGCTGCTTCGTGCCTGGGAAAGGCGAGCCAGGCACGCAGCCTGCTCTGCCACCCACGCAGCCGCCACTGGAGCTGCTGGCGTGTGTCACAGGAGCTGCTCGTCATCCTCCTCCCCCTCCTCCTCCTCCTCCCCCCCGCCGCTGTCACTCGTGCAGCCACCTCGGCGCTGCCTGGGCTGCCAAAGGGCTCTCCCCCCTTTCCCAAAATTGTCCGTGCTGCGTTTGCAGCGTGGGCTGAGCCCGGGGCGCTTCTCCATCCTGCGCCGCTCGCCCCCGGAGCGCGGCGTGTGTTTATTTCTGTGTTTGCACACATCCCCTCCCCTTCCTTCCTCCTCTCCCGGGCTATTTTTTCTCCTGGCCCGCGTTTCTCCCGCTGTCAGCCTCCCCTCCTGCCTGGTGAGAACAAACATTGCCCAGCCGCTAATTCCTATCTGCTCCAGCCAAAACACCGGCAGCTGGACAAGACGGATGGGCTGCTCCTGCAGGCTCTGGCAGGGAGCAGCACCAATCCCTGCCGAGGATGGAGCGCCCCCAAAATGCCCTTTTGGAGCAGCAGCTCCTCCGGGATGACCTGGATAACCTCCTGCCCTCGAGGGAACTCTCCTCCGCAGGCAGGGCAGGGTTAATTCCCCAAGCACGGAGGTGCTGCCGCGTGTCTCTGGCTGTGGCTGGGTGTTTCCTTGCTGTGCAGGCACATTCCTGAGCCCAGGTCCTCTGAGCTCAGCTCCATCTGATCCCAGCTCCTCTGATCCCTGCCCCATCTGATCCCAGCTCTATTTGAACCCAGCTCCATCTGATTCCTGCTAGATCCAATCCCTGCTCCATCTGATTCCTGCTAGATCCAATCCCTGCTCCATCTCATCCCTGCTTCTGATCCCAGCTCCTCTGATCCCAGTTCCCCTGATCCCTGCTCCATTTGAACCCAGCTCCATCTGATTCCTGCTAGATCCAATCCCTGCTCCATCTCATCCCTGCTTCTGATCCCAGCTCCTCTATCCCAGTTCCACTTGATCCCTGCTCCATCTAATCCCTGCTCCATTTGATCCCAGCTCCATTTGAACCCAGCTCCATCTAATCCCAGTTCCATCTGATCCCAGCTCCTCTTATCCCAGTTCCACCTGATCCCAACTCCTCTAATCCCAACTCCTCTGATCCCAATTTCTCTGATCCCAGCTCCATCTAATCCCAACTCCTCTGATCCCAGCTCCTCTAATCCCAGTTCCATCTAATCCCAGCTCCTCTGATCCCAGCTCCTCTGACCCCAGCTGCTCCCTGCCTGCCCCGTGCTGATGGATCCCTCACGGAACGTTTGGGGTGGGATCTCTGAGATCAGGCAGAGGTTGAGGAAATCCATCCTGTTCTGGTGTCCCTGGGTTTCCAGACATTTCAGGGAGCTGGAGGCACCACGCAGCCACGGAGAGCCTGGAGTTTGACACCTCCTGGAGGACCCAGGGATGCAGGATGGGGATGGGGATGGGGATAGGGAAGGTTCAGTGGATGCCATCCCCAGCTCTGGGAATTTAAACATCTCCCACACCCCAAAAATGCTGAGGGCAGAACTGGGGCCGTGCACAAATCCCAGGGCAAGGCTGGTTCTTCAGAGAGCTGGCTGCAGTCTGTGCCAGAGGGAGGGAGATCCACATCTCCGTGTCCCTCGAGGCGCTCCAGGAACGAGGAACTGAACCCCACAGGGCTGGGCCAGCACAAGGCTCGGCTCTGGGACGTGGCCTCAGCCCCAGTGATTGATGACCCCGGAGCCCCTGATCTCCCCCACAGCCAGGACACTGCCCAGGGTCCCTCTGACCGCAATTAAAGTGACAGCCAATTAACCAAATTGCCTTCAGAGCTCCTAGAGGAAGCTAAACCCAAGGAATCCGGAGTCAGGGAAGCTTGGCAAGCAGCGCTCTCCAGGCTCTGCTGCAGTGCTGTCCCGTGGGAAAAGGGAAGCCTTGGGCTTGATTTTTTATCCTTTTCTATCCCTTCTTTTATTTTCCAGGCTAAGCCCTTGGAGCGGATGCGCTATCCCAGAAATCCGATTCATTTTCCAGTGAGGAGTTTGCTTTTTAAACACAGGCACAAGACAGATCTCTTTTACTTTTATTTTTTTTCTCTCTCTCCCAAGGACAAGTGGAACATCCCTGCCTTCACTTGTACCTGGTTGTTGTTGCTGGCTGGCAAAGCCTGCCCTGCAAGAGGCTCCTGGCGCTTTCCAGACATTTGGATCCCTGGAAGTGTCCAAGGCCAGGCTGGACACTGGGATGCTGGAAGGTGTCCCTGCCCATGGAAGGGGATGGAAAAGCAGCGTCTTCAACCAAAACCCAAACCAAGCCATGATTTCCCATTCCTCCTAAAGTCTTCAACCAAAACCCAAACCAAGCCACGATTTCCCACTACCCCTGAGGCCTTCGACCATTCCAACCCAAACTAGTCCATGATTTCCCACTCCTCCTAAGGCCTTCAGCCATTCCAACCCAAACTAATCCATGATTTCCTACTCCTCTTAAGGTCTTGAACCAAAACCCAAACCATTCCATGATTTCCCACTCTTCCTAAAGTCTTCAACCAAAACCCAAACCATCCCAGGATTTCCCACTCCTCCAAAGCTGTTCAACCATTCCAGCCCAAACCATCCCAGGATCTCCCACTCCTCCAAAGGCCTTCAACCAAAACCCAAACCATTCTGTGATTTCCAACTCCTCCAAAGCTGTTCAACCATTCCAGCCCAAACCATCCCAGGATTTCCAACTCCTCCTAAGGACAGGGAAGCAGTTCCTGCATCCCTGGGGCCGCGCCAGGAGCGCAGCGGGGACCAACCTCAGCGAGGGGGAGAGGAAGAGGAAGAGGAAGAGGCAGCCCCAGCCTGCTCAGGTTTTTATTGTTGAGAGCTGCTCCTGTCCCGGCCACATCCGAGCGCGGGTGCCAAATTTGTCATTCCCGATGCAAACCGAGGTGCTAAAAATAAACACGGCAGCTCGGAGGGAAGAACTCCCCGAGCCAAAATCCTCTCCTGACGTGGCACCATCCCCCTGCCTGCCTGGAACACAGACTGCTGCCCCCAGGGCTGCTGCCCTGCCCAACCCGGGCCAGAACCGGGATAGAGCACTGCAAAATGGGATAAAGTACCCCAAAAAGGGATAAAGTACCCCAAAAAGGGACAGAGCACTGCAAACTGGGATAAATCACCCCAAACAGGGATAAATCACCTCAAAAAGAGATAAATCACCCCAAATTGGGATAAATCACCCCAAGCCGGGATAAATCACCTCAAACTGGGATAAATCACCCCAAACTGCGATAAAGCACCGCAAACCAGGATAAAGCACTGAAAACTGGGATAAATCACCCCAAAAAGAGATAAAGCACCCCAAAAAGGGATAAACCACCCCAAACCGGGATAAATCACCTCAAACCAGGATAAAGCACGTCAAACTGGGATAAATCACCTCTAACTGCGATAAATCACCCCAAACTGGGATAAATCACCCCGAACCGGGATAAATCACCTCTCCCCGCCCCGCGCAGCCCCTCGGAGCGTGTGCCGTAGCCTCGGCCTCCCGGGGGTGCCGTGAGCTTTAATTGCTCGCAGACGGCCCCGAGCTCCTCCCAGAAGCTCAGAAGAGCCCAGGCTCGGCACGGCCCGGCTCGGCACGCACATTTCCACATTTCCCCTCCTAATCCATCCCGCCCGCCTGGACCCGTTCCCAGCATTTTGCTCCGACGATTTTTTTTTCTTTCTTTTTTTTTTGGCCTGGTTTAATCCATTTTAATTATCTCGCGCTGATTGCTTTTGCCCTTTGTTTCAAACATTTCAGGTTCTTAATTGCAGCCCGCCTTGCTTGCTGTCGGGGCTGGTTCTTATCAGGCTGGGTTTGTTTTGCAGGGAGAGGGGAGCCAGGCACTGAAGCCCCACTCCGGCTCGTGTTTATTTGTTTGCTTTTCCCCGTGCGGGAAGCGGGCAGGTTTTCACAGCTTCTCCGGGAAAAGGGGCCACCCATTCTGTGCTCTGCGCTTTGCCAGCAGATCACTGAGGCCTTGAAAGTAAACAGGAGATTTTTTTTGGCCGCCTCCCGTGGTGAATGAGAGGCTCCTGGGGCTTTTTTGGGGGCGGCTGCAGCAGTGGAGCAGCCTGAGACCTCGCCTGAACCTTGCAGGGCTCAGCCTGGGGTGGGCTCAGGGATGCTGCAAGGCCCAGGGGGGATTTTGGGATGTTCTGAAACCCAGGATGGATTTTGGGATGTTCTGAAACCCAGGATGGATTTTGGGATGTTCCAGAGCGGTTTTTGGGATGTTCTGAAACCCAGGATGGATTTTGGGATGTTCTGAAGCCCAGGGTGGATTTTGGGATGCTCCAAAGCCCAGGGGGGATTTTGGGATGTTCCGAAGCCCGGGGTGGATTTTGGATGTTCTGAAGCCCAAACTGGGCACACACTGGGGCACAGACAGAACCCAAACCGGGCACAGAGAACCCAAACTGGGCACAGAGAACCCAAACTGGGCACACAGAGCCCAAACTGGGCACAGAGAACCCAGACTGGGAACACACAGAGAACCCAAACTGGGCACACAGAGCCCAAACTGGGCACACACAAAACCCAGACTGGGAACACACAGAGCCCAAACTGGGAACACACAGAGCCCAAACTGGGCACACACAGAGAACCCAGACTGGGCACACACAGAACCCAGACTGGGCACACACAGAGCCCAAACTGGGAACACACAGAGCCCAAACTGGGCACACAGAACCCAAACTGGGAACACACAGAGCTCACACCTTCCCTCCTGGCTGTGCCCAGCCCCTGCCCTTCCTCTGCCCTGTCCCTCCTCACCCTCGGTGCCCAGCCCGGGGTGTCCCCGCTGCTGGCCGTGTCACCTTTCAGTGCCCCCTGGCACAGGCCCGGGCTCTGCGTGCCACCACCCCCGCCTTGCCCTGCTGTGTCCCCGCTCTGCTGGCACTGTCCCCTCCCGGGCGGGCGTGTCCCTGCCCCCGAGGAGCGGGGACGTCCCGGTGTCATTGTCGCTGTCTGCCTCGCCCTGAACGATGCGCTGACAGGATCCAGCAGGCACCAATCCCAGCCCTGGATCCTCTCCAGGATGGGTTTTTTTCCTCATTTCTAATTTTTTTTTTTTAAATCCACGGGAGCCCAAAGCCTTCCAGCATTTGGGAAAGCAGCGACAGGAAACGAGGCAGGGGGGGGAGTTTTAGGAGCTGTTGAGGCGGCTGCGGTGCTTGACATTCCCAGAACGCAGCAGGCAGGCCCGGCCCGCCCATCCCCGGAGCTGAGCTCAGCTCCTGCCCCACAAACACATCCCTGGGAGCCCCACAAACACATCCCTGGGAGCCCCACAAACACATCCGTGGGTGTCTCATCCATCCCCTGAGCTGAGCTCAGCTCCTGCCCCACAAACACATCCCTGGGAGCCCCACAAACACATCCCTGGGTGCCCATCCATCCCCTGAGCTGAGCTCAGCTCCTGCCCCACAAACACATCCCTGGGAGCCCCACAAACACATCCGTGGGTGTCTCATCCATCCCCTGAGCTGAGCTCAGCTCCTGCCCCACAAACCATCCCTGGGAGCCCATCCATCCCTGGGAGCCCCACAAACACATCCCTGGGAGCCCCACATCCCTGAGTGCCCCACAAAACCATCCCTGGGTGCCCATCCATCCCCCCCTATCCCATCCATCCCCTCCTGCCCCACATCCCTGCAGCCCACCAGGCACGGTCCCCTGGGCAGCAGCCTGGGGGAATTTGGGAGGCAGTCACAGTATTTTATCCCCGCAGGCAGGCTCGGGAAGCCTCCCCGGTTTTTTAAAGGAAAGCTCAGGAAGCCTCCCCGGTTTTTTTATTCCTGTAGGAAATCTCGGGAAGCCTCCCCGATCTTTTATCCCCCAGGAATCTCGGGAAGCCTCCCCGTTTTTTATTCTTGGAGGAAGACTCGGGAAGCCTCCCCAGTTTTTTATTCCTGTAGGAAATCTCGGGAAGCCCCCCCGGTTTTTTATCCCCCAGGAAGGCTTGGAAAGCCTCCCGGTTTTTTCAAGGCAAGCTAGGGAAGCCTCCCCGGTTTTTCCAAGGCAGGCTAGGGAAGCCTCCCCGGTTTTTTATTCCTGTAGGAAATCTCGGGAAGCCTCCCGGTTTTTTATCCCCCCAGGAATCTCGGGAAGCCTCTCCCGGTTTTCCAGGCAGGCTCGGGAAGGCGCCCGGCGGGGCTGCCGCAGCTGGATGCTCTGTCACATCCGTGTTTTCCTTCCTCCGGGCGCAGCTGCTCCCCGGGCCCCCCCGGCACGCTCGGGGCCGCCTCCCTGCCCCGGGCACGGCTCATCCCACGGCTCCAGGAAGGTTCTGGGCCGCGGGACCCTCCCGGCCCTGCGGTGCGGGGCAGCTCCAGCCCTGGGGAGCCTTTTGGGGTCGGGGTCAGGCCCCGGCAGCGGGGCTGTGCGGAGGGAGCCACGGCGTTAATTAGAGGAGCTGCGTGCCTGCCAGGAGCCAAAGCAGTCCCTGGAAGCTGGAAAAAGCCTTGGCATCCCGCTGGCAGCCTGGCACGGGCTCAGCTCCCTCCCTACCTGCTGAGGGAAATCTGGCCAGGAGAAAAGCCAAAAAAAAACCCCAAACCCTCCTCCCTTTTCCCATGCCGGCCCCCGGAGCGAGCAGCGGCCGGAATGCCAGAATTCCTCCCCCAAAATCGCAGCTGGAGAGCGGCCCGGCCCCGCACACAAAGGGGAGAGCGGGATAAAGGCAGCACGCACGGGGCACGGACACACACACACGGGCTGGGGGCTGGGAGCGAGCCCGGGCGGGGAGGAAAAATTTCCTGCTGGCCTCTTGAAAGGTGTGTTATTTGTTCAAGGCTGTCCAAACATTTGCGGAGCGCTGGCAGCCGCGGAATGTGTGCGAGAGCCGCGGCGGCGTGGCCGAGGCGTGGGAAAGCTCTGCTCTCCTCAACCTTTCCAGGCTTGTTCCCCCTCAGGCAGGGATTCAATAAAACCCGAGCCAGAGATTTATTGAGCTGATAATGACAGCTCCAGTCGGCAGGCAGACACCGGCAGGGCCCCCCGGCGGGGCACAGGGACTCCCAAGGCGCTGAGGAGGTGCCAGAGCCGGCCTGGGGTGGGGCGTGGGGTGGGGGCTGCACCTGGGGGACCCCAAAGGGGTCAGGAGGGAGCTGAGACCCCAGAGCAGAGACCCCAGAGCAGAGATCCCAGAGCAGAGATCCCAGAGCAGAGACCCCAGAGCCAAGATCCCAGAGCAGAGACCCCAGAGCCCCCAACCTCGGGACAGGGCTGGGGGCTGCACGTGGGGGACCCCAAAGGGGTCAGGAGGGAGCAGAGAACCCAGAGCAGAGACCCCAGAACTTTCCCCAAACAGGGCTGGGGGTGCATTTTTGTTAGCCCAAATGGGTCAGGAGGGAGCAAAGATCCCAGAGCAGAGATCCCAGAGCCCCCAACCCCAGGACAGGGCTGGGGACTGCACCTGAGGTACCCCAAATGGGTCAGGAGAGATCAGAGACCCCAGAGCCTTCCCCAAACAGGGCTGGGGGTGCATTTTTGTTATCCCAAATTGGTCCAGAGGGAGCAGAGATCCCAGAGCAGAGATCCCAGAGCCTCCAACCCCAGGACAGGGCTGGGGGCTGCACTTTTGTTATCCCAAATGGGTCAGGAGGGAGCAGAGACCCCAGAACCTTCCCAGGACAGGGCTGGGGGCTGCACCCGGGTTCCCAGCAAGGGCAGAGCCCGACTGCAGCCCCTGTCACCCTGCCAGGGGAGCTCCTGGCAGCCGTGCAGCACTCCTGGCTGTGGGAATGGCTGCTGGCCTTGCCCCGGGGTCACAACGTCCTGGCAGTGCCATGGGGCAGGCTGGGCACTGTCCCCAGGGTCACAACGTCCTGGCAGTGCCATGGGGCGGGCTGGGCACTGTCCCCAGGGTCAGAATGTCCTGGCAGTGCCATGGGGCAGGCTGGGCACTGTGCTGGGGTCACAGCTGGCACTGGGGACTGTGCCATGGGCTGGGCACTGTCCTGGGGTCACAGTGTCCTGGCAGTGCCATGGGATGGGCTGGCCGCCTCTCCTGGGGTCACAGTGTCCTGGCAGTGCCCTGGGGCCGGCTGGGCACTGTCCTGGCGTCACGGTGGCATGGGTGTGCCAGGCTGGGCGCCTCTCCTGGCGTCACAACGTCCTGGCAGTGCCATGGGGCAGGCTGGGCACTGGGCTGGGGTCACAGCTGGCACTGGGGACTGTGCCATGGGCTGGGCACTGCCCTGGGGTCACAGTGTCCTGGCAGTGCCCTGGGGCCGGCTGGGCACTGTCCTGGCGTCACGGTGGCATGGGTGTGCCAGGCTGGGCGCCTCTCCTGGCGTCACAACGTCCTGGCAGTGCCATGGGAGGGGCTGGGCACTGTCCTGGAGTCACGGTGTCCTGGCTGTGCCAGGCTGGGCACCTCTCCTGGTGTCACAATGTCCTGGCAGTGCCATGGGAGGGGCTGGGCACCTCTCCTGGGGTCACAGTGTCCTATAATATTTTACAGTTTTGAATTTGTAATCGATCTATTTATAATATTTATAAACGTTATAATAATGATAATATTTATCCTTTTCTATTTCTTTTATCGAGTTTTACCCGCGTGCACCACTCCCCCCAGCAGCAGCAGCCTCCTGGCGGCCTCAGCCCGGAGCAGGGAGCAGAATTCCAGGATTTGTGCCCCAGGGACACGTAGGCAGGCTGGCAGCCAGGGCACAGCGACAGGGCCAGCCCTGCGTGCCACAGCTGAGCGGGTGGCCCTGGCCCCGCTGGGGACAGAGCTGTCCTTGTGCCTCCCGAGGGAGCTGCTGTGCCAGCGCAGGGACACGCAGGGACAGGAGCCAGGGAGGGGCTGGGAGCTCCTGGAGCCACCGGGGGAACGGCTGGGGAACCCGGCTGGGAGCTCTGATTGCCCAGAAAATGCTGTGGAAAAAACATAAATACACCCGGGATTTATCCACGGGGAAATCTCCTGGAAAGCTCAGCTGAGAGCTCTGATTTCCCCAAAAATGCTGCAGAAAAAAACTCAAATACACCCGGGATTTATCCACGGGGAAATCTGCTGGGAAAACTTGGCGGAGAGCTCTGATTTCCCAAAAAAAAAAAAAAAAATGCAGCAGAAATGAACCCAAGGTGAACCAGAATGGTCCCAAAATGAACCCAAGATGAACCAGAATCGTTTGGTATAGTATATACAAAAAAAAATGCAGCAGAAATGAACCCAAGGTGAACCAGAATGGTCCCAAGATGAAGCAGAATGGTTTGGTACAGTATATACAGTATATATAGTATATTATTTTTAAGTAATATATAGTAATATAGATGATGATAATAATAATATAGATAATAACAATATATATCACAATATAGATTTTAATAATATATATAATAAAATAATAAATTAGCCTTCTGTCTGTATACTTTCAGTATTCTTTATAATAGTATTTTAAAAATAATATATAATAATATAGATCATATTAATATAGATCATAATAATATAAATCACAATATATATTTTAATAATATAGATCGCTAAATAATGAATTATCCTTCTAAGAACACGGAGTCAGATCCATCATTTCCTCCCTTCCTTTGGGAACCCCACAAATCTAAGACCCCATCAGTGGGAGCTGCGACCCCCTGATGGATCCAGGTGCCATCCCGGGTGCCATCCCCGGTGCCCAGACCCAGCCGTGCCTCCCTTCCCGAGGGAGCAGCAGAGCTGATCCCGACTCCCAGGTCCCACCCAAGGGCTGGGCGCTGCAATTAGCGGGCGGCGCTAATTGCCTCTAATGACCCGGCCTCAAAGGGTTCACCGGGGGCGGCGCGGGGCTGGGGTGACACCCAGGGCTGGGTGACACCCAGGGCTGCGGTGACACCCAGGGCTGGGTGACACCCAGGGCTGCGGTGACACCCAGGGCTGGGTGACACCCAGGGCTGGCGCTGGGCGCTGTCACAGCCGCCCTGCTCGCCACGCCCGGTGCAATTCCAGCCCTGCCGCCCCGGCAGCTCCAGGCTGGGCAGAGTTCCAGAATAAAGCAGGGATTTGTGAAAAGGATCTCCTCCATGGAGCCACCTCGGGCAGCACCGGAGCCCAGCCAGGGCTGCACACAAGGTGAACCAGAATGGTCCCAAAATGAGCCCAAGGGGAACCAAAATGGTCCCAAAATGAACCCAAAGTGAATCCAAATGGTCCCAAAATGAACCGAAGAGGAACCAAAATGGTCCCAAAATGAACCCAAGAGGAACCAAAATGGTCCCAAAATGAACCAAGATGGTCCCAAAATGAGCCCAAGATGAACCAGAATGGTCCCAAAATGAACCCAACGGGAACCAGAATGGTCCCGAAATGAACCCAAGATGAATCAAAATGGCCCCAAAATGAACCCAAAGTGAACCAAAGTGGTCCCAAAGTGAAGCCAAGAGGAACCAAAATGGTCCCGAAATGAACCCAAGATGAACCAAAATGTTCACAAAATGAACCCAAGGAGAACCAAAATGGTCCCAAAATGAACCCAAGGAGAACCAAAATGGTCCCGAAATGAACCCAAGATGAACCTAAATGGTCCCAGAATGAACCTAAGATGAATCAATATGGTTCGAAGATGAACCTAAATGAACGCAAGGTGAACCAAAACGGTCCCAAAATGAAGCCAAGAGGAACCAAAATGGTCCCAAAATGCACGAGCTCTCACGGGGTCTCTCACTTGTACAAATTCTGCTCCATGTGCAGGTTGCAGTTCAGTGTCCAAGCCCAGCTGCAGCCCCTGCAGTCCCATCCTTGTTCTTCCCTCTCCAGCCCACGGGGTTTGTGCTCCTGGGCTGGGATTGGGATCATTTGTCCTTGGTGCCCAGCTGGAGCAGGAATTGTTTTGTCTCCCTGCTCTGTGCACAGAGCTCCCCATCCCCTGATGTGAACCCAGACCCACTCACTAAAGCAGAATCTGAAAAATACAAAAGTTAAAACCCTGAGGCACCAGCACAGAGCCCGAAAAGAGCAAAGGCGGAGCTGAGGGGCAGCGGGGCCGGTCCCGAGGCAGGGAGCTCAGGGAAGCCCTGGGCGCTCCTGCCCTGCCCCAGCTGCCTCTGCCCGACCTCCTGCGTGTGTGTGGCATTGCCTTTGGCTCCCAGGACGGTGCTGACGCTTTTCCATGCAGGAAAGCACCGCAGGAGAGGAATCCGGCTTGGAAAAAAAAAATTAAAAAAAAAAAAAAAGGGAAGAGACGGAAAGAGCAAACCCCAAAGTGCAGCTGGAAAAACACTGCGAGCTCCAGGGTGGCCAAGATCAACAGCAAGGCCAGGCTGCTGCTCTCGGAGGGGAACAGCGGTGGGGTTTGCTGTCCCCGTTCTAATTTGGGATGAAAACAGGAGGAGGGCCATGGGTGCCTGGCCCTCCCAGCCCTTCGCGGCTCATTTCGGGTTCCTGGGAGCGCTCCTGGGGCACCGGTGCTGCAAGAGGCTTCGTTTTTTTGGGCTGTCACTTTTTCTTAAGTGCTGGAGCTGTGTCATCCTGACGGAGGGAGGAATCACCGGCCCTGGCCCCTGCCCTGTCTCTGTCAATTGTGTGCAGGAGTTCCCTCCCTCGCCCACCTTTCCAGTCCAGCTCTTTTTTCACTCTCCATTGCCTTATTGGCATGACACGGTCGGCGAGCATTGCCAAAGTTAATTTATCAAGCCGCCCTCCCTGGAGCCGGCTTTTCTCGGCACAATTGCTCCCCAAGGACTCGGGGACTGCTCGGGCCAGGCCTGAGCGCTGGGGTTTGATGTCCTCGTTAAAGAGCCGTGAAAAACCACCCCAGCCCCGGGCCGTGCCAGCCGGGTGCTCCAGAGCCCGCAGCCTCTGCTCCAGCCCCGGGCAAGGGCTGGGAGTTCACCCCAAGCTTTATTCGGGTTGTAGGCACTCACCGAGCCCCGCAGGGTAAAGCTCAGAGGATGCCCTGACAGTTCCACCTCTCTTCTTCCCTTTCTAGAAGGGAAAAATCGCATTTTCCCCGTTCTTTTGAGGGCTGGGCACAGCAGGTTTGTGCACACACAGAGCCCTGCACGTGCAGGCTGCATCCAGATCTTTCCATGGCTGGGAGAGGATCCCAGCTGGAATCTCATCCCCTGAGAGGATCCCAGCTGGAATCTCATCCCCTGAGAGGATCCCAGCTGGAATCTCATCTCCTGAGATCTCCTTTCCACGGCTGGGAGAGGATCCCAGCTGGAATCTCATCCCCTGAGAGGATCCCAGCTGGAATCTCATCCCCTGAGAGGATCCCAGCTGGAATCTCATCCCCCCTGCCCCTTCCCAGCCCTCGGCAGGCTCCAGATACTCCAGAAAACAAAGCAGCGGCCTCGTAAAGAAAAACCTCCCAGGGAGGCACTTGAGGGAAGATTTCCCCATCCCTGCTCCGGCAGACAATGGTGGGAAGGACTCATCCTCCTCCTTGTCCCCAGGTTCCTCCGGCTCCCGAGGTTCCAGCAGGCTGGGATGGGGCTCCGTGCCCCCTCGGGGGGGCTCTGCTCTCTCCCGAGGGGTTCTGCTCCCCCCGGCATGGCTGGGAGGAGCAGCTCCGGGCAGCACGGAAAGGCTGTGGCGTTTTGGGGATGCTCCAGGGCTGGGGGAGCCGTGAGCAGGGTCCCTGCCTCGGAAGGAGCCGGCAGGAGGGTGTTTTTTGCCCAGAACCTGTTTTCCAGATCCCCTGGCATCCTTCCAGGGCTCTCGCCGCCTGCGTCATCCTTTTACGAGGCTGCCTGCTTCCCCGGGAGCCCCTTCCCTCCCCTCGCTGAGGGTTTATTTATTTGTTTAGAACACTTCTCCTGTCCCCAGGACGCCTTTCATCCTGGAAACGCGGAGCCGCTGCGGTGACAGGAGGGAGGGGACAGCCTGGGGACACCGGGAATCGCTGCCACTCCGTGCTGTCCCCTCGGGGATGCTCCAGAGGCTGCTCCCGGTGGCACCGGGCTCGGCAGGAGCAGGGACAGCGAGCCCCGAGGTCCCAGCACCCGGCCTGGCCACTGTGGCTGTCCCCTCCAGGCACCAGCGGCGGCTCTGGCTCCTCTTTAAAGCGATTTTTGGTCAGCGATGGAGCAATAACGTGGGGATTTGGGAGGGGGCCATGGGCAGGGGATGCCCCTGGTCCAACCCCCCCAGCCTGGCCTGGAACAGCTCCGGGGATGGGGCAGAGAAAAGCCCAAGGATGGCATCCCCAAGGATGGCAGAGATGGCAGAGAAAAGCGCAGGTGGAGCAGCTGTGGAGGGCCGGAGGAGCCCGGGTGTCACCGCCGAGGCGACAGGGCTGGAATCACACTGGAAGCCAGGCTGGGGACAGCCCGACCTGCCAGCCCGGAGAGTGTCAACAGCAATTAGCGGCTCACACCCGGCACAGAGGGGGATAAACACTGCCCGGACAGCCGCAGAGAGGGGATAAACACTGCCCAGCAAAAAAGGGGGGTAAACGCTGCCCTGGCACCCGGCAGAGAGGGGATAAACACTGCCCAGCAAAGAGGGGGGTAAACGCTGCCCTGGCACCCGGCAGAGAGGGGATAAACACTGCCCAGGCAGCCACAGAGAGGGCGATAAACGCTGCCCTGGCACTCTGCAAAGAGGGCAATAAACACTGCCCAGCAAAAAGGGGGATAAACACTGCCCGGACAGCCGGCAAAAAGGGGAATAAACACTGCCCTGGCACCCTCAAAAAGGGGGATAAACACTGCCCAGGCACCCGGCAAAGAGGGCGATAAACGCTGCCCTGGCACTCTGCAAAGATGGCAATCAACACCGCCCTGGCACCCAGCAGTGCCGGCCAGGGGTGCCAGACAGGAGGAGGGCAGCCCGCGGGACAACATCTCCAATTTCCCCCCTTTTTTTTTTTTGCAGGGGAGTTGGCGGCTTGGTGGGACGGATGCTCCCCCATCCCCGACGTTTTCCTGTCCCCCCCAAAGCGCTGCTGTGCCCCGGCTTTGGTGTTTGGTGCCCGGCAGAGCTTCGGAGGGCAGGGAGCGTGGCCAAAGCGGAGGACAGGGATTGCGGAATCACAGCACTGATAAGGAAAAGACCTTTCTGATCAGCAGCCATCCACCAGCGCGGAGCACCATCCCAAAACCTTCGTTTGGCCACGCTGTGCCCACGTGGAGCAGCAGAGAGGAGCTGAGTGCACACTTTGTCACTGAGCCCAGGTCCCCTCCTCCTCCTCCTCCTCCTCAGGAGGATTTGGCTGCCAGAGCTCTCCTGCTCCTCCTGGCAGTGCCCAGGAACCGTGGCTGGCTCGCTCCTGTTGGCACTTGCTGGTGAAAAAGCAAAATAAATAAGTGCTGAGCTCTGGGGGAGGTGGGATTTGGGATTGCAGTTTTTCCTGCAGGAGCACTGGTGGAAGTGGAATTTAGGGTTGCACAGTTTTTCCTCCTGGAGCACTGGGGAGGTGGGATTTGGGGTTGCCCAGTTTTTCCTGCAGAAGCACTGGCGAGGTGGGATTTGGGATTGCCCAGTTTTTCCTGCAGGAGCCCTGGGGAGGTGGGATTTGGGATTGCCCAGTTTTTCCTGCTGGAGCCCCATGGCAGAGAAAGCAGCACTAAGGAGCTGCCACCAGACCAGGCCTGGAATGAAAAATGAAACCTGTGTTCCCTGCAGGCTGCACAGTGGCACTGCTGATGACATTTCCTGCTGGCACCGACAGCCCCAGGCCCTGCTGTGCCAGATGCTGCCGCGGGAGCGAGGCCCTGCCATCCAGCTGGACAGGCTGGGCGGCCAAATGAAGATTGATTCCTTCTTCCAGCACCGAGGAGCAGAGGCCCAGCAGCGCTCAGACGATGCCGTGTGTGCCTGAGCGGGCAGATCGCTCAGGAGGAGAGGGTCTGGCTGCTTCCATCCCAAATCCAGGCTCAGGGAAGGCTGCAGCAGGCTGCTTTCCTCCCCAGCAGGATGTGAGGGCTGCCTGAGCTCAGCTCCTGCCCCTGGAGAGGCTCCAGGCACTGGAGCTCAGCTGAACGTCCCTCCCCGAGTGTCCCTTGGGCTCCTGGAGCCCGAGTCAGGGCTGTCCCTGCTCTCCCCCAGCCCTGGGGCTCGGGGCTGCACCAGCAGGGCACAAAGAGCCTTTGTGGACGTGGGGAGAAGGCAGGAGGGCTCTTCAGGAGCCTGGCACTGCTGCCTGCCCTGCTCCCCATCCCTGCCTTGGCAGCCTATCCCTGCTCCCCAAACCTCCTGCTCTGATCCCCAAATATGCTCCCCTGCTCCCCAAATCTGCTCCCCTGCTCCCCATCTCTTCCTGCCCTCCTCCCCTGCTCCCCAAACCTCCTGCTCTGATCCCCTGCTCCTCAAACCTCCTGCCCCCATCCTCCCGCTCTGCCCAGCACTGCCCACCCCCTGCATTGCTGCATCCCCCAAAATCGGGGATGTGCTCCAGCCTCCAAAGCCTGGCAGCTCTCGGGGAGCCGCTAATCCCACCCCGGGGGCCTCTAATCCCACCCTGAGGAGCCGCTAATCCCACCCGGGCAGCTCCAGGGGATGAGAAGGAGCATCTGGAGAATCCCCGCTGGCACTGCCGGGGCTGGCACTGCCGGGGCTGGCACTGCCGGGGCTGGCACTGCCGGGGCTGGCACTGCTGGGGCTGGCACTGCCGGGGCTGGCACTGCTGGGGCTGGCACTGCCGGGGCTGGCACTGCCGGGGCTGGCAGTGCCCAGGGCTGTCCCCGGCAGTGACAAACAGCAGGCAGGCTCCCTGGCAGATGCGTTCCCGTCAGCTCTGTGCTGCTCCCCTGCAGTCACACGGATCCCATCAGCGCTGCGCTGAACACAAACCAGAGCAGCCACAGCAGCAGCACCGCCCCGGCACAGCCACAAATCTGGGATGAAATCAGGCCAGGGCCCTGCTGAGCCTGGCTCGGGGCTCTGCTGAGCCTGGCTCTGGAGCTCTGCTGAGCCTGGCTCCAGAGCTCTGCTGAGCCTGGCTCCAGAGCTCTGCTGAGCCTGGTTCTATAGCTCT
Source organism: Passer montanus (assembly GCF_014805655.1). Classification (NCBI taxonomy): domain Eukaryota; kingdom Metazoa; phylum Chordata; class Aves; order Passeriformes; family Passeridae; genus Passer; species Passer montanus. The sequence continues at coordinate 1,174,307 of NW_024371260.1, read as the reverse complement.
GCTGAGCCTTGCTCTGGGGCCCTGCTGAGCCGGGCTCAGGGCTCTGCGAGCCGCCAGGACATGCAGGGGCTGCCTGGAAAATCTTTCCTCGGGACAGGGGAATCCGCCCGGGGCAGCTCGCCGCTGTCCAGCGGTTGTGTTTTAGCTGAGGGATGGGAGCTCCCCATGCCCTGTAATTCCGTGGGTTTCAGTTCTGGGTGGGAGCTCCGTGTGCTCCACACGTCCCGGTTCTTTACCCTGCGGAGGGGAACAACCACGCTCCATCATCCTGGAAATTCCCGAGCTCCATCCATCCCCGTGCGAGTCCCCGGGGGTCCCGGGCAGGCCCCGGGGGTCCCGGGCAGGCATCGTTCCCCGATGGATTTGCAAACATCCCAGATGCGTTCCAAGCAAGCCACCGAGTGGGATTTTCCTTCTCTTTCCACTCCCCCTGTTCGTGCAAATCCACACGAGCACAAAACCCTCCGAGCCCGGGGCCGGATTGCAACAGCCGGGTTTGTTTGAGCAAGAGTCGGGCGGGCAGAGCCAGGCTCGGGGCACCCTCCTGCAGGGCCACTGGGGATGGTGACAGCTGTGACACAATCCACCCCTCGGGGGTGGCCCTGGCACAGCCCCGCCGAGCTGCGGGTGATTAATTGCGGTGTCAGGCAATTAACTTCTTCACACTCGCAGCCCCTAAAGCCGCCCGTAACTCAGAGGCGACAGACTCGGTGTTTATTTTCCGCCCCAAGAGGAGCCGGGAGCAGCTTCCCAAGGAAAGCAGGCTGCTCCCAAGGGAAGCGGGCTCTCCCCGGGACCGCAGCAGCTTCCCAAGGGAAGCGGGCTGCTCCCAAGGGAAGCGGGCTCATCCCAGGATCCAGCAGCATCCCAAGGAAAGCAGGCTGCTCCCAAGGGAAGCGGGCTCATCCCGGGACCGCAGCAGCTTCCCAAGGAAAGCGGGCTGCTCCCAAGGAAAGCGGGCTCTCCCCGGGATCCAGCAGCATCCCAAGGAAAGCGGGCTGCTCCCAAGGAAAGCGGGCTCTCCCCGGGATCGCAGCCGGCAGGGCGGGGGCGTGCAGAGCCCCCCGGGTCCCTGCCTGCAGGGGAAGCGATTCCATCAGCACCGAGCCGGCTCTGGATGAGTCACTGTCCCCTGAGTCACTGTCCCCTGAGTCACCGTCCCCGCCGCGCAGCAGCAGCCGGTGGCACCGAGGGTGGCACCGATCGTGTGACACGCTCAGGGCACGGGGGAAGCCAGGCTGGCTCTGGCTGTGCCCGGCTGCTCACCTGCCAGTGGTTTCGTTTCCTTTTGAAGCCTTTTGAGCGTGTCCTGCGGGAATCCCGCATCCCTGCTCCTCGGGGCTTTTTGGCACGGGTGGGAGGAGGGGATGTCCCCGAGCCCGGGACAGCGCCAGCCTGTCCCCCTGCCCCTGCCGGGGTGCACAGAGCTCTGCACGGCGTGCCAGGCTGGCAGAGCACTCCTCTGCACGGGAATGTGCCCAGCGGGAAGCTCTGCTCCTGCCTGGCTGTGGGTCTGCAGGAGGAGGAGGAGGAGGAGGAGGAGGAGGAGGAGGGCTGGGGCTGCCTTTGCAGCAGGTGCTGCTCAGCTTTGCCACCCTCTGTTTATTTCTCCAAGCTGGAGATGTCTGAGTGCTGCAGCAGGCGAGGTTGCGCAAAACCCCTCGAAAAAAAAACCCCAAATCACAAACCCGGTGCTTGGGGACAGCCTGGGCGTACAGCGTGGCCAAGGAGGGACAGCAGGGAGCAGAAATCTGGGACCAGAACCGGGCCTGGCTCGTGACTGAGGGTCCTGAGGCTGCCAGACGAGCCAAAGAATTTGCTCAAAACATCCAGATTTTGGTTGGAAGCAGGAGCACCTTCCCAGCCTGCTGTAAGCACTCCAGTTGCTACACAGGGATTGTTGTTTTTTTATAGCAACATCTCCAAGGCCTCAGCCTCGTTATCCCCATTTTTAGAAATGGAGAAGTAAGCAAAGGGAGGTGCTGCTGCTCTCAGAAGGTCTCCTGAGGCACATCCCAGCTTCCCTGGAAGCCCCGTGGGCAGGCAGGGCTGGGATCAAACTGGGAGCAGCTCCCAGAGCCCTGCCCTGCCCCACAGCCGCTGCTCCAGGCTGACAGGAGAGCCCTGGAGGCTGCTCTGAAGGTCAAAAATGCTGCCCGTGGGGAGAGCAAAGTCTGCCGGTGCCTGCAGCGAGCTCCTCGCCTGCAGTTATTGCCTGGGGATTAGCAAAGGTCAGGGTTTAGTGCTCCAGCCCTTCCCAGCCTCTTCCTTTGCTGCAGGTTGGGAGATTTTGTTGATTTAGCCTGATCCATGAGTGCTTGGAAAAATCCCACCCAGGCTGGGGGAGCAGAATTCCTGCAGCAGATGTCATGGGGCTGGCAGAGGGACAACACCCCGCCCTTGGCTGCTGGCCCTGGCTGGGAACTGGGGGATCCTGGTGGGCAGGGAGCTCCTGATGAGCCCAGCTGGGAATTGGGGGGATCCTGGTGGGCAGGGAGCTCCTGAGCAGCCCTGGCTGGGAATTGGGGGGATCCTGGTGGGCAGGGAGCTCCTGAGCAGCCCTGGCTGTACCCTGGGTGAGAATTTGGGGGATCCTGGTGGGCAGAGAGCTCCTGAGCAGCCCTGGCTGGGAATTTGGGAGATCCTGATGGGCAGAGAGCTCCTGAGCAGCCCAGGCTGTACCCTGGGTGAGAATTTGGGGGATCCTGGTGGGCAGAGAGCTCCTGAGCAGCCCAGGCTGTGCCCTGCTGGCCCTGGCACCCCCTCCCCTGGAAAAGCTGGCTCCTGCTTCACCCTCTGCTCCTGCCTTTTCAGTCCTTTCATCTCCCTCCTCCCTCCCTCCCTTCACTTTGCCCTGACAGCTTTTCCTGCGCCGTGCAGGATGTGGGAGGGGTGGGAGCTGCAGATAATGAGCAGCCCCGGCTCTGCTCAGCTCTGCCTGCCTGGGAGAGCTCCGAGATTCCTGCAGCCTCCAGCTCTGCCTCCCCAGCGTGTGCTGTCTGCTCCTGAGCAGTCACAGCTGGCAGCTCCTGCTCCCCACCACTCCGCTTTTATGGCTTTGGATCCGGCTGGAGCTCAGCAGCTCCTCTGGAAAAGGGCTCGCTGCAGTTTATCCATGCCCAGGAAATCCCAGTTTGCAGCTCCTCGGGCTGGGTCTGGGAGGGCTTGGCTGAGATCCTGGGTGGGGTACAGCAGGAATTGCTTCTCCTGCCTCTGTCCCTCCCAGCAGCTCTGCAGGTGGACCAGGCTCAGGGCAGGGCTGGTCTCTGCTCTGAGCTGCCTCCACCGCTTCCCTGCCAGCAGGAGCACTTGGCCTGGGAGCAGAAATGGTCCAGGAGAGGCAGCTCAGGGCCTGGGCAAAGTGGAGGCAGGGACAGAAAGAGAGGAGTGCTGCTGCAGAAATACCTGAGCGAGCAGCAGGAGCTGTGGGGAGCCCGAGGAGAGGCTGCTGATAAACCCTGCTGATAAACCCAGCTGATAAACCCTGCTGATAAACCAGCCCTGCAGATGAACCCTCCCCGAGGCTCCCAGGGGGGTGAGCCCCACGCTGGACCCATCCTGGGCTGAGCTCTGTCTGTCCCGGCAGCTCTGCAGCAGCCTGGCCACCAGGAGCCTCTGCCAGGCTGCAGAGCCCTGGGGGCACTGCCAGGGCTGTGCCACGCTCTGGGTGCCACCAGGAGCCTCTGCCAGGCTGCAGAGCCCTGGGGGCACTGCCAGGGCTGTGCCACGCTCTGGGTGCCACCAGGAGCCTCTGCCAGGCTGCAGAGCCCTGGGGGCACTGCCAGGGCTGTGCCACGCTCTGGGTGCCACCAGGAGCCTCTGCCAGGCTGCAGAGCCCTGGGGGCACTGCCAGGGCTGTGCCACGCTCTGGGTGCCACCAGGAGCCTCTGCCAGGCTGCAGAGCCCTGGGGGCACTGCCAGGGCTGGATGGGTCAGTCCCATGGTGTGGGTGCCACCAGGAGCTGTAGCTGAGGCCGTGGAGCTCACCCAGCTGTGCAGCCCATCCAGCTGTGCAGCTCTCCATCCCATCCAGCTGTGCAGCTCTCCATCCAGCTGTGCAGCTCTCCCTCCAGCTGTGAGCTCTCCCTCCCTCTCCCCCAGCTGCCCTGAGCCGTGCTGCAGAGCTCTGGTGTTGCCCAGGTGAACGTTCTGATGTTTGCATTTTTGTAGCAAACTTTCCCACACGCTTTCTGCAAACAATTTATTGTTTTGTATTTTTTTTTTTTTATATAGAGGAGGAGAAGTTTCATGGACTGTTGGTTTGGCCAGTGCCATTGGAGAGGTGGCACTTTCACCCTCCAACCCGCTGTCACCTTTGGAAATCTATAAATGTTGGAGTCAGAAAATAAACTTCCTTTTTTCCTGCCTCAAGAACAGCAGCGTGTCTGAATCGTGTTGTCTCGTGTCCTGTAGTGACAAGGAAGAGGAAGGGGGGCCATCCCAGCGGGATTTTGTGTCCCCCAGCCCCAGGACACGTTTCCTCCTGCCCTGAGGGATGCTGAGGGAAGATGCAGGGGTTGCTCCTGCCCACCCAGCGCTGCTCCCTGGCGATCCCCTGCTCGGGGCTGGATCCTGCCAGAGCGGATTTCCACCTCCCAATTACGTCCAATTAAGGAGCGCTAATGGGGCTGGGCTCGGCCCAGCACTGAGCAGCGGGGTCAGTGCCCCACAATATCCTGTTGACATCACTCCTGAGGGGCAGTTCCAGAGGGGAAGGGGCCTTGCCGAGCTGCTCCTCGGCACAAAAACCTCCAAGGGAGCTGTGGCCTCTCCTCTGCCTCCCCTGGCTCCATTTTCCACCCTTCAGGAAGAGCAGGAGAGGGAAGAGCGGCACTTTTCCCTCTGGCTCATCCCAGAGATGCTCACTGGGAGGGGGCCGGGGGGTTTGGATAACCTGCCTCATTAGTGCCTGTATGACATCATTATCTCACATTAGCCACACTCTTCCAGAGGTAATTGGGAAGCCTCTGGAATGGCCCTGTGACCTTTAATTAATGCAGAGGGGCTTTTTTTCCTTGTGCTGTTCCTCGCTCTGCCTCCAGCAGCTGCTTCTTGTTAAGATGCCAGAGCAGGGGAGCCTTGCTCCCATGCCGGGAGCTTCTGAGCCTCTCTCCCCCGGGGGAGGAATAAAAAAGGTGCAGGAGCAGCCCCAGCTCTGCTCCAGCCTCCCTCAGGCAGCCCCTCGCTGGCTCCAGGCACTGCCTGGCCAATTAGCCAGCAGCTGATTAGCCCAGCCAGGGCTGCTGCCCTGCCCACGCCGCCGGGAGGGCTCTTGGGAGGAAAAACGGGGATGTGGAACCGACAGAGAGAGCTTTGGCTTGGAAAAGGAAGAATTTAGGGAGAGATTGTGGCCCTGGCACGGGGTACCCAGCTGTGCCCCATCCCTGGCAGTGCCCAAGGCCAGGCTGGAGGCGCTTGGAGCAGCCTGGCACAGGGCAAGGTGCCCATGGCAGGGGGTGGGACTGAGCTGTTTGCCAGCCCAAACCATTCCAGGATCCAGGATTTGTCCCAGCTCTGGGATTTTACCTTTGCTGCCGGTGCCCTGGCTGCTGGGAGCCCCCTGAGGCACAACCCAGAGTCATTCCAGCAGCTCTCACCCTCAATTGCCTCAGAAACCTCTGCACAAACCTCCAGCGAGGGGATCAGGGCTGGCTGTGTTCTCTGGGGGGTTTGTGTTCAAAAGCGTGGGAACATTTTTGAATAATTAAAATACTGAAAAAGATTGAAAGATTGAATTTAATAATAAATTAAAGGAACCTCTGCTCAGACTGGAGCTTTTCATTCCCAGGTGAGCGAGGGTGACGGATTTTGGGATCAGGGGAAGCCGTCCTCAGGTCCTTGGGAGCTGGCAGGGAGCTTGAGCTGCTGTGACAGTGACAGAGCTGCTGTGGCAGTGGCAGAGCTGCTGTGGCAGTGGCATTTGGGCTGTCAGGCCTTGGGGCTGAGCCTGGTGCTGCTCCTGGCACAGCTCCCTCCTGCACAGCTGGCACGGTGTCGCTGTCCCCTGCTGCTGGCACAGTGTCACTGTCCCTCACTGCTGGCACGTCCACAGGGGCTTGGAAACCCTCCCCAAACATTTGGGAATTCCCACTTTGGAGCCTGGGAATCGAGCGGGTTAATGAGCGTCCTCTGGGAGAAATGGATTTGTAAAGAATTCTTGAAGTCGTAAAGAATTCTTAAAGTTTGATGGGAAGTTTGTACAGTCCTGTGCTAGAACTGTGAAAGGTGCACTGTAGCAGCACGTGGGGTAAAAATATAGGTGATTTATGTTAGAAATAATAGAATTGTGTAGCAAAAACTAATAGGCTAAAAGCCTGAGCTGGCCTGTTGGACCCCAGGACATCCCTCTGGGTGCCCTGGATGGCTCGAGACCCGGGCAGGGGGCTTGAGACCCGGGCAGGGGGCTGGGGAGTCCTGGCAGGAAGCCAAAGACACTTGGGATTTTGATCTTAATGAAAAATGACAAGTCACAGAAGTTTGAGCAGAGTGATAATGAATTAATCACTGGGTGAAAAATGGAGTTTTGGGGGTTTTATTACAGGGGTCTGTGAGGCAAGATGGAGGGACATGGACGTTGTCCCATGTTTCTTCCTTCTTCTTCCCAGCCTCCGTCTTCTGGGTGATGGTGGCGCATTTAGATTGGTTTAAAACAGAAGTAGACAGTCTAACATAGATGATAGGTATTGGAAAGTAACGATAAATAAAGTACATGTAACTTGTAGTATAAAATATGGACACCAGCCCAGGGCCGGCATCAGAGCCGGGATCAGGCCGGGATCAGGGCTGGGACTAGGGCCAGGATCAGGGCTGGGATCAGGCCAGGATCAGCGCTGGGATCAGGGTCCGGATGGCCAGGATCAGGGCTCGATCAGGCCAGGATCAGGGCCAGGATTAGGCCGGGATCAGGGCTGGGATCAGGACCAGGATCAGGGCTGGGATCAGGGCCAGGATCAGGGCTCGATCAGGCCAGGATCAGGGCCAGGATTAGGCCGGGATCAGGGCTGGGATCAGGGCCTGGATCAGGGCTCGATCAGGCCAGGATCAGGCCGGGATCAGGGCTCGATCAGGCCGGGATCAGCGCTGGGATCAGGCCGGGATCCGGGCCAGGATCAGCACTGGGATTAGGACTGGGATCAGAGCTGGCATCAGGCCGGGATCAGGGCCAGGATCAAGGCCGGCATCAGGGCCTGGATCAGGGCCTGGATCAGGGCCAGGATCAGGGCCGGGATCAGGGCCGGGATCAGCGCAGGGATCAGGGCCAGGATCAGGCCGGGATCAGGGCCAGGATCAAGCCGGGATCAGGCTGGGATCAGGGCCGGGATCAGGGCCTGGATCAGCGCAGGGATCAGGGCCAGGATCAGGCCGGGATCAGCACTGTCATCCCAGGATATGCAGCAGTTCCAGCCGCAGGGCCGCGGTGCCCCATGCAGGGCCTGGATCAGCGCAGGGATCAGGGCCAGGATCAGGCCGGGATCAGGGCCAGGATCAAGCCGGGATCAGGCTGGGATCAGGGCCGGGATCAGGGCCTGGATCAGCGCAGGGATCAGGGCCAGGATCAGGCCGGGATCAGCACTGTCATCCCAGGATATGCAGCAGTTCCAGCCGCAGGGCCGCGGTGCCCCATGTACCAGCACTGCTGGAGGGGTTGGGCAGCACCGAGCTGAGGAGCTCGGGGCCTTGCTCTGCCGGGCCCTGCGGTGTGGAACAGCTCGTGCTTGGGGCTGGCTGGGAGCAGAGGCCCTTTCCACCCCAAACATCATTAATCAGCGCTCAGACAGCGAGCGGTGCTGCTCCTGCTACCGTTCCCTGTGCAGGCCCGCAGGGAAGGGGAGCTTGGACCTCCCGGAGAAGGCTCAGCTCCTTCTCCTTTTCTTGTCTTGTTCCTTGCTGCTGGTGGCCAGCGTGGTGACCCTGGTGGCCACCGGTGCCTTCCCTCCTCTGCTCCGTCCCAAAGCAGCCCCTCTGGTTTGGGGAGGACACAAAGGGGTGGCCCAGGAGCCCAGCTCGTGGTCCCGGGACATCTCAGGAGAGCAGGAGAAGGGCCCAGGCTCCCCTGGGGCTGTGCCAGGGGAAGGTCAGGTTGGATTTTTGGGCAGAGTTTTCCCCCAGAGGCTGCCGGGGCACTGCCCAGGGAATGGTGACATTCCCAAGGCTGCCACGGCTCCAGGAGGATGCTGGATCACTCCCAGGGGTGGCCAGGGTGACACTGGTGACAGCCCCTGCCCTCCCAGCCCTGTGGAACTGGGATTTTCCTCTCCCACAGCGTCTGAACCGCCTGAGAGGAGGTGCAAAATCCCGGACTTTCGTGGACTTGGTGGCTGTAAGTGACATCTAGTGGAAACGGCAGGGAAAGAGTGCACTGGTAAAACCCCGATCCTGCCGGGTTCGGGGGGGAAAGGATTCCTTGAGCTGGAACTTCAGCCCAGAGACCTCTTTTCAGGACTTAAAAAAAAAAAAAAAAAAAAAAAAAATAGAATGATAATGGAATAACAATATGGATTAATAATATAATAGAATAAAGATGATAAAGAGAATAAAGGAAATACAGAAAAATAAAGAGAATTAAAAAAATAAAGAGAATTAAAAAAATAAAGCAAATAAAGCAAATAAAGAAAATAAAGGGAATAAAAAGAATGCCTTTCTCTGCCTGGGTAGGCAGTGACAGCATAGAAAAGGAGGTGGCTGGGACTTGGCAGAGGTCACCTGGCCCTACAACTGTTGTCCCCAAGGCAGGGACACTACAGCCCTGGCACTGCCACCCTGCCCCCTGCACTGCCACCCTGTCACTGCACTGCCATCCCCATCCCTGGCACTGCCACCCTGCCCCTGCCACCTTGTCCTTGGTGCTGCCACCCTGCCCTGGCACTGCCACCCTGTGCCCCGGGGACAGTGGCCCAGCCGCGGCTGCTCCTGGCAGAGCGGGGCCGCAGCTCGCCGGGAAATGTGAAACCCGGCGGGGCTTGGATCAGCAACCCGAAACTGCGGCCAGCAGCGAGCTTTGGGAAGAGCCTGGCAGAGCTTCAGGCCAGCTCGGGCTGCGTTTCAAGTGAGCCGAGGGTGACCTTTGCAGCATGGGCTGGAATTTTAACAGAGCCCGGGGAGTGAGTTTCAGGCAAAAAAAAACCAACCAAAAAAACCCCAAAACCAAAAAAAGTTAAAGGGTTTGGCCAAAAGCAACGCTGGGGTGGTTTGGGGGTGAAAATTGCTGCTCACCTGCCCCAAACCAGCAGAACCAGCCCGGTGGTTGCGGTTGGAGTTTCAGTGCAGGGTTAACCCTTTCTGAGGTTAACCCTTTCCTCCTCCCCGGCCTTCCCTGGGCTGGATCCCGGTTCATGCTGCTCCCAGGGAGGTCTCCTGGCCGTGGGCAGGGTCGGGGCTGTACGTGAGCAGCTCAGTGTTCCCCAGTCCCCTTGAGCAGCTCAGCGTTCCCCAATTGCAGCTCATGTTCCCCAATCCCTGTGAGCAGTTCAGCATTCCCCAATTGCAGCTCAGAGTGAGTTCCCCAATTGCAGCTCAGTGTTCCCCAATCCCTGTGAGCAGTTCAGCATTCCCGAGTTGCAGCTCAGTGTTCCCCAATCCCCAATTTCAGCTCAGCATTCCCCAACTGCATCTCAGTGTTCCCCAATCCCCCTCAGCTGTCCCTCCCACAGGTTGGACCCCGCAGGAATTTATGGAAAGGAAGGAAAAGAAAGCTCAGCTCAGGGTCAGGTCACTGCTGTCACTGCCTGAGGCTCAGGGAGCATCCAGCTAAAACTGCAGGAGGAATGAGAAAATAATCCCAAATAAACCTCTCTGTCCCGGGCAAGCAGCAAGGGCCAAGGTTGTCTTGCTCCTTGAGCTGTGGGCAGATTTCTTTTTCCATCCTGCTTTATTTATTTTTCCCCCCACTGCTTTTCCTGCAGTCTCTGCCTCCCTGCCCTGCTGCACAGCGTGTGATGGGTGTAGATCAGGGCAGGGAGGATGTTCCTAATCAAACCCACGTCTCTCTGCACTGTCTGCGCTGTCTCACGGGGAGTTCAGCCAAGCCCCCACACTCGTGATGTTCCACTGCTGGTTTGAAAAGCTGCACAAAGGTAAAAATCTCCCAGATGGAGTTTCTTGGGTTGGAAGGGAATTATTCCATATTAAGAACATTCCAGTTATTCCATATTGAGAATATTCCGATTAGTCCATATTGAGAATATTCCAATTATTCCATATTGAGAATATTCCAATTATTCCACTCCTGAGAGCTCATTTCACAGACACTGAGCTTCCTTTACAGTGGGAGTGGTGAGTGCTGAGCCCAGAGGTGTCTCCATCCCAAAGGAAGTGCCCCCCAAGGCATTCCCAGTTTCCCTGCCCTTTCCAAGCCCATTCCTGGCTGTGTGTCCCACGCTGTGTCCCTCCAGGCACAGGGGGGTCACATTTGCTGCTTTATTTCGGCCCCTTCTCTCATGACAGGTTGACATTGGTTATTTATATCGTGTCCTTAATCCCACAGCGTCCATCCTGGAGGTGCTGGGTGCCACCCACAGGATGGGGCTGGAGCAGTCCTGCAGCATCCCAGGAACATCCCAGAATCATCCCAGCACAATCCCAGCATCCCAGTACTATTCCACCATCCCAGCACCATCCAGAATCATGCCAGAATCATCCCACCATCCCAGCATCATCCTAGAATCATCCGAGCATTATCCCAGAATCATCCTAGAATCATCCCAGAATCAACCCAGGATCATCCCAGAATCATCCCAGCACAATCCCAGCATCCCAGTACAATTCCACCATCCCAGCACCATCCCAGCATCATCCAGATCATCCCACCATCCCAGCATCCGAGGATTATCCTAGAATCACCCCAGCATTATCCCAGAATCATCCTAGAATCATCCCAGGATCATCCCACAATCATCCCAGCATCCCAGAATCATCCCTGGATCATCCCAGGATCATCCCAGCATCCCAGCACCATCCCAGCACCATTCCAGCATCCCAGAATCATCCTAGAATCATCTCAGAATCATCCCAGCCCCATCCCACCATCCCAGATCATCCCATCCCACCATCCCAGACCATCCCAGCCCATCCCAGCCCCATCCCAGCCCATCTCAGACCATTCCAGCCCCATCCCAGACCATCCCAGCCCCATCCCAGCACCATCCCTGCCCATCCCAGCAGCCTCCCAGACTATCCCAGACCATCCCAGCCCATCCCAGCCCATCCATCATCCCCGTTCCCCTGGCCGCCGTCCCTGCCCCTCCCTGGCTCCTGCTGCTCCGCAGCCGGGTTAAATCCTCCCGTGCCTCGGGCCCGGCTCCAAGGGAAGGAAGTCGGCCGAGCCAAGCGGAGGAAAGCGCTCGGTTTCCCCTCAGCCCTGCGAGGCGTGCGAGGGGAGCGGGGCGCGGGGCGGGAGCGGCGCTTCCCCTCCAGATGTCCTGGCTGAGGAGCGGAGCGTGTCCCGGGAATGTTCCCCGGCCTGGCTCTGCCGGATCCCTCCCGGTGCAGTGCGGGACAGCGGCCACCGCGGGGAGCTTCCGACCCGCGGGACAGGACAGGGCAGGACAGGGGACCCTGCTGTCCCCTCCCGTGGGGACACAGCCCGGAGCTGTGCCGCGGGGGTGGGCAGGGGGGCACGGCCGGCACCTGGCCCTGGGGAGGACCCCCGAGGGGTGCAGAGCTTGTGGGACCCCTGAGGGGTACAAAACTTGTGGGATCCCTGAGGGGTTCAGAGCCCGTGGGACCCCCGAGGGGAGCAGAGGTTGTGGGACCCCCGAGGGGAGCAGAGGTTGTGGGACCCCCAAGGGGTGCAGAGGTTTTGGGATCCCCAAGGGATGCAGAGGTTGTGGGACCTCCGAGGGGATGCAGAGCCCAGGGGTCTCTTGGCTCCCACAGTGTGCCCAGCCCTGGTCACAGCTGTGTCCAGCTGTGGTGTCCTGGTGGCCGAGGGGGCGCTGGGGCTGGGCTGGGCTGGGCTGGGCTGGGCTGGGGCTGGGGCTGGGGCTGGGCTCACTCCCCCAGCCCCTGTCCAGCAGGCAGCTCCTTCAGGGCAGCTATTCCTGGAGGAGGGGGAGGAAGGTGGGAGGAAGGCTCGTGGGAGCTGAGGGTTATTTCTGGCTCAGCTTACGTGACCTGCCAGGCCACCCTTGGGCGCTCTGTCACTGCCCCTGTGCCCGAGGGGCCCAGGTGGCCCTGGGCGCCGTGGGACGGCTGCCACACGCCCTGCGAGGTTTGTCACAAGACTCCAGAGCTGGCTGCCACCTCCTGATGTCACCCTGGAGCAGGCTGGCAGCAGATGCCCTGGGAGTGCCCTAAATAGGTGAACCCTGCCCCTGAGGTGACTCTGTGTCACCCTGGAGAGCGTGACTAAGGCTGAGAAGTGGCTCTGTGGGAAAAAGGACAGTCAGTGCCACCCGGGTGTGCCAGGGGAGCTCCATGGCCTGTCCCCTTCCCCAGGGAGTGACCCCAGGAGGGAGCAGGGGGCACCAGGAGTGCTCCCAGTGCCCCCAGACGCGGCTGTGGCACAGTCACACATTGGCTGCCACCCTGCCATGTCCCCCACCAGTTCTATATATGGCGCTGCCCTCTCTGGGCTGGTGGCACTGGCATCTCAAGTGACACCGGGGAGGGAGGGGGGGGTTATTTTTAGCCCCTGAATGGATGGGAGCTGGAGCCGGGCTCTCTGCCCCCGGCCGGGCCGCGGCATCATGTTGTGCTGGGAGGGCTCTCCTGCCGGGCTGCTCGCATGGCTCCGTCCCCGCCGGGGGCTGGGGGACAGGTAGGACGGCCTTTGTCACCTCCCCGCGTGTCCTGCTGTCCCGCTGTGCCGAGGGCGGGACCGTGCGGGGCCGTGCCGGGATGTGCTGGGCCGTGCGGGGCCGTGCGGGGATGCCCGGGCTGCTTTCGGGAACAGCAGTCCCGGCTTTAAGGTGGATTGGAGGCAGAATGGGTGGGGAAGGGAGTGTGGGGTGTGATGCTGTGGGGAGAGAATCCCAAACCCCCTGTTCAGCCTTGGAGAGCATCCCAAACCTTCTGTGCTGCCATGGGGAGCATTCCCAAGCCCCTGTTCAGCCTTGGAGAGCATCCTAAAGCTTCTGAGCTGCCATGGGGAGCATCCCAAACCCCCTGTGCAGCTCTGGGGAGCATTCCCAAGCCCTGGTGCAGGTGTGGGGAGCATTCCCAAGCCCCTGTGCAGCTCTGGGAGCATCCCCAAGCCCCGGTGCTGGGGAGCAGAGGCAGCGGGGACAGGAGGGGGTGACAGTGGCCTCTCGCTGCTGGCTGGCTTGTGGCCAGCGCGGCCATCCCCGTCCCGCTGCGGTTGCCAGGGGCTGGAATTTCCAGCTGGGTTCTGGCTGGAAAGGGCTGAGGATGAGCAGGCGGGAGGGAGGAACCGGGAGGAAGGCTCGGGGGCACGCAGCTGGCCTCCCTGAGCGGTGCCACCCCCCCCTCCCTGACCTGTCGCCGCTCCCCCGCTGCAGGCATGGATAACTTCGAGTACAGCATCCAGCTGAACGACCGGGAATGGGCTGAGTTCTTCCAGGCTTCCGAGGAGTGCAGCCTGGCGCCGGCCTCGCTGGCCACGGCCGAGGAGCAGTGCCTCAGTGACATTGAGCAAGGGGACACCTCGGGACGGGACTGTCCCCGCAGCGGCGGCGCGGTGACAGCGGGCAGCGAGCCAGCAGCGCCTGGCACGGCCAGCCCTGTGCCACGTGGGGTGCCCGGTGACACCGCCGTGCCCTGCCCCGAGCGTGGGCACCTCGCCGGGCCGGAGCCGCTGTCGGGCAGCGAGGACGAAGAGGGCTCTGCGGGCAGGTTCCTGTGCGGCAGCGACGAGCCCGGCCGCCCGGCACCCGCTGCCATGCCCAGCGCCCAGAGGAGGCAGCCACCGCGGCCACCCGCGGCCACCGCGCCCGGTGGCACGGCCCAGGGTGGCCCCGGGCAGGACGCGGCGGTGGCAGCGGCCGGAGGCACGGAGCAGGGCGGCGATGCAGGAGGGGGACAAGCCCTGCTGGCACCGCCAGAAGCTCCAGCAGCCTCTGCCTCGGCGGAGAAGAGCGCTGTCCCCTCGGAGCCGCGGGGACCCGCGGGGGACACCCCGAGCCCGGCCAGGGTGGCAGCGGAGGAGGAGAAGGCGGGCGCGGAGCCGGGCTCGCCGGGCGGATCCCCCGGCGTGGTGAGGCCCAAGGTGCCGGCACAGCCCAGGAAGAGCCGCAAGCAGCGCGGAGCCGGCGGCACCGAGGGCGACAGGGACCCCGCGGCGGCACCGGGCGCCCCCGGGGCCGGCAAGGCAGCGCCCGGCTCCCCGGTGTCCCCTCGGAAGGGCAGGGGCAAGGACAAGGCGGCCAAGGGAGCGCTGGTGAGGCTGGGCAGCGAGGAGGCTGCGGAGAACAAGCGGGGGGTGCCCGGCCCGGGCGTGGACGGCGGCGATGCCGGGAGCGCTCCCCCAAAATCCCCGGGGAAGACAAAGGCCACCAAGCCCCCAAAGGCAGGGCAGGCCGGCGGCCTGGGCGTACGTGACAGTGTCCCCGTGGTCCCTGGCGAGGGCACCGCGGCTCCCCCGGGAGAGGAGAGCCAGGAGATGCCAGGGAAGCCTCTCCAGCCCGGGAGCGTGGCAGCGTTTGGAGGGAATGCTGCCGAGGGGGCTGGGGGGCAGCCTGCTGCTGCTGCTGAGGTTCCCAGGAAACCCTTGGAGACCCCTGGAATTTCTACTGCTGAGACCCCTGGAATTCCTGCTGCTCAGATCCCTGGAATTCCTGCTGCTGAGATTCCCAGGAAACCCTCGGAGACCCCTGGAGTTCCTGCTGCTGAGACCCCTGGAATTCCTGCTGCTGAGATTCCCAGGAAACCCTCAGAGATCCCTGAGGTTCCTGCAGCTGGGATCCCTTGGGAGCCTGCAGCTGCGATTCCCAGGAAACCTGTACCTGAAATCCCTTGGGAGCCTGCAGTGGGGATCCCCAGGAGTCCTACAGCTGAGATCCCCAGGATTCCTGCAGTCGAGATCCCCAGGAGTCCTACAGCTGAGATCCCCAGGAGTCCTGCCATCGAGATCCCCAGGATCCCTGCAGCTGAGCTCCCCAGGATCCCTGCCATCGAGGTCCCCAGGAGTCCTGCCATCGAGATCCCCAGGATCCCTGCAGCTGAGCTCCCCAGGATCCCTGCCATCGAGGTCCCCAGGAGTCCTGCCATCGAGATCCCCAGGATCCCTGCAGCTGAGCTCCCCAGGATCCCTGCCATCGAGATCCCGTGCGAGCCTGCAGCTGGGATCCCCACGATTCCTGGCGCTGGGCTCCCTTGGGAAGCTGCAGCTGAGCTGCCCAGGGCCGTGAGCCCGCTGTGCTTTGCTGAAGGAGCCCCTGGCAAGCCCAACTCTCTGGATGTGACCTGGCCCGAGATGTACGAGTACCTGTTCTGTGATTCCCAGGAGGAGGAGGAGCTGGGCAGCTCCCTGGAGGGGCGCAGGTCCCCCTTGCAGAGGGAAATCTCCTGGCCTGAACTCTACGAGTATTTTTTCACCGAGCCAGAAGGAAGCAGGAAAAAAGGCAAAGCTAAAGACAGGAAAAGAAAGAAATTCAGAGGCTTGGACCGCCCTGGGCTGCACAAGGAGGCTCCCAGCTCTGCTCCAGACAAGGACACCGTGGTTATCTCGGTCCCTGATGTGTATGAACACTTCTTCCCAGAGCCAGCCCCCAACAGGATGGGCTGGAGAGGGATTTTCTCCATGGCTCCTGCCTCCGAGGTGAGGAAAGCCGTGGGGGCTTTGAGGTCCCTGCTGCAGAGGCAGTGGCAGCTGGGAGGGGGCCAAGCCTCATCCTCCCAGGCCCTGGTGCCCAGAAGATCCGGAGAGGAGCTCGCCCTGGTCCCGCTGGGAGGAGCCCAGGCGTGGCCAGAAGATGCCCTGGCACTGAGAGGTAAATGCTGCTGTCCCCTGTAGGGACATGTCCAGGCTGTGTCACCCTGGCTCTCCCCTGGGATGATCCCTCTGTCCCCTTGGGATGTTCCTCTCTCTGTCCCCGTGCCAAGCCATGCTCCCCGGCATGGACAGGGCATGTGGGACTGTAAAACCCACCCTGAGCAGAAAAACACCCTCTGCAGACCTCAGAGGTCACCTGAACATTGCCTGTTCCTGGGGGCAGGTGGGAGAAATGGGAATGAAGGGGAGGTTTGATCCACCAGGCAGGCAGGCGTTTGTCTTTGAGCTTAAATGATGCTCAGGGTTAATACTAAACCCAAACACTGAGGGAGCCATCCCAAAGGGAGCCTCCAGACTGTTTGCATGGAGAAAAAACCCCTTTGAGGTGGTCACAGCTAATTAGTAAGCCAGCTTTAATTAAAATCAAATGAATAGGAGCAAAAAGAAGGTGATCTCGAGCTGCTCCAGGCTGGATCAGGGAATGCAGAGCACTCAGGGTGTTTCATCCCTGGAGGAGGCAGGAGTGGGGTGGGATGCCCGAAGGGATGCTGAGCACTCTCAGATGTTGTCCTGGAGCTGGCTGTGCCTGGGGACACTGGTGACAGGAAGGGGACCTTGCCTGTGTCCCCAGGAATTGCTGTGTCCCAAATCTGCTCCCCAGACCCAATTCCTGCCACCACAGAGAGCTGCAGGGAGGGGTGAGGCAGCCTGGGGTGCCTTTAACAAACATTTCCATGGGGTTTTCAACAAAATGTGGGATTGAGCGGGGTGACAAATGTGCCACTGTCCTTTGGGGACACACAGAGCCACCTGCCATCCCCCCTGGTGCCAAACCACCCCGAGGGACGATTCCCCGGGGATTTGCTGCCGCGGAGGGAGGGGAGGGGTGGCACGGGGGGTGGCACAGAGCCCCCAGACCTCGTGCTCCTCTCGTGGCAGGAGCAGCAGAGGAGCCCCGGGTGCTGAGCCACAAGGACATGTGCCTGGTGTTCTGTGCCTTCGCCTCCTGGGCCGTGAAGACATCTGACCTGCAGGCTCCGGATGCCTGGAAGACCAGTACGTACAGTGCCCGCCTGCAGAGGGCTGGGAAGGGCTCGGGGGGCACTTGGCAGGGAGGAAAAGCGGGATATTTATACCTGCTGCTGCCTCTGGGGAAGTGCAGCCTTTCCCAAAGTCGTTCCCGTGCTTTCTCTCTCCTCTGGTCCCGGTTGCTGCTCATGTTTTTTGTGCTTTCCCTGCAAAGCAGCTGCTGGCTGGAGCTGAGCTCTCTCCACAGCCTTGGTCCTGCTGCTTCCAGCCCCTGACAGGGCTCGGTTTGTCAGGACTTCCTCAGGACCTGCAGTGAGCAGGTTGAGGTTCCCTCATCCCAGCAGGAACAAAATTCCCAACAAAATTGGCTTTACAGCAAGGCCCAGCCTGACTGGGATTTTTTGTCCACAGCCAAAATTGAGATTAAGCCTTCATCCAGCACCAAAATTCCCATGTTTTCCTGAGGTGCTTGGAAGGTTTAATCTCCCCAAAGTGATCATCATCCTCCTGCACTGAGTCCTGCAGCTCCCTGGAGGGCTGTGGGATCCTCTCCAAGCCCAGCACCTGGAAGCTGGTGGGGAGAGAGGAGGCTGAGCAAGCAGAAATTCACAGAAATTGAATCCACAGAAATTGAATTCACAGAAATTGAATTCACAGAAACTTCTCACTGAATTCTGTAAGAAATTCACAGAATCCCACAGGAGTGGGGATGACTGGATGAGCAGGACTCAGGGAGAGCAGCATCCCCATCCCTGCCCTGGAACCCTTGGAGAACCCTTCCAGAGCAGCATTCCTCCCTGCAGAGCCCCTTCCCTGGGAAGAAATGCCAGGGCCGAGGCTTCCTGCTGCTCTTCCAGGCGAGGAATGTTCCCTGCTAAGGTCACCAGGAAGCTGACACCGCGGCTGGGAATAGCTCTGAGCTAAGGCTGCTCTCTGCCACCAGCACCAGCAGCTCTTGCCCTGCTCCCCCTCCTGCTGGCAGTTTGGGATGGAGGAGGTGGCCCCGGGAAAGGTGTGGGAAGGGGGAGACCCTCGTGCCCCAGGGTGGAATAACCTGGAGAGGAGGGAGGCAGGAAGGAGCAGCTGTTATTTGGGGTTCTGACAAGCTGAGTTTGTATTCCTCTAGTGCATAAATCAAAATCCAGTCTGAATTTAAAGTGTAAAGTCCAAAACCACAGCTTGGATTCCTAGTTTTGCTTGGGAATCAAGGGAACTTAATGTCCCTTATAAACCATTGGGTGCAGGGACAGAGCAGAGCTTGGTTTGTGTTTCACCCCCATTGTTATTTCTTATGTCCCTCAATTTTTTGATTTGGCGTTTTGGATATTTTCTCCTTTTGGCTGGGGCTAGAAAATCCCCGGAAAATCCCCAAAATGGGATTTTTCCTGGCGTCCTCCTGGTACAAACAGAAGCAGGAAATGAAGGTGCTGCCCTGAAGCCCTGGTGGGCTTTTCCTCGTGGGTCTTTCTCATCCAAGATCAAGTCTCCACTTGAAAGTGTGATTCCAACCAATCCACAAAATCCCCACCTGGATCTGGGCATCCACCCCACCCATTAATGGGCATCCCCACCCATTAAATCTCCTGTGGATCTCTGCATCCTGCCCACCTCCGAGGGAACCTCTTGAGCATCCCCCTAAACCAGCGTTTTTTTATGGAATGCTGGTGCCTCCACACACCCAGACTCCAGGGCTGGACGTGGCCAGCCATGCCGTGGGCACCTGGGAACGCTCTGGGAGCACATCCCGGGTGTGGGAATGCCAGCCAAGGGCAGGAGGGGACGGGGCAGGGACAGGAGGGACCCCCACGGGCGGTTGGGGTTCCCGGGGTCACAGCGGGAACGCCTTGGGCTCTTTTCCAGTGTTCCTGGCAAGCTTTGGCACCCTCTCGGCCATCCGCTACTTCCGAAGGCAGGTCAGGGAAGGGCACCCCCGGACTTAACCCCTGCCGCTCCGGAGCCGCTGCCCGGGGCCGGGACTTTGCTCTGGACAGCGGGAGAAGCCTGGAGGCAGCGCCGGGAGCTTCCCCGGCCCCATCCCGGCCGGGACAGGGCGGCACAGGGAGCGGGAGCCTCCCGGGGACGGGAACTGACGGTAGGACGGGGCAGGGGCTGTGTCCTGCCTCCTCCCCGCCGGAGGCACCGAGCAAGCGGGGGATGCTTCATCCCGGCAAAAGAGCCGGGATTTCTGCGAGAGAGGAAAAGAGAGCTTTGGGAAGAGCCTGGGCTGGGCAGCAGCTCCGGGGGATGCAGGGGCCGCTGCCTCGGATCCTGTGACCGATTTGGGCACTGCAGGAGGGGTCATCCTCCCGGATTTCACTCCGGGAGGGCTCATCCTTTTGGATGTCACTCCAGCAGGGCTCATCCTGTTGGATCTCATTCCAGGAGAGCTCATTCTCTTGGATTTCACTCCAGCAGGGCTCATTCTCTTGGATTTCACTCCAGCAGGGCTCGTCCTGTTGGATTTCACTCCCAAGAAGTCCCAGCTCGGGATGAGGTTCCTGCCACACGTGGATGGTCTGTCCCTGGGGACAGCTGGGCAGGGACGTGTCCCCGTCCCCAGGAGAGGATGGGCAGGGGTCACACGGGGCAAGGGGGGCCGGGAAGGGTCCCGAGGGGCTGCCCAGCAGGGAAAGGGGCTGAGCTCAAGGAGGGCTCAGGAAAGGAGACAGAAGGATGTTGGAGAGGAAGGAGAAGGAGGTGGGCGGGTTTGGCCGTGCCGATCAGCAGGGAAATGTTGGATTGCATATTTGATTTATTCCTTTTGTGCCTCCCGTCCTGGAGGGGCAGAGCTGGCTGGGGGGGTGAGGGGAGGTGGAAGCTGTGGGGCTGGGGAGGTGGAAAATGAAATGGTTCGGTTCCCCCTCTCCCCAGAGCCCCCCTCAGCACCCCAGGGCATTATTCACAGGAATCTCCTCCCCTCACCAGCCCGGTGAGAGCAGCAGTGTGGGATTGAGATCCACGGGGGCTCTGCCGTGTCTGTGAGGTGCCAGCAGGGAGGGGAGGCTCATTCCTTGTGCTGAGAGAGCCACGAGGCTTGCAGGGGTGCAGGGGAGGCAGTGGGTTGTTGCTGGGAGGAGGGCACGGGGAGATCTGGGGCTGGGACTGGGGATGGACAGGCTCTGCATGGCCTGGACACCCACAGAGAGCAGATGGAACGTGCTGGAAGCTTCTAATAAAGCTCGGTCTCATTTACTACTTCTGTGTCCATCCCTCTGTCTGTGGGGAGCCGTTGAGGGAGCCCTGGGCTTTGCAGGAGGATAAATCAGTGTGTGTGGGTGTGTGCAGCTGCAGAGCTGGTGGGTTTGGGGCCCTGGGGACAGAGCAGGCAGGGGCATGGGGCTGTGTCCCTGTTCCTGTCCCTCTGAGGGGCTGTGTCCCCTGTGTCCCTGTCCCTATGAGGGGCTGTGTCCCCTGTGCTCCTGTTCCTGTCCCTCTGAGGGGCTGTGTCCCCTGTGTCCCTGTCCCTCTGAAGCACAGCCTGGCTGATCAGCAGCAGGCACAGCCCAGCAGCACAGCCTCCATCCCTCCCTGCATCCCTGTGCCCCTCTGCAGCCAGGATCCCCCAGAGCAGCATCCAGGATCCCCCAGAGCAGCATCCAGGATCCCCCGGAGCAGCATCCCCAGCTGGGCTGGGATGGGTTTCACCATCCTCCCTGGCTTTAACCAAGTGATTTATGGCTGCCCCAGGCATTGAGGGTTTCTCTGAACCTGGGAGGGTTCCTGGCCAAAACCCTTCACCGAGGATGCTTCTGCTGCAGGGACAGGAGCAGGGCTGTGTGCTGGGGGCTGCTGGATCCGCCCCAGGCCATCCCCTGGCCTTGGGGACCTGCCCTTGGCGTGGGGACAGCGACTGCTGGCTGTCCCTGAGCTGCTCCAGCAGGGACAGGCTCAGTGCCCCAAATTTTCCCCTCCAAAGGGGGAATACCCCACTGTCTCCATGCCTGCTCCCCAGCGCTGCTCCCAGCAGAGCCCTGGGGGTGACAGGAGGGGCCTGTCACCCTCTGCTGCCTGTGATATTTGCTGTGTGACCCCTCAGACACCAAAGGGAGGTGCCAGCAGCACTTGGCAGCCTGAGAGGTGCCCTGCACTCTCCCCTGACCCCCCCTGGAAGCACAGGATGTGATGAATATTTCAGGAGCTGGAGGCTCTCAGCTGCCTGCAGGAGTGGAAGGAATTGCTGAAAGGTCCTGCTGCTCCCGGGGGAGCTGGGATTCTCCGCCAGGGAGCAGAGCAGCCTGAAATTTTAATGCTTGCTTTATTCCCTGACCTTTCCAGCTCTCTCCTCCGCCTCACTGCAAGGCCGAGCACGCCTGGCATTTTTATCCACGGCCAGAATGGAGATTAAACCTCCCAAATTCAATATAGCCAAGGATTTCTCCCAGCCAAAAGCTGCCAGCACCTCGCCCCTCACCCGGCACAACCGCAGCGACCTTCGGGTGCATGCTGCGTGCCCCGAGGCTGGTGCCCAGCTTGCCACCCCTGCCCGCTGTCCCCGCACGTCGCTGCCTCAGCTGACACCTCCCGGCAGTGCCAGGCACATGAAAAAGTCAGGCAGGTGCGGCCCGAGGAGCTGCCCCGTATTTCATCCCGCCGGGCACCGGGATGCCTCTCCCCCTCTCCCGGGAACGGCTCTGGCCGCAGCAGCTCCTTCACTCTCAGTTCGCCTTTACTCTGATTTTCCTTCACTCTGAATTTTCCTTCCCGCTGATTTTTCCTTCCCTCTGAATTTTCCTTCCCTCTGATTTTTCCTTCCCTCTGAATTTTTCTTCTCTCTGATTTTTTCTTCACTCTGAATTTTCCTTCCTTCTGATTTTTCCCTCTCTCGGATTTTTCTTTAACTCTGATTTTCCTTTCCCTCTGAATTTTCCTTTTCTCTGAATTTTCCTTCCTTATTTTTTCTTCACTCTGATTTTTCCTTCCCTCTCATTTTTCCTTCCCTCTGAATTTTCCTTCCTTCTGATTTTTTCTTCACTCTGATTTTTCCTTCCCTCTCATTTTTCCTTCCCTCTGAATTTTCCTTGCTTCTGATTTTTTCCTCACTCTGAATTTTCCTTCTTTCTGATTTTCCCTTCCCTCGGATTTTTCTTTAACTCTGATATTTCCCTTCCCTCGGAATTTTTCTTCACTCCGATTTTTCCTTTCCTCTGAATTTTCCTTCCCTCTGAATCTTCCTTCCAATTTTTTCTTCACTCTGATTTTTCCTTCCCTCTGATTTTTCCCTCTCTCGGAATTTTCCTTCCCTTGGAATTTTTTCCACTCCGATTTTTTTCCACTCCGATTTTTTCCACTCCGATTTTTTCCACTCCCATTTCCCTCCACTCTGACTTTCCCTCCACCTCTCTCTGCCCGAAGCAGGGCAGAGCCTCCCGTGGGAATTCCTGTGGAATTTCCTTGGCCCTCCGGAGGGGTTTTGGGGCTCCTCTCAGAGCAGAGGAGCAGCAGCTGCAGTCCCTGGCGTGTTCTGCTGCATTCTCCCACCACAGGGCACTCGGGGAGCTGCTCCCACAGCCCGGAGTGGATCCCAAACACCTTCCCAACCTTTGGTGTAAATGTCCTCGTAAAGATAATAAAAATACACCAACAGCCTGATTTTTGCTGTGTTGTCTCACAGAGAATTTCTCCCAGCTCCCAAAGGCAAAGGAGCAGGTTACAAACTTCACTTTCTAATGATTTTTTTTCCCCCTAAATTTTGCTGTTTATTCTTTGAGGGGGGGGAAAAATGGGGTTTTTGTGGCTTCAAAATCAGAGGGCAGAGAGAAATCCAAGATTCGTGCGGCAGCCAGGGGAAGGATGGGCTCAGTGCTCGGGACTGAAGAGGTTTTTGTGTGTTTGCAGGAACCAATTTCCACCTCAACGCAACCCAGACAGGTCTGGTGCTGCTCTAAACAAACCCACTTTTAAATCCTGAGTCTGCTGAGAAATGTGTTGAAGGAAAAGCAGGAGGAAGAGTTTTTACAGCCACAAACCCACCTGGAGCAGCATCCGAACAGGGAAAACCCAAACCCAGGTCCTGACAGGCCCTGGGGAGACTTTGGCCAAGGATGAAGGGATAACAGGAGGCTGACCCGAGCTGGAGACACTCAGGAGCCTGGAAATCCTCCTGGACAGAGCCCCAGGGCAGCAGGGACGGGCAAAAATTCATTTCCGTCCAGGCAAAGAATGGCAAAGAGAGGGAAGTGATGCCAGGGGATTGTCCAGTCTCAGAAATCCACAGGGAACTTTAATATCAGCAGGACGGGATCTTAAAATTAGTTAAAATACGATGGTGACCCTCAAAGTGTTCTCTCAGGGGCAGGGAAACTCCCCAGTATGTTTGGGATGTCCCCTAGCACATTTTGTTCAGAATAAATCGAATTTTTGGGGCTTATCAGACACAAATCCTCCCCAAGACAGAGCAAACCTGAGAGAAAACAACAGCAGCTCCAAGACCCGAAGCCACACGCTCCTGAAGGTGTTTTACAGAACTGAACACCAGCCACAGCTAGAAAACTCAACAGCTCTTCAACCAGCCACATTTACATTTAAATACACAGAACCCACCCAGCCTTTACATGTAAACTTTGTTGGGCGCCTCCCGAAAAACCCCAAAACACAACCAGAGACATTCCAGTACAAATGGTTGTGGGTGCACCAGAGGAAGAACTAAAGCAGAGGTTTTGTTGCTGTGTTTGATTTGCAGCCTCTGCAGGGAACAAAGGTGAAGAATTCAGAGCCTCAAGTGAAAACATTTGGATTTGCTGCTGACCTTCCAAAAGGATCTGGCCCGAGAGGCTGGAAAATAACAACCCTGAGACTCTGTGCCTTGTTTGTGTCCTGTCCTGGCTCTGGGGGGCCCAGGGGGGCATCAGGGACAGCCCAGCCCCCCTGGCACTGCTCTGGTCACTCTGGCTCTCCTGCAGTTTCTCCTGGGGGGATTTTCTCCTCTCCTTGCCTGGACAGCCACAGGCAGCACTTGGGGTGAGCCCAGGGAGGGAGGAAAGGAGGGACCCCCACATTTGGGGGATTTGGGGTTTCCTCTGCAGGGAAGACCTCAAGGAGCATAGCTCAGCTGGCGTTTTTGCTGGCACCAGGTCTGGAGGCAGCAGTGGCAGGAAGGAACAATTCTGGCCAGGAAGATGGGAAGGAAACCCCACCGTGCTCAGACCTGGCTGGGGTTTGGGGTTTTTCCCCCTCCATTTTCTGTCTGCTGCCTCTGCTCTGTGAGCTGCCAGGATGGGCAATGCCCTGGGCATCCTGGCAGCCTCCAGAGCCGGCTGGGGGAAGCTCTGGCTGTTCTCAGGGATCCTCACAGGGTTCTTCCAGGGATCCTGACGTTGTTCCCAAGGATCCTCACAGGGCTGTTCCAGGGAATTCTCACAGGGCTGTTCCCAGGGATCTCACAGGGCTGTTCCCATGGATCCTGACAGTGATGTTCTCATGGATCTCACAGGGCTGTTCCCAAGGATCCTCACAGGGCTGCTTCCATGGATCCTGACAGGGTTCTTCCATGGATCTCACAGGGCTGTTCCCAAGGATCCTAGGAAACCCCACCGTGCTCAGACCTGGCTGGGGTTTGGGGTTTTTCCCCCTCCATTTTCTGTCTGCTGCCTCTGCTCTGTGAGCTGCCAGGATGGGCAATGCCCTGGGCATCCTGGCAGCCTCCAGAGCCGGCTGGGGGAAGCTCTGGCTGTTCTCAGGGATCCTCACAGGGTTCTTCCAGGGATCCTGACGTTGTTCCCAAGGATCCTCACAGGGCTGTTCCAGGGAATTCTCACAGGGCTGTTCCCAGGGATCTCACAGGGCTGTTCCCATGGATCCTGACAGTGATGTTCTCATGGATCTCACAGGGCTGTTCCCAAGGATCCTCACAGGGCTGCTTCCATGGATCCTGACAGGGTTCTTCCATGGATCTCACAGGGCTGTTCCCAAGGATCCTGACAGTGCTGTTCTCATGGATCTCACAGGTCTGTTCCCAAGGATCCTGACATGGGTGTTCCCAGGGATCCTGACAGGGCTGTTCCCAGGGATCCTGACAGGGTTCTTCCATGGATCTCACAGGGCTGTTCCAGGGATCCTGACATTGCTGTTCCCAGGATCCTCACAGGGCTGTTCCCAAGGATCCTGACAGGGCTGTTCCCAAGGATCCTGACATTGCTGTTCCCAGGGATCCTGACATTGCTGTTCCCAGGGATCCTGACATTGCTGTTCCCAAGGATCCTGACATTGCTGTTCCCAAGGATCCTGACATTGCTGTTCCCCAGGATCCTCACATTGCTGTTCCCAAGGATCCTGACATTGCTGTTCCCAAGGATCCTGACATTGCTGTTCCCAAGGATCCTGACATTGCTGTTCCCAGGGATCCTGACATTGCTGTTCCCAAGGATCCTGACATTGCTGTTCCCAGGGATCCTGACATTGCTGTTCCCAAGGATCCTGACATTGCTGTTCCCAGGGATCCTGACATTGCTGTTCCCAAGGATCCTGACAGGGCTGTTCCCAAGGATCCTGACATTGCTGTTCCCAGGGATCCTGACATTGCTGTTCCCAGGGATCCTGACATTGCTGTTCCCAGGGATCCTGACATTGCTGTTCCCAGGGATCCTCACAGGGAGCAGCCGAGGGCTCTGGTGCAAAGGAACCCAACTAATGCAGGCACCTCTTGGGTTCTCCCTCTGCTCACCACGTCCCCTTCCCCGAGGCAGCCTGACCCTTTGGCTCTGGCATTTTCGGGGGCACAGCTGGATTTTTGGAGCAGCCTCAGCCTTTTTGAGGCACAGCTGCTCCTGCAGCCCCACAGAGCCTGGGGCTGCTCTGCTCGGCCCCACGCCGGGGTTTGGGGCTGGCAGCGAGCCCCACACGTGCCAGGCCATGCGGGCAGAGCTGCGGGCTCCTCCCTGCCCGTGCCGGGTTCTCCTGCCCGGGCTCAGACCTGGAACACCGGCGGGGCCCGCCCGGGGCTGCCCGGCTCCCTCCCCTCCGCCTCCCACAGGTTGTCGTAGCTCCGGTCGCTCTGGAAGCTCTGCAGCTCCGCGTAGTCGTGGTAGGACGAGGAGTCCCGGCAGGGGCAGGCGGCGTCTGCCAGGGCATAGGGGCCATCTGCAGGGAAACGGGTTGTGGGGTTACCGTTGGGGGTTCATGTATAAAAAAATATGTATTTTAAATATAAAATATCTAAAAATATAATAATATAAAAATACAAAAATATGAGTCCTGGCAGGGGCAGGTGCCATCTGCAGGGAAACAGGGAAAAATATTTATATTTACAATTTAAAAAATCTATTAAAATAATATTTATATATGTTAGCTATATAATATTTATATATATAAATATATGACACAAAATTACATAATCTATTTTAATTATATTATATATATATAATTAATTTATATCATTATATAAATTTATAATATTTAATATCTTCGTTTCATTATTTAATTTTAAAAGTTTTCTCTACGGCCTGAATTAAAACGTGGTGCTCTCTGAGGAGTCAGTGTGTTTTAAGAGAGAAATCCCAAAACTCTCGTTAAGCAGGGTGCCCACGCTGGGGGTGCCAGGGGGGCAGGCCGGGTGCCAGGTGCCAAAGCAGGAGGGGGCAGAGCCCAGCCCTGCAGGCCTCACCTGGGGGACGCAGCTCAGGGCCCAGCTGTTCCTGTGGCAGCGAGCACATCTGGGGACAGAGGGACAGCGGGTGAGGGTGGCACGGCTGTGCCAGCCTGGGACACTGCCCGGCCGGGCTCGGCCTCATCCCTGCTGAGCTCAGGGGCAGAGCCCTGCAGGGACCCCCCGGCAAGGTGGGACCCCAGCGGTGTCCCTGCACCCCCTGGGTGTCCCCTGCACCCCCTGAGTGTCCCCTGTACCCCCTGAGTGTCCCCTGAACCCCAAGTGTCCCCTGCACCCCCTGGGTGTCCCCTGTACCCCCTGAATGTTCCTTGCACCCCCTGGGTGTCCCCTGCACCCCAAGTGTCCCCTGCACCCCCTGGGTGTCCCCTGTACCCCCTGAATGTTCCCTTACCCCAAGTGTCCCCTGCACCTCAAGTATCCCCTGAACCCCCTGAGTGTCCCCTGTACCCCCTGAATGGCCCTTGCACCCCCTGAGTGGCCCCTGTACCCCCTGAATGTCCCCTCACCCCAAGATTCCCCTGCACCCTGAGTGTCCCCTGAACCCCCTGAGTGTCCTCCTGTACCTCCTGAGTGTCCCTCTGTACCCCCTGAATGTCCCCTCACCCCAAGTGCCCCCTGCACCCCCCGGGGCAGTGCCCAGCCTCACCTCCCCCAGGTAGGAGCCCTGGGCAGGTGCCCGCAGCTGCAGCCGCCGTGCGGTGCCCGGGGTGCTGTAGATGGGGACAGAGGGCACCTCCCTGCAGTGCCCTGGCAGGGGCTGGCAGTGCCACTGCTCCAGGGACAGCTGCTGGGCACCTGGCACGGTGCCCTGGGCTGGTCCTGTCTGCCCGTGGCACTGCAGGAACTGCAACAAAACCAGACCCAGGATGGACAGTGGGTGTGGGGAACTGGGGAATGCCCACCTGGAGCTGCCCACCCCAAAATCCAGCCCCAGGATGGATCCTGGGTGTGAAGAGTTAGGAAATGTCCACCTGGAGCTGCCCACCCCAAAATCCAGCCCCAGATTAGATCCTGGTTGTGCAGAGCTGGGAAATGCCCACCTGGTGCTGCCCACCTGGTGCTGCCCACCCCAAATCCAGCCCCAGGATGGATCCTGGCTGTGGAGAACTGGGAAATGCCCACCTGGTGCTGCCCACCCCAAACCCAGCCCGTTCAGGCCAGGCAGGGGTTGCTGGGTCTGCCCTCCCCAGCAGCTCTGCTCAGGTGGGCACAGAGGCCAGGGCTCATGCCCAGCGAGCCACAGGCGTGCTGGGAGCTGGCCAGAGCAGGATGAAAGCAGTCAGGGGTGCAGAAGGGCAGGGCAGAGCCAGGAAGGAGCCTGGAGGGAAGGGGGTCTCCCCAGGTGGGGTGACTCAGGAAGGTTTTCCCTATCAGATTCTCCCAAGCAGCAATATGGCTTTTACCAGGCACTCCCTTATCTCAGCTGGGCTTTTTGGGGTGGCCAGAGCGAGCTCTGGCTCTGACTCATCTGCAGTTTCAGGAGCCTGGCTCACGTCTCTGTGCCTGCCTTTGTCTGCTGGTTGTGATGTGCAGGGGAACATCACAGACAGGAGAAACCTGTTCCCCTGTGCCCTGCCCTGGCTGGAGGGAGCAGCGAGCTCTGCTGGGCCCTGCCCCACCCCGAAATGCAGCTCTGGACTTTCCATCCCTCCTCAGATGGCAGGGAAAGGAATACCCCCGGGCACAGCTCCTGGAGGCAGGAGCCTGGCTGCTGAGACAGGGCCAGCAGCAGCTCCTGCAGGAGGCCTCACTGGGAGCACTGGGGGAACTGGGAGTGGAGCGATCAGGGAAAGGGGGAGGCCCCACTGGGGGAACTGGGAGTGGAGGGATCAGGGAAAGGGGGAGGCCCCACTGGGGGAACTGGGAGTGGAGGGATCAGGGAAAGGGGAGAGGGCTGAGCTCCCACCCAGCTCTGTCAGTTCAGCCCCAAGGCAGGATGGAAATGGGGACAGGGCACTGGCAGCTCGTCCCCGGGGGGGGGTTGGAGTGGGGAATGGCCCTGCAAATAAAGTCCCAAATGCTGCTCATCCCTGTGGGGTGATGGGACTGAGTCCTGGCTGGGCCAAGGAGGGGAATTCCTTAAGGAACAGTCACCGAGGGGTTGGGAAAGTGGCATGACACTAAAAAACTGATGGAGACATGCTGGAAAACCCTTGGAAGAGGAGGCTGTGTGCCATTAGGCAATAACCTCCTACTCATGGGTTGCCTCAGGAGCTGGTGCCCACATGCCAGGGCTCTGGGAGGCATTGCTCCATCTGCCATGTGCAACCTCCTTCCCACGGCCCCTTTTCCCATGGCAATGCTTTCACACCTGCTCTGAGGCACCTGCCAGGCCCCTGTCCCTGCCAGCAGCACCAGCAGGGAAGGGTGAACCTTGCTTTTCCCAGGCAGGAGGATCCACACCCATCCCCATCCCACATCCATCCCACACCCAGCCCCATCCCACATCCATCCTGATCCCACATCCATCCTGATCCCACCCCCATCTCCATCCCACATCCATCCCAATCCATCCTGATCCCTCCCCCATCCCATCCCACCCTCAGCCCCATCCCCTTGCATGCCCTACCCTGCCCAGCTCCAGCTGTGCCGGGGGGTGCTGCTGGGGGCCGTGTGCCCTGTAGGGCTCCTGGTACACGGGGGACGGGGTCTCTCCCGGGGGGCTCTCGGGGACGAGGCTGCAGCTCCTCTCGGGCTCCTGCCCGGGCCCCTGCTGCCCGCCGCTCTTGCCCTTGGATTTCCTGGCGCTGTTCCCCCTGCGCAGCTCCTGCGTGGGCAGCCCTGAGCTGGGCCAGCTGGGCTGTGCCAGGCTCTGCAGGGAGAGGGCACAGCCTGCAGCTGGCTCTCCTGGCGGTGCCCGTGGGCATCGCTCCGGGCTCGGGAAGTGCCAAGGTCCTGCCCTGGGCCCTGCCCCACGCGCTCTGCCATCCCTGGGGTGCGAGTCCTGCCCTGGGGCAGAGCAAAGACCCTGCCCGGCCAGCACCTCCATCCCCTGCAGCTTTTGTTTTGGGATTTGCCAGCCTTGGAACCTCCTGAGTGCCCGTCTGTAATCCCCAACAGCTCTAGTACAGGGCAGAGCACTGGGATGGGACTGGGACTGGGATGGGACTGGAAATGGGACTGGGATGGGACTGGGACTGGAACTGGGACTGGAACTGGGACTGGAACTGGGATGGGACTGGGATGGGACTGGGATGGGACTGGGACTGGAAATGGGACAGGGATGGGACTGGAAATGGGACTGGGATGGGACTGGGACTAGAACTGGAATGGGACTGGGACTAGAACTGGGATGGGACTGGAACTGGAACTGGGAATGGAACTGGGATTGGGATGGGACTGGAACTGGGATGGGACTGGAAATGGGACTGGAACTGGAACTGGGACTGAAACTAGGACTGGGATGGGACTGGGATCCTTCAGCAGCCTCTTCCCTGGCCAGGCTGAGCCAGGACAGGCCCTGGCTGAGGCAGGGATTTGCTCCAACCCCACAGCAAACACTGCCAGCAGCAAAGGCAGTGTCCAGCCCCAGCCCAGGGGATCCCCCCAGGCTGGTTTGGGGCTCACTTACATGGAGAGGCTGGGAGTAGCCAGGGGAGAGGGGCTCCTCCAGCAGCCTGCCCTCGGGGCTCAGCAGGAAGGAGTGGCCATCGGGCAGGGAGCTGGGCTGGGACAGCTGGGTCAGCGTGGTCACTCTCCCACCGGACGCCCAGGAGTTCGTCCGGCCGTCAGAGCTGAGGGATCCCCTCCCGCTGCTGGGGAACTGCACGGGGACAAGGACAATCCTGGGGACACAGCCCTCGTGTCCCCGGGGTCGGGCTGTGTCCCCATGGCCAGCAGCGGGGTGTGGGATGTGCTGGTTTTGGGGTGAGTTTGGCAGCTTCGAGCAGAGCCTGCTGTGTCACTGGAGTGTCACACAGATGGGACACCCGTGGGTTCCCACCAAAACTAGGTGGGAAATGGGTTCCCACCCATTTTTTCCCTGTATAATCCCCTGTATTACTAATTTAAATATTTTAAAAATAATAAATAATTATTTAAATAATCCCCAGGGATCAGCAGCTTGCTGGCAGCTTCGAGCAGAGCCTGCTGTGTCACTGGAGTGTCACACAGACGGGACAGCCGTGGGTTCCCAGCCCAAACCCCAGCATCCCGTACCTGGCTGGGGTGGGGCGGCTTGGAGCCCACCGAGAAGCTCTCGGAGCCCGAGAGGGAGGAGTCTGCGTTTCGGAACTGGGCGGTTTTCAGGCAGTACAGCCACTCCTGGTAGTCCTGGTAGCTGGGACAGGTCACCCGGATGGAATTTATCAGTCGGCCTGCAAAAACATCCCCCAGAGCTGGACCCCTCAGAAAGCCCCGGGAATCCCCCTGCTCCTGCAGGG
Source organism: Passer montanus (assembly GCF_014805655.1). Taxonomy (NCBI): domain Eukaryota; kingdom Metazoa; phylum Chordata; class Aves; order Passeriformes; family Passeridae; genus Passer; species Passer montanus. The sequence continues at coordinate 1,143,406 of NW_024371260.1, read as the reverse complement.
AATGCTCTGCCCTTGGTGCTGCTCTCCTGCCGGGACACAGAGCACCCCAAATTTCCAAGGGGGCATTCAGGGAGCCTGGCTGCCCAGCAGGAGGTGCCCCCACACCACCAGTGCCCCCTGCCCGTGCTGGGCACCCACCTTCGATCAGAAAGGAGGTTTTGTCATTCTCCTCAAAAAGCACCTGGATGGCGTTGAGGGGGAGCTCTCCCTGTGGAGAGAGGGGCAGGGTTGGGATCATGGAGCCAGCAGAGCTCCTGCCCGTGCCATGGGGCACAGCTCTGGGCATCTGGGCAGCCAAACTGCTTCCACAGGGGGAATTCCAGTGAGATTCCTGCTCCCTGCACATCCCAGTGGGATTCCTGCTGCCTCCTGCACATCCCAGTGAGATCCCTGCTCCCTGCACATCCCAGCAGGATTTCTGCCTCCTCCTGCAACATCCCAGTGAGATTCCTGCCCCCTGCACATCCCAGTGGGATTCCTGCCCCTTGCACATCCCAGTGAGATTCCTGCTCCCTGCACATCCCAGTGAGATTCCTGCCCCTTGCACATCCCAGTGGGATTCCTGCTGCCTCCAGGTGCTGAGACACCCTCTGGATAAAGTCGGGAAGCTCACCAACATGCCCAGATAACTCCAGCCCCCCCAGCAGCTCCCCCTTGCTGGTTTCCCCCTCGCCCAGGGCCTTTTCCCACCGGAGGATTGGGGTGAGCCCCATGCCAGCCCCTTCCCTGCCCCACAGCCTTGGCAGGGGCAGCTCCTGTGGTCGCTGTGAAGCTGCAGAGCAGAAGGGCCGGGCAGGGGAAGCGCTGCAGCCCCCGGGAGGCTCCCGTGCCCTGACACGCCTGTGGAAAAGCAGGTTCCTGTCACAGGCTGGTGAATCAGCCCGGCACCGTGGGAAGGGAGCAGTGCCTGGGAAGGGAGCACTGCCCGGGAAGGGAACATGGCACGGCGCAGGTTTAGGGTTTCAAAAGAGATGAGCTCATGGGAGAGCCCAGCCCAGGCCCCCTTGCGTGGTGCCCCATTCCCAGGAGCTGCAAAGAGCACATTCCCGAAAGCAGGCTGTGCCCGGGGAGTGTCCCAGCTGCTGGAAAACACCAGGCATGGGGAGAGCTCTGCCTGCTCACGGCGCTCCTCCCGGCAGATGCTCTTATCTTCCCAGGAATAACAAGGAAAGCGTTCTGCAGGATGTGGAGCAGGGCCCCGGGGGGTTCACGGCGCATTTCACAGCCCTGCAGCTCTGCAGGGCTGTTTGTCCCTGGCTCGGTGACTCAGGGATGCAGCAGAGCAGCAGCTCCGGGGTCACAGACAGGTCACTGCTCCTTTTGGCACATTTGTTCCAGCACAGGAGGAGCAGAGAGCTCTGAGTGAGCCATCAAACGATGCTCGAGATCACAGAATCACAGGAAGGGAAGAGCAGAGAGGCCCTCGAGCACCAGGCAGCCCAGCATTAACCAGCACAGCCGTGCTCCCACTCAGCCGTGTCCCCAAGTGCCACCGGGGATGGCACTGGATGATTTCAGGGCCATTCTCACTGCTCAGTGCCTCTGCCTGCCCGTGCTGAGGCTCCAGCACTGCTCCCACAGGCAGGCACAGCGGAGAAGCTGCTCTGGCATCCCTTGGGATGCTCCCTGTCCCTGCTGTCCCTGCTGCTCCTGCAGAGGGGGAACGCTGCCAGCGCTGCAGCAGCAGCAGCCTCCCCTCCCCTCCCCTCCCGTGCCCTTCCCCACAGCATCAGCTGTGCTGCCAGGCTGCTCCCAGCTCCAAAGTGGTCCCATGGCACAGAGCCTGGGGGGCAAAACCCCCTGAGGGGCTCTCTGGGGCCGTGCCAGCTCCTGTCTGCAGCAGGAGGGCTGGGCTCCCTGCCAGCACAGCCTCCCTCCTCCTCCTCCTCCTCCTCCTTGGCAGCAGCTCCTTCCCCCTGGGCTGCTGGAGGAGTGCGAGGTGTTTCCCATGGGAAGGGATCTTGCACCATGCCTGTGCCTGCTCCCTGCCAGCTGGCACGGGAGGGACGGGGAATGCAGGTGGGGAGCAGCAGGCTGCTCTGAGAGGAACTCACCTTGAAACAGAGGCCAGCGGGCTCCTCGGACACGATCACCAGCGTGGAGGGGTAGAGCACCAGCAGCCGGTCGTGCTGCTCCTGGGGAACAGCAGGGAGAGGGGTGGGTCCCTGGGAACAGCCAGGCTCAGAGCTGGAGAGCCCTGGGCTTTGTCCTCCTGACAGCAGCCTGGGGCAAGGGCTCTGGGAACAGCTGGGCTGAGCTGTTCCCTCTGCTCAGAGATGGATTTGGGAAGGGCCAGGATGCTTCCCTGTGCTGGGACATGGAGCACTAGTGACTTCATCCAGGGATCCATCCATCCATCCATCCTCCATCCATGGATCCATCCCTCCCTCCCCAGAGCCGTGTCCTACCTGGAAGGGCAGGTGCTGGAGCTTCACCTTGGACACGCAGAGGATTTCTCCCAGGGATTCCCGCTGGGTTCCCCTCCACTCCTGCACGGGCAGGTTCTGCACGGACCAGCGCAGCTCCTCCTTGTCCCCGGCACTCTGCGTCCAGCCGCTCTAGGGACAGACACACTGAGCACCCAGCCAGGCCTGCCCCACCCGGGGGTGCTTTTCTGCTGTGGCAGGAGCAGGAAAGAACAGAGAAATCTGGGCAGGAGGCAGTTTTGCAGCTGGGAATGGATTGTCATTCTCCACAGCGAGCATCGCCTGGAAATGCCTTTCCAAGGGGGATATTTCTGTTTGACAAGTGGGGAGGGAATTAAACACCCTCAGAGACTGGGAGAGACAATTCCTCTCTGTTTTCCAGGCTTCAGCCTCCTCCTCCTGGTGTTTTGCAAGCTCTGGGTGGTTGCACAAGCACCCAAAAGCGTGACAGCCTCTCTGAGACCCAAGCTCTGACCCCAGTTGTGCTGCTGGTGGCACCCGTGGGTGGCAGCTCTTCCTCCCAGCACACCCCCCTGCCAGTGGCTCTCAGGCCCCTCTTGCAAGCTCTTTTTGCACCCTTTTATCTCCAGGAAAGCCCCGCAAAGGGAATGCTGGGAGCCAGCAGCGGGACACGGCCATGGGACACCCACCTGGGACAGCAGGGGCAAGGCCAGGCTCCCTCCACAGAGCTGGATCTGCTTCTCCAGGTGGTACAGCCACTGCTTCAGCTCGGCCTCAGACTGGCAGAACACCACCAGGGGGTTCAGCAGGGGCCCTGGGGGTGGGAGAGCCACGGTGAGCACAGCAGAGCTGGGCAGCGATGGCAGCATCCATCAGGAGCCAGCTGGCAGAGCTGGCACACTGCCCGTCCCTCCTCAGGGTGTGGGGACACCAGAGCTCTGCTGCCACCCCCCTGCAGTCCTCATGGCAGAGCTGGCACACTGCCCGTCCCTCCTCAGGGTGTGGGGACACCCCTGCCCTGCTGCCACCCCCCTGCAGTCCTCATGGCAGAGCTGGCACTCTGCCCGTCCCTCCTCAGGGTGTGGGGACACCAGAGCTCTGCTGCCACCCCCCTCCAGCCCTCCCTGCCACCCTTTTGTCACATCAGCCTTCCCAGACACACCAAGCCCTCCCTGACCACCAGACACTTTTTAACCCCAGTCCAGGCCAAGAACAAATCCCAGTCAGCCCCAAAGCCAAGCCTGACCTCCAGAGGTGGATTTCAGCTTTCCAACCCCCCCAGCAGTTTGTGGGAAGGCTCTGTGTGGGCAGGGGCTGTCCCAAGGTGCTGCTCCCTCAGCAGAAAGCCCCGTGCTGTCTCTCAGTTCCACCCTGGCCCTCCAGACGTAGAACACCAGTAGCTTTCTGACACTGTTTGTTTATTTATTGCCTCACCGAACCTAACCCGTGCCAGCCAAGCTGAGGATGACTCCAGACATCCCCTCAGAGGGAGGGACAGCCCTGCAGCTTGTTGATTCTAGAGTTTCCAGCTCTCACTCATCTCAGGGCATGAGCACAGGCTCCCACACCCTCTGCTACCTGCTCCCAGCACAGCCTGCTGAGGGCAATAACCATTCCTGGCAGGATGCAGAGTGGATGTTGTGATTAATAATTTACCTCTCAGCCCATATTAAACCCTGCCTGCTGCAGGCTCAGAAGGATCTGCCTCTGTGGGACTCGGAGGTACCCAGATAAGCCTGGATAAACGGGGGGGACTTTGCCCTTCTGAGGTATCTTTAGTGCCCTAATTCCTGCAGTATTTATAAACAAACGTTTCACTGAGCCTTTGAAGTGTGTCTGTCTTGCAGGAAATGCAGGGTAAACAAAGCTGAGGTGGGGAAGTGGGGCAGTGACTCCAAACCCATGACAGCAATTTGGTGCATTTGGAGCATTTTCGGGCACCCACGTGGCTGTGGCTCTGGAGCTCTCCTGTTTCCTCTTGCCTTGTTTTCCCTGTGTGATGCTGCTCTTGGGCATTCCCCGGGGCATCCAGCTCCTCACTCCAATTATAAATGCAAATTAAAGCCAGCAGCAATCGTGCTGCCAGGGCATGACCCTCAGCTGACCCTCAGCCCCGGGCACACCCCGAGGGCATCACCCATTGCCACATCTAAAGAGGGCCCAGAAGGAACAGAAAATCGGGAGAGGAACTTGGGGGACACGCCTGGGACTGCTGCAGTGGGGGCTCTGGGGGTGTCCCCGGGGCTGGCACAGGGAGCAGGGCCACCCCAGGCCCCCTCCCCAGCAGCCCCCAGACCCACCTGAGATGTGGAAAGCGTGGTCCTGCTGGCCGGGGCTCTGGCCAGCCCCCAGCTCACGCACCCGCAGCTCCTTCAGAGGCAGCAGCCCCTGGGGAAGGAGAGCAGGGGTTACTCGGGCTCCATCCTGCAGCAATCCTCTGCCACGCTCAGGAGTATCTTTATATTCCACTGGTTTGTTTCCTCTTTCCATTTTAAGACAAACCTCAGCAAAATAGTGGTGATTTAGCAGGAGAAAGGCAGAGAATGGGGCTGGCCCTAAAGGAAAATTGAGCTGTCCAGTTCCCAGACTCTGCATGCTCAGATTCCCACTCTGCCAAAGCCCAGGAACAGGTGACAACTTTGTCCTCCCTCCATAAAAGATGCTAATGGCTCTAATGCCTTGGGGCACATTAATTCCTTGTTAATTGCTCCACAATTAATAAACTCAGGAGCTGTTTCTAAAGGAGTCAGGAGTGTTTGAGATGTTGTTTGTCTCCTGAAACGGGAATTTTCACTTGAAGGCTGCCTTGGGGGTGACTGGAGAGGTTTTCCTGATGTTTTACATCAACCTCAAGTCATCTAAAGGCTAATTAATAATTTCTAAGAGGAATTAATTTTACAGTCAGCTCCCAGACATGCTCAGTTTTAGCTCCTCAGTTGTGTGGAGGAAGAGAACATTCAGGGGCTGTTGTTTCACAGCTGTGGTGCAGAACAGTTCATTCATTATTTGCAACTCCCCAGCACCACCAGGTTAAAAGATTCATGAGTGGTTTGCCAGCAGAGCTCCCTGAGGCTCAGCTTTCTCTTCCCCCCTTCTCCCACAGAATAATTCATGTTGGAAAAGCCCATCCTGCAGATGGAGAATTCCCTCTAGACCCCCATGGGCACCAGGGCCGGGGGGATTTGGGGTTTCCCAAGGCTCAGCACAAAGGTGGCTCCAGGTCACCTCCCCCCTGCTCCTCCCTGTCCCTGGGCCCCTTCACCCCTGCCCAGTGACCCTGAGCTGCTCGGGGACAGGCTCTGGGACAAAACACCCTTTGGGAGTTTGGCATCCCCGGGAAGGGACTTGGGGACATCTGCAGGAGTTTGTAGGCCACAGAGCCCAAAGCCCAGCTCGCCCAGGCGAGGCCCTACCTGGTAGGTGAGGCCGTTGGGACCCGTGGACTGGAAGTACAGGTAGGACTGGAACAGCTCCAGGAAGCAGCTGTTGACCTCCTGCAGAAGGGACACCTTGGGGTCATCTCAGGACACCTTGGGGTTACCTCAGGACACCTCTGGGGTCATCTCAGGACACCTCCCCGCCTCCCCCTGCATCCCAGGCATGGAGAAGCTGCTCCAAGGACCACGTCTGTGCTGATAGAAGTGCCCCAGGTGCCCACAGGGATGGCAGCAGGTGGGCACCACGTGGCAGTGCCCAGAGGATTCTCCGTGATCCCATTTCCCAGAATTACCCCTCCCTTCCCAACTACTCCACCATCCCTGGGCACAGAAACCCCACAAAGTTGCCTCAGGTTTACCTGGCAGTGCTGGAACTTAAACTTGACCTTGGAGTAATAAATAATTTTGCCCAAATTCCTGACAACCGTTTTCCTTCGGCCCTTCTTGAACAGGCTGGGGAACCTCTGGTCCAAGTTTTCCTTCTGGTTCTCCTGCTTCTGGATAATCTGTACCAAGGACACAGGGAAAAGCAGATCAGAGCTGGTGGAAGAGCCGTTCCCAGAACATCTTCCCAGCAGGGATTCCTGGGAAAGGGCCCTGGGCAGGTGCCCAGGATGGGCTGTTTGTTGTTGGGTCTCCTTGCCAACGTGGGGCCAGGGCTTGGTTGCTGCTGGGAGCCTGGGAGGAGATCCTGACCTAAAGCTGGGGCTCCTGGGCTGGAAAAGAGGGGGGGCAGAGGCACATTTCACTTTCAGGGTGTCCCAGCTCCACAGAAAAACCATCCCAGTGTGTCCTGAGTGTGTTTTCCACGGGGAGGAGTGGAAAGGTTTCCTCTGCTCTGATTCCACCTGATCCCTCAGCATTCCCAGCTCAGATCCCACTCAGACCCCTCACTTCCTCTGGGTTCTGGGTGCCTGGCAGTTTTGGGGCAGAGCCCCACAGCCACAAAGGCAGCTGCAAGGAAGATTTTTACTGCAAAAAAACTGGAAAAGCTACAGGAAGCACCACAGGAGAGGCAGCGCTGAGGAGAGGCAGCACTCGGGGCTGGGGGCTTCCCTGATTTCCTGGTTCTATGGGAATTCTTCCTTCTGTGCAGGAGCACAACCCCACACCCCTCACTTCTCCCCACCTGGGGATAAATAAAGCTCTTCCTGCTGCTTTTCTGGGATGAACCCTTGGGGGCTGCTGGTGTCCTTGGGGAGGAGGGCAGGGCTGCACCCTGAGCCTTGCTGGGCACATCCAGACTGGGAATTCATTCCAACCCAAAACTGGGTGGGCCAGGGGAGGTTTGCAGCGGTTCCCTGGGGCCCAGCAGGGCTGGTGACACCCCCAGCACGTCCCCATTCCTGCTGTGCCCGCTCCTGACCCCGTTCCTGATCCCATTCCTGCCAGGACAGCTGCGTGTGCCCGTGATGGATGAGGATGAGGAGCCACAGCAGGACACCCAGCTCGGTCCTGCAGGGCCCCTCCATGACTCACCCCTCTGGCATGGGGTCAGCCCGCTCCAGACATCCTGGGGAACTGGGAATGGGGCTGGGAGTGGGGCTGGGGAACTGGGAATGGGGCTGGAAGTGGGGCTGGGGAACTGGGAATGGGGCTGGGGAGTGGGAATGGGGAACCAGGAATGGGGCTGGGAGTGGGGCTGGGGATTGGGAATGGGGCTGGGGAATGGGAATGGGGAACCGTGAATGGGGAACCCGCTCCTGACCCCGTTCCTGATCCCATTCCTGCCAGGACAGCTGCGTGTGCCCGTGATGGATGAGGATGAGGAGCCACAGCAGGACACCCAGCTCGGTCCTGCAGGGCCCCTCCATGACTCACCCCTCTGGCATGGGGTCAGCCCGCTCCAGACATCCTGGGGAACTGGGAATGGGGCTGGGAGTGGGGCTGGGGAACTGGGAATGGGGCTGGAAGTGGGGCTGGGGAACTGGGAATGGGGCTGGGGAGTGGGAATGGGGAACCAGGAATGGGGCTGGGAGTGGGGCTGGGGATTGGGAATGGGGCTGGGGAATGGGAATGGGGAACCGTGAATGGGGAATGGGAATGGGGCTGGGAGTGGGGCTGGGGAACTGGGAGTGGGGCTGGGAGTGGGGCTGGGGAATGGGAATGGGGCTGGGAATGGAGCTGGAGAACTGGGAATGGAGCCAGGAATGGAGCTGGGGAACTGGGAATGGAGCTGAGGAACTGGGAATGGGGCTGGGAATGGAGCTGGGGAACTGGGAATGGGGCTGGGAATGGAGCTGGGGAACTGGGAATGGGGCTTGGGAACTGGGAATGGAGCTGAGGAACTGGGAATGGGGCTGGGAACGGAGCTGGGGAACCAGGAATGGAGCCGAAAGTGGTCAGGACCCTTTCACCTGCAGAGCACAGGGCTCCTTCCAGGGCCTCGCTGAATTTGGGTTGCTGTTTTTAGGATGTGAGTTAACCCTTTGCTGCTGAAATCCTCCCCCCAGTTTCCCAGCTACGGAACAGAACTTAGGGAACACGCTGCGTGCCCAGTACATGTCTCAGCGTAGGAAAAATGGTATTTGTGTCACAAATGCAGAGCAAAGAGCAGCTGGTCACAGGTGCAGCAATAACAAAACACAGGATAAGGGCACCAGCAGCACCTGGGAGTGGGGAGAGGGTGAAGTGATAAAATCACGGGCACGGAGATAAGGAACAGCAGCGGCCACAGCTGCTGGGTCACTGCTGCTGCTGGGGACGTGGCAGCCGAATTTCCCAGGAATGAACGAGGCACCGAGAAGGAAAAGCAGTCTGGGAGCTGGGAATGCAGCAGCAGCCTTGGGAAAGGGCTTCCAGAGGGATCCTCCCGCGGGCGGGAGGGAGAGGGAGAGCTCCACAGCCACTGGAATATTGGGTGAGGGCACCCAAGGCAGCCTGGGAGGGGTGGCAGTGAGCCTGAGGGGATGGATGGAATGGCTGAGCACAGCAGCAGCTCCACGGCTGTGGAAAAACGGGATCAGCCCTGAAATCTGCTGCCCCTCAGCTCCCAAACCATGGGCTGTGCCCCCTGCTCCAGCCCCAGCCCGGCCGTTCCCGTTATCCCAGCGCCGAGCCTTGCAAGCCCGGCTCCTCCCGAGCTGCAAGTGCCCTGACATGTTCTCATCGTACAGGTAGAACGAGTTACTCATTAACTGCCCGGGCCCTGCAGCCCCCGAGCCCCGCGGTGAATCAGCAGCAGGAAGAGCTCAGCTGGCTGCAGGAGCCCCGGGGCTGCTGCTCCATGGGAAAAACCCCAAAGGAGCGGCTCCCGGGCCACATCCTCCCCCTGGCTGGCACTGGGAGCTGTGGGAATCAGGGCAGGGGCTGCTGGGGGGGGCAGAAGGTGCAGGGATGTCACCTGTCCCCGTCCCAAGTGGCCTGTCGTGGCAGGAGTGGGCGATGCCATCTCCTCTGAGGTTGCCCTGTGCTGGCAGCTCCGCTCTGAGCCGGCCCTGCAGCTGCTGCTGCTGCCAAAAACGCAGCAGGGAGAGAGGGGCACGGCCCAGGAGTCCTGCAGGCCACACAGGGAGCTTGTGGCTGAGCCCCAGGTTTGCATCCCCTCTGCCCCAGGCGAGGGTAAAGGCTGAAAACCTGCTCCACCCTCCCTCCTTCCATCCCTGGAGGGATCCCACACTCCCCAGGGTTCCCAGATGAGCGTTTCCCAGTGACCTCTGCCAGGATTCCTTCCCCAGGATCCACTAACTCTCTCCTGCTTCCCCAGGGAAGCATCCAGGATCCATCCGGGGCCTGCTTTTTGCTGCCTGATCCCTTGGGATCCAGCTGGTTCCCACAGGGAGCCTTCCCTGCAATTCCCTCTGCCTGGCACTGAGGCTGTGCCTCAGTTTCCCCTTCCCCACATGAACACCCAGCACATCCCAAATGCTCCCAAAATTCCTGCCACACCCCCAGCCCACCCAGCAAACCCTCGGGGGCTGCTGGCTCCCCTCTGCTTTCCCCAGCAGCGCTGGGAACGGGGCCATGTGGCCACAAGGCTGGGCCGTGCCCGGGGCAGCCCTGCCCTTCCTGATTCCCTTCCCAGGCTCCTGCTAATCCGCTCCTGCTCCGTCTCACCGCGGCATGGGAATGAATCATCCCACCTGCCAAAGCTCGCTCGGCTTCTCCCCTCCCTCCCAGGCGACCCAGAAACAAAAGAACCCAGAGCAAAGGTGCGGGGGAGATGTCCCCACGTCCCCATGGCCCTGCTGGCTCCCGGCAGCACCCCTGGCTGAGCCAGGTGCCCTCCACACCTGCACGGGGAGGTGCTGGGACCTCATCCCCTCCTGGATCTCCTCGGGACAGAGCTGCTGCTACCCCCAGACCCAAAGCCAAGGTCCTTCCCAAACGCTGGGCTTGGGGTGGGTGGGAATAAACCCCTGGAGCAGCAGCAGGGGGTTGGAGGTGCTGGAACTTGCCTTGGCTGGAATGTACTGCAGGATTTTGTCCGTGGTCGTGTCTCTCTCCTGGCCTCCATCTATCCCAAAGAAGCTGGGCAGCTTTTTCTTGCCATTTTGTCTACAGAGGAAAAAAAACCCAAAAAACTAAAACACACATGGAAACACAGATCCAGGCTGAGGCATGGTGAATCCTGCCCAGAAATAAGGAAGCCAGGACACCAAGCAAGCAATTTGTCACGGGCTTTCGAGTCATCCCAGCCCAGCCAGGGCTGACAAAGCCTCAGAGAACTGGAACAGGATTTTGCTGCATTTGTTGGGGTTTCTCTGCTTTTTCACAGCTCTTTGCTCTGCCAAATGATCAGCTTGGCTCATCTGTGCCCCCAGATCAGCACAGGGCCTGGATGTTCCATGCAGGACACAAAGACCAAGCTCAGCTCCTGCAGAGCCCCTGGAGTGGGGATGGATCCTCGTGGCAGATATTTGCAGAGAGGGTTTATTTCTGCCTTGGTGGCTTCCCCCTCCCTTCCCTCCCACTCCCAGTTTCTCCCTGTGTGCACACCAGTCCCACCAGCCACTGGTGCTGCTGGGAAGTGCTGGGACTTCCTCGGATTGCAGCAGAAAACCAGGATAACCCCCACGAGCGTGGGAAGCTGGGAGTCAGTGGGACAGGAGGAGCTCTGCGGCTTGGCTGCTCCACCACAGGCCCTGGTGTGAGACCCCCAGAGCCCAGAGACCCCAAGAGATCCCCTCTCTTTTTCCCCAAACTCCCTGAAGGATCCCTTCTTTTTTACCCCAAATTTCCTGAAGGATCCCTTCTTTTTTACCCCAAATTCCCCAAGGGATCCCCTCTCTTTTTCCCCAAACTCCCTGAAGGATCCCTTCTTTTTTACCCCAAATTCCCCAAGGGATCCCCTCTCTTTTAGCCCACATTCCCCAAGGGATCCCCTCTCTTTTCCCCCAAACTCCCTGAAGGATCCCTTCTTTTTTACCCCAAACTCCCTGAAGGATCCCTTCTTTTTTACCCCAAATTTCCTGAAGGATCCCCTCTCTTTAACCCCACAGGAACTCTTCAGGCTCCTACAGGTTTGCCCCCAATTTCTGGCAACCCAGGACACCAAGGGGACAGTTCAGGGTCTCCTTTCCATCAGAAACCCCTCAGCCTGGCAGAGTTTAGGGGCTTTTTGGCACAGCCCTGACCCTGAACCCAACACAGACAGGTCCACGAGGAATCACCTGGTTCCCTGCAGAGCTCTTTCCCAGCTCTGACCGTGCTGATGGGAGCAGTGGGAAAGCTGGGAAGCTGCAGTGCATTCCCTGTCCCTATTTTGGGACAGCCACCCACGGCCGTGGTACCTGAGCACTGCCCTGGCCAGCCCAGCACCCAAATCCCAAAGGATTTCACTGAGGTTTTCTGCTCCTTTGGGTCTCAAATCCCAAAGGATTTCACTGAGGTTTTCTGCTCCTTTGGGTCTCAAATCCCAAAGGATTTCATGGAGGTTTTCTGCTCCTTTGGGTTTACAAATACAAATCCTACAGGGGGGTGCTGGGATTTGGGGCTTTCTCCCTAAAGCCCGAGGAGTGGGAATGTTGTTTTCTCACAACTGTAAATAAGAGCACTCACAAGTGAAAACAGAAAATATCAGGTGTTCTACACCCTGTCCCGCCGGGGGAAACTTAATTACCCAAACAAAAATTAACTCAGCAGCGCTTCTCCCGTTCCCTGCCCGCTGGGAATTCCATCCCAGGCACTCCGGGCGAGCTGCTCCCGGGCTCCGACAGTCCCCGAAAGCACCGGGAATAGGAAATCCCCTGCCGGGAGAGATCCCGCAGGAGATCCAGCCCCGCTCCCACCCCCCGGAGCCGGCGGGGTCACTCACTCCTTCTTCAGCGAGGGTTTCCTTCGGAAGGAGCTCCTGAAGCCGCCGGGAGCCTGCGGGACGCAGGCGATGTTCCCCATGCCGGGACCGCTGCGGGATCGCTGCCGGATCGCTGCCGCCCGCCGGGACTCGAGTGGGTGTGGGCAGAGCCCGGAGCCGATCCTGCCCCTCGCTCCCGCCCCGCGGGCTGGGAGGGGCGGGCCAGGTACCTGTTCCTGGGAATCCGCCCGAGCCACCGCCGGCACCGGGCTGCGCCGCCGGGAAACCCATCCCGAGCGTTCTCCCGAAGGAATTCTGCCCAGAAACCCATCCCGAGCGTTCTCCCGAAGGAATTCTGCCCAGAAACCCATCCCGAGCATTCTCCCGAAAGAATTCTGCCCAGAAACCCATCCCGAGCGTTCTCCCAAAGGAGTTCTGCCCAGAAACCCATCCCGAGCGTTCTCCCGAAGGAATTCTGCCCAGAAACCCATCCCGAGCGTTCTCCCGAAGGAATTCTGCCCAGAAACCCATCCCGAGCGTTCTCCCAAAGGAGTTCTGCCCAGAAACCCATCCCGAGCATTCTCCCGAAAGAATTCTGCCCAGAAACCCATCCCGAGCGTTCTCCCAAAGGAGTTCTGCCCAGAAACCCATCCCGAGCATTCTCCCGAAAGAATTCTGCCCAGAAACCCATCCCGAGCGTTCTCCCAAAGGAATTCTGCCCAGAAACCCATCCCGAGCGTTCTCCCGAATGGAATTCCGCCCAGAAACCCATCCCGAGCGTTCTCCCGAAGGAATTCCGCCCAGAAACCCATCCCAAGCGTTCTCCCAAAGGAATTCTGCCCAGAAACCCATCCCAAGCGTTCTCCCAAAGGAATTCTGCCCAGAAAACCCATCCCGAGCGTTCTCCTGAAGGAATTCCGCCCAGAAACCCATCCCAAGCGTTCTCCCAAATGGAATTTGGCCAATAAAACCATCCTGGAGAGTTCTCTCAAAAGGAATTCAGCCCAGAAACCTATCCTGGTACTTTTTCCCAAAAGGAATTGGGCCGATAATCCTATCCTGGAGCGTTCTCCCAAAAGAAATTTGGCCGATTAACCCATCCCGGAGTGTTTTCCCAAAAAGAAATTGGGCTGATAATTCCATCCCAGAGCATTCTCCAAAAAAAGTGGGCCAATAATCCCATCCCAGGGTGTTTTCCCAAAAGGAATTGGGCCCGCCGCACTGGCGGAGATAAGGGTGCAGTCAGATAAAGTTGGTGGTTGTTGTTTAAGCATTAACAAAAATCCTCAGGGTTAAAGGGTTCCAAAGGGTTCCCCCTTCCCAGCAGGGTTAAAGATATAAAAATAAATGGGGAAAAAAAAATCAAACGGGACACTAATCAAAATTTAGGAATGGTAGGAAATGGATCAAGGGAGCAAAGAGCAAAAGGAGATGTGCATGAGCAGCAAAAAAAAGAATATTTTTGGAAGAAATGCTTTAAAAGGAAGCAAACTGAAGATTTCTGACTGTGCTGTGAGTGCCTCGCTGCATGGAAATATAAACAATAAAAATGAGAAGTTAATGACAAAAGGTAAATGCAGACTCAATGTTTCTGTGCTGGAAAACCCCCAGGAGTTACAGCCACAGGAAACAAGAAACCCTTTTTATTTTCAGGTGACTGCTAAGAGGTAAACACAAAATGAATGCTCTGGATCAAAAAAAAATAGAATTCACGTTAGAAAGTTTGAAAGAGCTGAACACAAAGGGCTTGAGTCACTGTTGCAATTCAGTCTTGCAGGACCATGGAATTTGCAAAGAAATTGCATAATTTAACAGGGATATCAGTGTTTCCATGGGTAAAAAACCACCCCAGTAATTATAGGGTTGCCAGTTGACAGTAATTCCTGGGAAAATGATGTAACAGCTGTGAGGGAGTTGGATTAACTTTGAGAGTTACAGGAGGAGAATATAATTAATACAAATCAACACGGGGCTGTGGAAATCAGATCTTGTCAAAACTAATTGAATTGACGGCATGTTCGGAAAAAAATCAGATTTAGTGAATATAAATAACAGTGGTGTAAGTAACACCAAAAAGGTTGTGGTGTGACAAATCTACAGGTTATTTTAGGAGGTTTTCCTGGAGAATCTGTTGGAATCCAGCTGGGGTTGGTTGATAGACGCACAGGGGGTGTTGGACTGTTCCCATTTGTGGTGGTTTCACCCTTGCAGTAACAAAATATTCCCCAAAAAAGAGATTGCACGGTCAGGCCACACTTGCCAGGAGACAGCAGCTGAGAATGGATGTGCCATAAAATTTCTCCCCATTTTTGACCTTTAAAAGCAGCTCCTTTTCCCCCTCCCCTTGGTGCCCAGAATCCATTAACCCTTCCTGGCCCAGCACAACACCCCTCCAGAGGGCCCCTACCACAAATTCCAGGATTTTCATGGCAGGGGCTGCTCTCTGCTCTCTGCACAGCTGGGAAACAGCACAGCAACAGCCCAGCACCTCCTGGCCCTGGTGTCAGACCCTGCAGCAAACAGCCCCAGCTGTGTTCTGCAGAAAAGTGTGATTCCTCCTCGCATCCGTGCCTAACACGGTCAGGCCGTGACCACAAACGTGCTGTTCCTCCACTTGGTTCTAAATAAAACCTCCCAGCTCAGAGCAGGGGCACAAGTGCTGCTGCTGCTGCTGCTGCATGTCCTGCTGCTGTCACAGGTCCTGTCTGCTCACTGGGACAGCAGTGACACCAGCAGGGCTGGCAGGGCCAGGTGGCACTGGTGCCTTGAGAGGCTGACCTGGAACAGAGGCTGGACAGAGTTAAAGGAATAAAGTGGGTTTTAAAATAAATAAAGGAAGTTAAAGGCTAGACAGAGTTGAAGGAATAAAGGGGGTTTTAAAATAAATAAAGGAAGTTAAAGGCTGGACAGAGTTAAAGGAATAAAGTGGGGATTTATTAAAAGGCCTTAAAAAGGATACAACTTGGGTAGTACAAGAGCCTGGCCAGGTCTACACCCAAGGTGGATCCAAGTCATGAGTTTTCACACTTTTATAAGTTTTGGTCCATTTCCATGTTAGGGTTCACTGTCCAATTCCAGCTCCAGGTTACACAGTCCCATCCTCCCAGGTTGCTCTCCTCCACTCCCTGTTGTTTTACACTTTTTGGGCCTGAAGCTGCAGCGGTGTCCTTGGTTCTGGGGCTGGAAAGGATTGTTTTGTGTGACTGAGCTGTGAGGAGAACTGCTGACACTTTATATGAAGCTCAGAGTTATATCCCAATGCAGTACAGAGTGTGGAAAATGTGAAAGCTAAACTTAAGGCATTACACCATGGCTGAGGACAGGCCTGTCACCAGCGTGAGGGCACAAAGCTCTCCCAGAGCCCCTGGTTCTGCTTCCAGGAGAGCCTGAATGGTTGGGCAGCAGCTCCCTTGCACTCCAGGAAGGCTTTTAGAGCTTTCAGTTATTTATAGGAGCCAAAGCAGGAGCAGCAGGATGGGGACACGAGGGGCTGCAGCTGGGCCAGGCATTCCGGCTCCCCCCAGGCCTCAGGGCTGGTGCCAGGCAGCTCCTGCAGGCCCTGAGATGGCCTCAGCATTCCCATCATGGGGGAAAAGCTCTGAGATGGCCTCAACATTCCCTTCCTGGGGGAAGCAGCTCTGAAATGGCCTCAACATTCCCATCCTGGGGGAAAAGCTCTGAAATGGCCTCAGCATTCCCAGCATGGGGGAAAAGCTCTGAAATGCCCTCAGCATTCCCATCATGGGGCAGAAACTCTGAAATGGCCTCAGCATTCCCATCATGGGGCAGAAACTCTGAAATGGCCTCAGCATTCCCATCATGGGGCAGAAACTCTGAAATGGCCTCAGCATTCCCATCATGGGGGAAAAGCTCTGAAATGGCCTCAGCATTCCCATCATGGGGCAGAAACTCTGAAATGACCTCAGCATTCCAATCCTGGGGGAAGCAGCTCTGAAATGGCCTCAACATTCCCATCCTGGGGGAAAAGCTCTGAAATGGCCTCAGCATTCCCAGCATGGGGGAAAAGCTCTGAAATGCCCTCAGCATTCCCATCATGGGGGAAAAGCTCTGAAATGGCCTCAGCATTCCCATCATGGGGCAGAAACTCTGAAATGGCCTCAGCATTCCCCTGCTGGGACAGCAGTCTGGCCCTGCCCAGACACCCCAACAACCCCACCCTGAGAGCATAGTGCAAACGCTTCTGGAGCTCTGGGACCTCTTCCCTGAGAAGCCTGGGCAGTTCTTCCTCTGGGGGAAGAACCTTTCCCTGATCTCCATCCCAAACCCTCCCCTGACACAACCTGAACCTCCCGTGGCTGCTCAGGCAGATGCAGAGCAGTGCACCCTCTGCCTGGGATCCCTGTCCTGGCTGGGAGCAGCCCCAGGAGCCAGCCAGGGAAGGGAAGGGACAGTGAAGGATGCACGAGACAGGATCCGATATCCAAGAAAATGTCTTTATTGTACACGTTGGCTTCTATTGCTTGTATCCCCTCCCCAGTCCCATGTAGTGCAAAAAATTCAGAGAAACAGAGTTCCACATAAATAAAGTCGGATAAATTACAGAGAAATCAAAGTGACAACGCTTGGACATGGATCTGGACCAGGTGTGCCCAGCAGGGAGGCCAAGGGAGCCTCTGCCCCCAAACCAGGGCAGGGGCTCCTGCCTGGCCCTGCTGGGAAAAACCCCAGAGCCCGGAGCCCCCCGGCTTGGGGATGCTCCTCTGCTGGGAATTCAGACAAGAACATCTTGGGTGAGACACCACGGACTACAACTGGCAGGGAAGCCACACAGAGTTGTTCTCCTCCCCTCAGACAGGGTTGCTACGCACAGACAGACAGACACAGACACGCGTCCCCTCCGAGCTCTCCTCCTCCTCCTCCTCGGCAGGGGACGTGCAGCACCAGGAGCAATCCCACCCTGGCATCTCCCAGGGCAGGTGCTGACACCTCGTGTCCACACAGTGTGGGTCGGGGGGCTCGGGACCCCCAGAAGATGCTGGGGGATTGTTTTGCCCTTTTCCTGCATAGTTTGGGCAGCAGAGACAGGAGGCTCCCTCCTTGCCGTGGGTCAGGCTCAGTGGGATATTGCTCAGGGCCCAGCCAGGGGGGACAGGAGCCACTCTGCCCTGTCCCTGCTCCTCAGGAAGCAGGACAGCACCACACAGGATTTGCAGTGTGGCCGCTGAGGATCCCAACGGAAGCCAAGGGCACGTGGCACCAAAATTCCCCCAGCTGCTGCATTTTTCACTTCCCTCAGGTTGTGCTCCCAAGGCACAGCTCCCTCTCCACTCTGCAGCAGCCCCAGCTGGAGCAGAGGCCGAGCCACTGCCACATCTCATTCCTAGTTTGAAACCAGCCCTGTTTCCCCCTCAGCAGCTCCTGGCTGGGCTCCACTCTCCCTTCGTTCCTGACTCCTCCGGAGCTCCTCAGCACCTCGGGCCAAGCCCAGCACCAGCCCCTTCCACCTCTCCATGGGGCTTTTGGGCTGATCCTCCTCCAAAGGGGGCCCTGGAGCCAGGGACTCTTGATGTGAGCCCAGCAGGAGAGTGAAATCCTGATGTTGGTTACAGGAATGGGATGGAAAGGGTTGAGAGCTCACTTGGGTGGAGGCACATGCACAAAACAGAGCAGATTTCACTGGTTTCATCGGTTTTTTGAACAAAGCAGATTGCTCTGACTTTCCTGGGGCAGCCCACATGGACCAGGAGACAACTGCAGAGCCTGGACACTCACAAGGCTCTGCAGGACAGGGAAATGGGAGAGCTGATGAGCTGTGACAGGCTGGGGCAGGCAGAAGGGGACAAAAAGAAGATTTGGAGGCTGTTCCAAAAGGCAAAAAGGCCTCCTCAGCCTGAGCAGCTCAGACTGTCCTTGGGGAGAGGCTGGAGGGGCAGCAGCCCTGGTTTCCAGAAGCTGCTGGGAATTCCAGGTGTACAACGTGAGGCACTGTGAGTGGGCTTGTGAGGGAGGCCAGTGGGCTTGGAAAACCTGCAGGCTCCTGTCCAGGGGAAATCAGACTGTCAAGAAAAGGATCCGAAGCTGGGGAGTCCCTGTCTCATTTTAAACTCCTCTTTCAGAAGAGTTTAAAAAGCAGAAATCTCTTGAAAATTGAAGCAGAAATCTACTTGAAAATTCAGGCCCACAAGTACCACACGAGTGAAATCTGAGCTCTGTGAGTGAGAACTGGGGAGTAGGGGGGGAAAAAAGGAGAAAGGAACGAGTTCCAAACAGTTGGACCATTTTTGCAATGCTACATTTGAACACGATTGAGGTACCAGTGGTTGAGTCCTTCCTCTGTGGTGTGGAGAGCACCCGACCTGTGCCTCAGCTCACGGCTCACACACACAGCACACTCTGAAAACACCATAGCACGGGAGCCCTGGCTCTAGGACAGGCCTCACAGTGCTAATTCATCCAAGCTTTAGTTCATTAAAGTGGTTGCTTAATTGCCAGGGAGTTGCTAATTGGAAACGGTCCCTCCCGTGCTGCTTTTGGCATCTCACACATGCACACACCCCACCCATCCAGAGAGAACTTCCAGGGCACAGGAATCATCTCCTCAATAAATGAGAAAAGGAACTGCATCCCTTCTGCTGCCTCGAGAGCAGAGAGGATGGGGAACACCAGGGCAGTGTAAAAAATAAAGGGATATGAAGTCATATTAGCGTTCAAATAAAAAAAGGCAAATAAAAAAAATTAATACCCAAAAAAGTAATGCCAGGCAATCCTTCTCGTTCAGAAGGCTGGACCGTTCTTTTTCCAAGAACTGATTCCTTTCCACAAACCCAGAATCTGCTTTGCAGAGAGGGGAACAGCAAACAGGCCAGGCCATTCCCAGAGAGTCCCAGCCCTGGAGCCTGGGCCAGTCATGGCAGCGATGCCACCAAGGTCCCTGCTGCCACCTGCCTGGCCAGAGCCACGCTCAGCTGGGATCCCAGAGGGTCAGGGGAGCACTGGAGGGGTCAGGACCCTCCCCATCCTGCAGGGCTGTGCCTGGGCTGGGCTTCTTCTCTCGCTGTGGTTAAGGCATCAAAGAGACACCCTCGGAGCGGGGCAGCGGCCCCAGAGTCCGGAGCAGTGCACACAGGCTTGGGCTGAGTTTGGCTACAGTGACATTCAGAGGAGGGGGCTTGCACGTCGGCCGTGTCCCCCGGGGCCACCACGGGGCTGGCAGTGCCCGGTGGCACAGCTGGAGCACGGCAATCCCAGAAGCAGTAATGGTTCGGGCTCCCCCTTGCCCCAAGGAGCTTTTGGGGGGATGCTGGATGAGTCTGGCCGGAGGGAGAGCCCCCTCTGCTCGCCCTCCAGGGAGGGGCCGGCCCTGGAAGCACATTTGGTGGCCCTGGTGACCCCGAGGGTGTGCCCAGAGCGGGGAGAGCCCCCGCAGCAGGGCTGGGCTGGCATTTGTGCCCCCTGCTCAGAGCGAGCGGGTGCCAGCGCTGTCCCCCGGGGCCGAGGCACGGCCGGGCTCGCTGTCAAAGGCTCGTGGAGGACACCGAGAGGGTGGGCGAGGAGGGCGGGGGGAAGTTGAGCAGCTCCAGCACGGCCACCCCCACGCTGCTGCGGCGGGTGAACATGCAGGAGGCGGCCACCCACTTGTTGGTGCGGGGGTTGTACTTCTCGATGGAGTTCAGGCTGGAGCTGCCGTCGTTGCCCCCCACGGCGTACAGCCACCCGTCCATGGCCACCAGGTCGTGGGTGCTCCTGCAAGGAGCGAGCAGAGAGCACAGGGGTGAGGCTGGGAGGTGTTGGGGGGGAGCTCAGCATGGCAGGGACCTGCCCAGAGCTCTGGCATCCCACAAACACCCAGTGGAAATGAACTGCTGGGGCACAAACAGGCAAAGCACAGCACTGAGACACAGATCTCCCGCTGCACTCTGACACTCTTGTCCAAACCTCATCAAATACCAAACCTCATCGAATACCAAAACTCATCAAATACCAAACCTCATCAAATACCAAAACTCATCAAATACCAAACCCTCTGAGCCCAAAATGCTCGGACTTGCAAGCCTTAATTCCTCCCACAGCCCAGCAGCACCTCCGTGGGCTCAGCCAGCTCAGCCCCTGGTTCTTTATGGCCACACAAACTGCTGAGGATAAATCCCTCTGCAGAACATCCGTGCTGTGCCCTCCTGACTCTCCCTCCAATCCCTCTCAGCACAGCAGGAGCGTGCTGAGCCAGCCACAAACCCTAAAACCCCGTGATGTGCCTGTGTTTTGTGGCACCACGAGGTGAGATCCCCGCTCCTGCTGCAGCAGCTGAGGCTGCAGAGGGGCACAGCCCCTTACCTGCGGATGTTCATGGGGGCCACGCTCTCCCAGGTGTTGGATTTGGGGTTGTAGCGCTCCACGGAGTTAAGGCAACTGGTGCCATCATTGCCACCAGCCACGTAGAGCATCCCCTCGAGCACGGCCACGCCCGCGCTGCTCCTGCGGCTCAGCATGTTGGCAATGGGGCTCCAGGTGTTGATCTGGGGACAGGGAACCCATCAGCCACCCCACGGGGCTTTCCCCACACATCCCTGCCACGTCGCTTCTGTGGGCTCAGTGCTGCTCTGGCCACGCAGCTCCTGGCATGAAAACCCTTTTGGGGGGACCTCACTTCTCTCCTCCCCTCTGTCCCGCAGTTGCCAGGAGGAATCTCAGCTGCCTGGCTCAGAGAGCACAGCAGCAGCTGGCAGGAGCCATGCCGGGGGCACAGAGATCCCCGTGCCAGGCCACCAGTTGTGCCCCAGCTGAATGGCAGCCAGCCCCGGGGATTGAGCTGTATCTATTTCCAATTGGTGTGAGTGCAGCTGGGGCTTTGCAGCTCACGAAGAGCCTCCGGGACTTTCTGTTTGATCTTTCTGCTGCAGCAGAGCTGTGCCCCTGGGCACAACACGTGTCCCCAGGCTGGCACACTCCCTGCTCACCACGCTGGCTGTGCAGCCAGCAGGAGCTCAGCTGGGAGCTGGGAAGAGCTCAGGGCACGGACAGGATCCCTGCTGCCCACAGAACCACGGGCAGCGGGGCCAGGGGCTGTTCTGGTGGCCAAAACCTCACAGAGAGCTCTCACAGAGCAGCTTTGGGTCACTCTGCTCAGGACTGCACCCTGGATGCCCTGTCCCTGCTGATCCCCCTTCATCTCACAGCCAGGCACGGTGGGTAAGGCCTTCCTGAAGAGGGGAGAAGCACAAGAGTCACCCAAATCTCCCACCCAAATTTACCTGGGGCTCGTACTTCTCCACCGTGGCTAAGTGTGATGAGCTGTCGTAGCCCCCAACTGCATAGAGGTTGCCTTCTGCAAAGACAGAGGCACAGGCATGAGCTAAAGACACGTCCCTGTCCCAGTACAGCCACTCACAACACCACAGGTGCCACTCTGGAGGTGCCCACACAGGTCCAGGCTGAGCCTCCCCTGCCCCGGGCAGCTCCTCCCAGTATGGCCAGCCCTGCTCCCTGCCCTTCCAGCAGGAGTGGTGTGAAATATTCATCAGTGGTGTGAAACATTCATCTGCAAAGCCTCCCCGAGAGCTCCTGCTGCTGCTGCTCCTTGACCTCCTCACACAGTGCTCCCTGCCGGAGCCCCGGGGTATTTTCAGTACTTTCCTGCAGAGGGTGGAGATTTTTAGCAGGATCGGCTGTGGCAGGCTCAGAAGGAGCTGGGGATGGAGGGGAGCTCTGAGTCAGCAGCGAGAGCTGAAAGCAGAGAGCAGGGCAGGGGACAGGCACGGGGACACTGGGCAGCATCCCCAGGGAGATCCAGCTCCTGCCGGGGTGAGAGTGGGGCTGGGACCATCGCTGAAAGGACTGTCCTGCTTCCACAGTGAAGGACTGATCAGGCTGTCCCTTCCTCTCCGGGGACAGGGGATCCCCCACAGGCAGCCCCCCGCTCCAAAGCAGAAGGGAACAATTTGTGGATCCTCCAGGGTGTGATGAACCCCAGGTGTCAGGGAGCCTGAGAAGGCAGGGAGCACACAGGACGTGGTGAGGGGGCAGGAACTGGAGCAGAGCAGCAAAAAGAACCCTCAGCAGTGCAGGGGAGCCTGCCCAGGACCCCCCAGCCCCCCTGCAGCACCCACCCAGCGTGGCCACGCGGACGTAGCGCCTCCGGGTGCTCATGGCAGCGATGGACGTCCAGGTGCCCGTCAGGGGGTCGTACCTCTCTGCACTGCAGGGACACAGGGACAGAAGGTGGGACACTGGAAAAGGCCAGGTCAAAGCTCTTGGACATGGGGCAGCTCCCATGGGAGCTGGGGAGAGACGGGGGAAAAGGAGGAGCTGACAGGCTGGGTTCTGTTGGGGCACAGGGCTACAAAGTGGGGATTTTTTCCCACTGGAAGAAGGAGCCGAGTTGCAAAACGTCTACTGGAGGGTCAGGAGCAGGGCTCCCAGCTCCAGGACAGTGCATGCAGCAGCAGGGAGGGCTGGAGCAAGGCAATCCCTACCTGTTGAGGCACGAGGCCCCATCGTACCCCCCGGCAGCGTAGAGGAGCCCGTGGAGGGCTGCCACACCCAGGCAGCTCCTCCTGGTGCCCATGGACACCTCGGGCTGCCAGGAATTGGTGACAGGATCGTAGGACTCCACCGTGGCCAGGTCAGAGGTCCCATCGTAGCTGCAGGGACAGAGGGGGAGAGAAGAGGCTGCTCAGAGAGGCTGTGGCTGCCCCTGGATCCCTGGAAGTGTCCCAGCTGGACGGGGTTTGGAGCATGGGATGGTGGAAGGGGTGATGGGTGGGATGAGATGAGCTTTGAGGCTCCAACCCAAACCAGTCTGGCATCCTAAGGGAAACAGGAGGGCAGTGCCCCAGTTCAGGAGGGGGCATTGCCCATGAGGAATGCCCATGGGGCATTTCCCCACACATCCCTGCCAGGCCACTTCTGTGGGGTCAGTCCTGCTCTGGCCACGCAGCTCCTGGCATGAAAACCCTTTTGGGGGGACCTCACTTCTCTCCTCCCCACTCTCCCACAGCTGCCAGGAGGAATCTCAGCTGCCTGGCTCAGAGAGCACAGCAGCAGTTGGCAGGAGCCATGCCAGGGGCACAGAGATCCCTGTGCGCAGGGAAGGGGCTTTTCCATGGCCACCCCAGAGATCTGGGGTCACACTGCCCATCCGTGCTCCCAGCACAGCCCCGTGCCCCCCAGAGATCCTGGATCATGCTGCCCATCCGTGCCACTCTCCCCGTGACCCCAGAGATCCCAGATCACACTGCCCATCCTTGCTCCCAGTGCAGCCCAGTGCCAGCTTCAGCCTCCCTGCACCCTGCAGAGATTTGGGATCACCCTGCCCATCCGTGCTCCTAGATCAGCCCCGTGCCAGTCTCCCTATTCCCCCCAGAGATCCTGGATCATGCTGCCCATCTGTACACCCAGAGCAGCCCTGTGCCAGCCTCCCCATGCCCCCCAGAGAATCTGGATCACACTGCCCATCCGTGCTCCTGGATCAGCTCCGTGCCCCCCAGAGATCCTGGATCACACTGCCCATCCGTGCTCCTGGATCAGCCCCGTGCCACCCTGCCTGTGCCCCCCAGAGATTCCGAATCACACTGTCCATCTGTGTTTCTAGTACAGCCCCATGCCAGTCTCCCTGTGCCCCCCAGAGATCTGGAATCACGATGCCCATCCGTGCTCCCAGATCAGCCCCGTGCCAGCCTCACCCTCCCCGTGCCCCCCAGAGATCTGGGATCACACTGCCCATCCGTGCTCCCAGCACAGCCCCGTGCCCCCTCCCCGTGCCCCCTTACCCTCCCACGGCGTAGAGCTTGTTCCCGATGGCCGCGACGCCCACGCGGGCCCGGCGCGTGGACATGGAGGCCACCATGTGCCAGCGGTCCGTGCGCGTGTCGTAGGCCTCGCAGTCGCCGTGGATGGCAAACAGGCTCCCTCCACCTGCTCGGGGAGGGCGAGGGGAGCAAACACAGCCCAAACCCCCCCGGGCCGGGGCGGGGAGTCGGGGCTGGGGGCGGCAGGGCCTTACCCACGGCGAAGAGCACGGTGCTGGCCCCCTCGCAGCGCCGCGGCCGCGTCCGGCTGTTGCCCAGCACCCCTCTCTGCTCGGGCATCAGGTGGTACTTGAGGGCCTCGATCAGCAGGTCCTTGCACTCCGAGTGGTGCCGCACCAGCAGCTCCGTGTCCACGTTGCTCATGAGGAAATCCCGGCTCAGCAGAGGCAGCCGCACGCACTTCATGAGCTGGGGGGACAGCAGAGCACGCTTGGGACACGGGAGTGGGGCAGGGAACTGAAGGGGGACAGGCTGAGATCAGGGAGAACTTCTTTCAGGGGGAACTGAAGGGGGACAGGTTGAGATCAGGGAGAACCTCTTTCAGGGGGAACTGAAGGGGGACAGGTTGAGATCAGGGAGAACTTCTTTCAGGGGGAACTGAAGGGGACAGGTTGAGATCAGGGAGAAATTCTTTACTCAGAGCGTGGCACAGGCTGCCCTGGGGCTGCCCCATCTCTGGAAGTGTTCAATGCCAGGCTGGAGCAGCCTGGGCTAGTGGAAGGTGTCCCTGGCCATGGCAGGGGGTGGAATGTGATGGGATTTAAGGTCCCTTCCAACCTGGACTGGAAGTGGTAGGACAGGGACCTGCATTTCCTGCAGCTTCCTCCAGCCACGTGCCCACCCAGCCCAGGCACTTGGAGAGGGTGGGCACAACCAGCCCCCTTCCCAGCACTCTCACCTCTTTCCCAGCCCACTCTCTCCCTTTCCCAGCACCCCCTCTCCCTTTCCCAGCCCACTGTCCCCCTTTTCCAGCACCCCCTCGCCGCCCCCAGCAGTCTCAGCCCCTTCCCAGCAGGCTCACCCTGGGCACGTGCTGTCTCCTGCTGTCCACGTCGTGTTTGACCCAGCTGAGCACAGCCCTGTACACCTCCTCCTCCGAGGGCACGTTGAGGCTGTCGCTGGAGATGAGGTCCAGCACCTGCAGGGCGGGGTGGGGAGGGCAGTGCTGCTTGGTGAGGACTGGCAGGAAAGGAGGCATTCCCAGCTCCCAGCGCGGTGGAGCAGCAGTGCCAGAGGCAGAGCTCTGCCTCCCGGACACGCTGGGGGTTCCAAACATCAACCAGGTGCTCCAAGAGCAGCGGGTGCAGCTTTGTGGGGACGGCTCTGACCACCCTCCCTGCTCTTCCCCCCACTGTGGCTGAGGCTGCTGCAATGCCTGACAATCCTCCCTGATGTCACTGGCAGTGGCAGCAGGGAGATGACTCTGCTGGCATTTGTCCCTTCCATATTTCCTGGGACAGACCCAGCAGCCCTGGCTGCTCCAGAACTGTCCCTTCACCTGCCAAGGGCTGCAGAGCTGCAGCAGGGGGAGATGTGGACCCTCCCCTCATTGTCACCCTCCCACTGCCCCAGGATGGGTGAGGGGTCTGATCCTGATCCTGATCCACACAGGTGATGCAGGGCAAGGACTGGGAATTGCTCCTGCCCAGGGAGATGGGCCAGGGCCACACTGGCACACATGATGACCAGCAAGAAAGATTAGCTGAGCTGATTTAAACATCCCAGCCACGTGCCCAGGGCAGCCAGCACCCATTCCCTGGGCTGTGCTCCCAGAGCCAGGGCAGTGTGCTCAGAGCTCACGTGGCGAGCACCAGTGACCACAATGACCCCGTCCTACCCTCCTATCCTTACTTCCCGTGGGATTCAGCCTGCTGACAGAGCTCTTCCCACATCCTGAACAGAGTGGGGCCAAAGCCCAGAACGTGGCTACACCCCCTGCCAAACCCCAAATCCCTCAGTGCACATCCCTCAGGCTTTTCCCTCGCAGACAGAGCAGGACAAGCTTTGCTGCACCCAGACCTGCACGCTGCCAGCGGGGCCTCACCTGCTTTAGGGGCAGCAGCATGAACTCCTCTGTCTTGGACACCTCCACGAAGTGCTGGAGGACGTACTTGTGGGCAGACTTGAGGAGGTCGCTGCAGGAGTGGGTGTCAGCAAAGCCCCGGATGCCCAGGCAGTTGGAGGGGTCCAGCTGGCTGAGCAGGAACTTGCAGCAAGCGTCCCGCACACCATTGAGCTGAAGCAGGCTGGCAGCAGGAAGAAGGGTCTGGCACAGTGGAAAAGAATGGGGGAAAAGGGAGTTTCCAGGGCAAGGAAACGATTTTCACCCTCGTCCCACTGCGAGGCACGAGCAGAGCAGGTTTAGTGAGCACCTCCAGGCACAGAAGCACAGAAAGGACAGAGCATTTGTGGTTTCTAAGGTGAAGAACAGCTGGGAAGGACACCTGTAACACCCCCCAGGGCCAGGAGGATGGCAGGTGCTCAGGAGCAGGGCTGGGAACTGCACAGAGCTTTGAGGAGCCACCTCTGGGAAGGGAAGCAGCTAAACTCCCTGCCCACTGCCAGACCCAGCTGCCACCACAGGAGCAGCTGGCAGTGCTGAGCAGGAGGAGACAGGAGTGCCCGGGAGGAAAGTGTGCTGCAGAAGAGCTTTGTGGAGAAGGGGGATGTGGGGAACAGCTCCTACCTGCACATTCCCCTCTCCCACCACGATCTCAGCCGTGTAGGCGTACTGCACCAGCTGCTCCAGCGCCTGCGGGTCGATGTCATGCAGTGTCACATGGGTCTGGCGGCTCTCACTCATCTCATCTGGGGCAAAGGACACCAAAAATGAACAAAAAACCCCCAGCAGGGCTGTTTCCCCCCAGGAGGATGCGTGGAACGAGCTGCATCCAACCCAGGGAGGTTTTCTGTCCAGCTCTGGGGAATGGGGATCAGGACTGGAGGAGGGACACTAGGATCCTGGCAGGGAGGGACACCAGGATCCTGGGCAGGGAGGGACAGCAGGATCCTGGCAGGGAGGGACACCAGGATCCTGGGCAGGGAGGGACAGCAGGATCCTGGGCAGAGAGGGACATCAGGATCCTGGGCAGGGAGGGACAGCGGGATCCTGGGCAGAGAGGGACATCAGGATCCTGGGCAGAGAGGGACACCAGGATCCTGGGCAGAGAGGGACACCAGGATCCTGGCAGGGAGGGACACCAGGATCCTGGGCAGAGAGGGACATCAGGATCCTGGGCAGGGAGGGACACCAGGATCCTGGGCAGGGAGGGACAGCAGGATCCTGGGCAGGGAGGGACAGCAGGATCCTGGGCAGAGAGGGACAGCAGGATCCTGGCAGGGAGGGACATCAGGATCCCAGGCAGGGAGCTGAGGACACAAGGAATCAGGGAAGGGAGTAGGATTTAACCATGCATGGAATGAGCTGCATCCACCTCCACACCACAGCCCAGGGAGGTTTTCTGCCCAGCTCTTAGCAGGGGGAAGCTGAAGGAATTGGGGGCCAGGACAGGAGAAGAAGCACCAGGATCCTGTGCAGGGAGCTGTGGGCAAAGGGAATCAGGGAAGGGAGGGAAAGGGAGGATTAAACCATGCGTGGTACAAGGGGTTTGTTTCTGGAAGGTTTCCTGCCCAGCTCTAAGGACTGGGGGCCAGGTCTGCAGGACAGAGGACAGGATCCTGTGCAGGAGGGGGACACCAGAATCCTGCACACGGGCAAAGGGACTCAGGGAAGGCAGCGAAATGAGGAATATTCCTGCTCTTACTCACAGAAACGACACATGAAAGGGCAGAGCAGTGAGAACGGGGAGGGCGACAGAGCAGGGAAGGGATTTGGAGAGGGGAGATCTGCCAGGGAAGGCATTTGGAGAGGGAAGAATTGCCAGGGAGGGGATTTGGAGAGGGGAGAGCCGCCAGCCTGTCCCTGGGGAAGAGAGGACTCTACTTGCTTGTGAACATGGCGTGGAAGTAGGGGCTGCACGACGCCAGCACCACCTTGTGGGCCTTGATCTCCTTGGTGGCCACGTGCAGGACGATGTCGCAGAGCAGCCCCCGCTGCCTCATGCGGTTCATGCACACGAAGGCGTCGTGGTAGTGGCGCTTGGAGTTGTGGGAGATGCTGTGCCCGTCCCGGTTGAGCAGCTGCACTCCCCCCTCCATGGCTGCGGCGGGCAGCGAAGGGGGCAGCCCCCTCCCACCGCCTCTGCCAGGGGGAAATAAACACAGGGTTAGGCTCAGGAGGTGGCACGGAACACAGGGGGACAGGGGTAACTGGGGATGTTGTGAATGGCCTTCAAAGGATTCACCCTGGGCACTGCTAGAGACTGGCTGAGGCTACACCCAAGGTGGACCCAAGGTGGACCCAAGGTGGACCCAAGATGAGGCCAAGATGGAGCCAAGATGGATTCAAGGTGGACCCAAGATGCATTCAAGATGGATCCAAGACAGACCCAAGGTGGACCCAAGGTGGACTCAAGATAAATCTAAGATGGACAATGGGTCACGAGTTTTCACACTTTGATCAGTTTTGGTCCGTTTCCACACTGGGGTTCACTGTCCAGTTCCAGCTCCAGTGATGCAGTCCCACCCTCCCAGGTTGCTCTCCTCCATTCCCTGTTGTTTGCATTTTTTGGGGCTGGAGCTGCAGCGGTGTCCTTGGTTCTGGGGCTGGAAAGGATTTTGTGTGACTGAGCTGTGAGGAGAACTGCTGACACTTTGTATGAAGCTCAGAGTTATATCCCAATGCAGTACAGAGTGTCCCTCCCAGGTTGCTCTCCTCCATTCCCTGTTGTTTGCATTTTTTGGGGCTGGAGCTGCAGCGGTGTCCTTGGTTCTGGGGCTGGAAAGGATTTTGTGTGACTGAGCTGTGAGGAGAACTGCTGACACTTTGTATGAAGCTCAGAGTTATATCCCAATGCAGTACAGAGTGTGGAAAATGTGAAAGCTAAACTTAAGGCATCAACGCAGGCTTAGCCCTGGGTGATCCCTGTGGGAGCCACCACAGCTCAAGCACCCTGTGCTGACAGAGACCCTGACAGTCTGACCAGGCCCTGCCGGGGAAATGTCATTAGGTTCAAACAAAGAGGGGAAATTCACGCTCAATATGGGGAAGGAATTCTTCCCTCTGAGGGTGGGGAGGCCCTGCAATGGATTTTCCAGAGAAGCCGTGGCTGCCCCTGGATCCCAGACCAGGCTGGATGGAGCTCAGAGGACCCTGGCACGGTGGAAGATGTCCCTGCCCACGAAACCAGATGATTTTTACACTCCCTCCCACCCCAAACCATTCTGTGCTTCTAGGAAAACAAAACCTGCCTGATCAAGGAACATTTATTCATGCAGAGATTCCCTCCCCCTGCTGCTCTTTGCATCCAGGCTGCTCCAAAAGGCCTTTGGCTGCCTCTGTGCCAGCAGCCCCCAGAGCTGGGGGGTGAGGAGGGGATGACTGAGCAGCAGGAGGAAGGAGGGGGAGGCAGCAGCAGGGAGAAAACAGCTTGAACCCAACCTGCATCCCTGCGGCGAGAGAATCCCCTGAGCCCCCGCTGCTGCCACCTCCACAGCAGCCCTGCTGAGCCTAAAAATAGCAAGGCAGCATCCTGTGCCTGCTCAGCCACGCTGGCAGCCCGCTCCTGCCTTTTTAAGGAGCAGTTGTAGCGCTACGAGAGTCTGGGGGAGGATGGAGAGATGAATAAACACGTTTCCTGGGCGGGGAGAAGCCTGCGATGCCCTTT
Source organism: Passer montanus (assembly GCF_014805655.1). Classification (NCBI taxonomy): domain Eukaryota; kingdom Metazoa; phylum Chordata; class Aves; order Passeriformes; family Passeridae; genus Passer; species Passer montanus. The sequence goes on along the minus strand of NW_024371260.1, from coordinate 1,113,856 downwards.
GCGGCTGGCATCGCCCGTGCCACGAGGTGCCTGCTCCCCAGAGGCAGGGCCTGCTGCTGCCTCCCAGCAGGGACAGCAGGATGCCACCCTGCCCTCGGCAGCGGGGAGGAGCCCGGGAGGGTGGTCCTGTCCTGCACATCCCATTTGGGAAGCTGCAGCATCCCCGGGACAGCCCATCTCCGAATTCCTCTCCTAATTCATCTCCTAATTCACCTCCTAATTCACCTCCTAATTCACCTCCTAATTCATCTCCTAATTCATCTCCTAATTCACCTCCTAATTCACCTCCTAATTCCCCTCTGCTGGCTGAGATGCTCACAGAAAGGAGGGGTTTTGTTATTCACATCCCTGCCTGCCTCCAGAGGGGCAGGGTTGGGTTCAGAGGGGCAGGGTTGGGTTCAGAGGGGCAGGGTTGGGTTCCAGAGGGGCAGGGTTGGGCTCCAGAGGGGCAGGGTTGGGCTCAGGAGGGGGACAGGCAGGACACAGCTGGGACAAGGTTGCATTGCTGCTCCTGGGGATCTGTTTGGCACCCTGGGGCAGCACCCAGAGGGCACAGCAGGCTGGGGGTGCTGCTGGAGGCTTTGGGGGGGAATTCCAAAGAGTTGGAAGCGCTGGGCTCACTTCCAGCCCTGCCACGAGTCACTGTGGCCCTGGGTGAGTGACAAGGGTGACACTGTCCTGGGGACACAGTGGCCCCCATGGCCAGGAGGCAGAGCTCAGTGCCCTGTCCCTGTGGTCCCCAGGGCTGGCACGGGGCTGTGCCACCCACCCTGGGCTGTGACACCACCACGGTGTCACCCAGCCTGTGACACGGCCCAGCAGGACAAGAGGGAGGTGCCACCCCAGCCACTGCAGTGCCACCGTGCTCCACGGCTGTCGCCAACCCAGGGCACAGTCCTGGCAGCCTGAGCCAGCTCTGCTTGGGGATTTTTTGGCTCCGGGCTCCCTGAGGAGGTCTCACCCTCCTGCCAGCCCCATGGGCAGTGTCACCCTCCCACGGGCTGGGACGGATGTGCTGCCTCCCCTGGGATAACTCTGAGGTTGTGGCACAGAAGAGAAACCCCCCCAAAAAAACAAAAAGAAAAAAAAAGGAGGCATTTGTTTGGCTTCTCTGCGCCAGAGCGTGGCCATGCATAACAGCTCTGTTAATTAATGCAAATGATCCCTGCCCAAAGGGAGGCCTGTTCTCTCCACACAAAAAAAACCATATTTTGCTGGGAGTGAAAAGAAGTGTGCTGAGCAATAAACAGGGAACAGAGCATCCTCCAGGGAGGAGTTCTGAGGCTGCCCTTTCCCCAGGAAGGCCCTGGAGAATAGCTTTTTGTTGGCAGCCTGGATGGGGATTGTGTGTCTGGCAGGAGGGCTGGGAGGCAGCAGGGCCACATCCTGTGCAGCTGCTCAGATGGTGGGGACAGGGGACAGCCCCCACGCCCTCGGGCTCCAATCCATCCCCTCCGTGTGTCCCCATCCCTTTGTGCCACGGAAAATCAGCTGTTTGTGCACAGCTCTGCAGCTCCCACACGAGTGCTGCCTCTGGGGAAGGCACAGAGCCCTCAGTGGCACTCAGCTCGAGCAGCACAAACAGCTCTGCAAGGTGGCACCGTGGGGACAGGCCCCCTCCCAGGGCAGTGCCCCCCAAATGGCACAGCCAAACTCCCCCTGGGATGGAGCAGAAGCTTGGATCCCTGGGCAGGGAGAGGGTCACAGCGGAGCAGCGTTTTTTATTGATCAATAATCAAGTGCCAGGGCTGTTTTCACAGCTACAGCAGATCTGCCCTGCCCTTACCCCTCAAACCCAGAAATCCCAAATGATTGCTTCTTCCAGAGGGCCAAAATAAATTGCATTCCCACCTCTCCTGCTGCCTTCCCCTCAAGGAACACAAGCAGGGAGGATGGGTCCATTCAGCTGTGCCTGTGCAGGAGGCAGATGCAAAGCGGGCACTAAACCCAGGAGCTGTCCCCACCAGGACGTGTCACATCAGTGCCACTGGCACAGAAAATCAAACGCTCTGGGGTCAGCCCTTCCTCAGCCTGCACCCAGGGAGCTCCCAGAGGCACGGACACACTCCAGCTCACACAGCTTCACTGTGAGCTCAGCCTGGCACGGCTCAGCCTGGGAGAGATCAGCCTGGCACAGCTCAGACTGGGAGAGATCAGCCTGGGACAGATCAGCCTGGGAGAGATCAGCCTGGCACGGCTCAGCCTGGGAGAGATCAGCCGGGCACAGCTCAGCCTGGGAGAGATCAGCCTGGGACAGATCAGCCTGGGAGAGATCAGCCTGGCACAGCTCAGCCTGGCACGGCTCAGCCTAGGAGAGATCAGCCTGGGAGAGCTTAACCTGGGAGAGATCAGCCTGGGACAGCTCAGCCTGGGACAGCTCAGCCTGGCACAGCTCAGCCTGGCACAGCTCAGCAGCAGTGCCAAGGGCAGAGGCAGGGAGCTGCTCTGGCTGCAGGGGATGCTCTGGCTGCAGGGGATGCTCTGGCTGCAGGGGATGCTCTGAGCTGCAGGGGATGCTCTGGCTGCAGATCCCCATGCTCCCCACGGCAGTTTTGCCCCTGTGCAGAGGTCAGGGCTGAGATTTTGGATGAAGAGTGGCAGTGAGGGAGCTGTGCCTGCTGGAACCAGCCCTGCCCTCAGGGGGGCAGGAATTGGGGAGCTGGCAGTGCCAGGGGAGCTGGCACCGCTCGGTGGGGACACGAGAACACACAAATGCAGGGACAAGGAGCACAGCCCGGCCCTAAAACCCCCTCCCAACCTCCTCTCCTCCATTCCCCATGCCCCTGCTGCCCCTGCAGCTGCCTGGAATGGCTCTGGTGCCAGGGAGCCCCAGGGCAGGGCAGGGCAGCACAGCTGAGGCTGCAGGGCTGAGACTCCCCAGCTCCCAGGAGGGCCGGGGCTTCTTTCTTTCCTTATTTATTTATTTTTAATGAATTAGGCAGAGCTGACACGCACTGAATCCTCCTGTCTAGACATCTGCAGAGAAGTGACAAGCTGCCAGGGAGGATGTGGAGCCTCGCAAGGGGGTGGGGAGGACAGGGAAAAGCTGCACTCCGCTGCCAGCTCCAGGCACAGAGGCAGTGCTGCCTCCAGGCAGGAAGGGCTCTCAGCACCCTGACCCGGGCACAGCCCCCCAGCCCCTCCCTGGGCTCTCACTGCACACACCAATCTCTAATTAAAGCCCAGCTCCTCGTTATTCCCTGGGGAGTTTTGTTTGGAGGCTCCAAGCCGCTCTCAGTCACCCCAAAAAGTGAGAGGAGGGAGCACGAGGTAAGGCTCAAAGCCCTGGGGCATTCCCATGTATCACAGGGATGAAGGGCAGCCTCATCATCCTCATCTCGGTGCCCACAGCCGTGTCCTGACCTCCCACAGGCAGCAGCTCTTCCTTCAGCCACCTCCCAACTCAGCTTTTGTCTCCCCTGTTTTGCAGCTCCAAAGCTCCATGCTTGAGGGATTCCGAGGCATCTGTGCCAATATTTGGGTCGTTTTCAAGTAATTGGTCGTGAGGGGCAGGACTGGAGGAGGTTTGGGGCTGCTGAACCCCCGGGTTGGGGAGGAGCAAGGAGTGGGCATGGATTCCTGCCTTGAGATGCTCAGCAGAACGTGCAGGTCCCCAGCTGCTCCGGGGTTACACTGCAGCTCAGAGCCCAGCACAAAGCACACCAGGAGCTGAGCAGAACGAGCCCTGTGGCTCTGAGAGGAGCTGCAAATGTGGGTCACGTCCTGATTCCCCTTCCCAGTGTCCCCAGCAGAGGAGCTCTGCCACATCCCGTGCTGGTCCATGGCACGGGCAGTGCCAGCCTGGGCACACACAGCCAGAGCCCTGCCCAGGCAGCAGGGCCAGGCCCAGCCCGGGTGCACTGCCCACCCTGTGCCAGAATCTCTGTCCCCAGCTCGTTCTTCAGACAGTTAACACGAGGGGAGAGCGCTCAGGCACCTGAGCTGGGCACAGCCACACTCCTGCCCCCCAGCCCTGCTCCCCCTCTGCAGCATCCCGGGTCCCAGCAGGGACTGTGCCAGCTCAGGTGCCAGCTGCTGGTGGCTCCAGGTGACAGTGGGCCAGCTCAGAGCGGGCCACCCCTGCCCAGCAGGGCCCTGGTGTCACAGCACAGTGCTGAGTTTGGGGAGACACCACTACAGGGAAGGATAACTCCGTGACACGAGGCAGCAGCAGCAGGGAAAGCAGGAAGAAGCACCCGGATCTGCTGGCTGCAAACAGGCAGGGAGACCTTCCACAGATGCCATTCTGTGATCACAGATCTTCCACGAAGCCATTCTGCTGCCTCTCCAAAGCAGTGTCACCAGCGGGCAGTGCCAGGCTCAGCCCTGTCACACCACGGCCAGGGATGGCTCCCAAAGCCCCCTGCAGCCCCTCTCTGCCAGCCCAGCTCTGCCCTCCTGCTCTCAGCAAGCTCTGAGCTTCTGTGGAGCGCTGGGAAAGTCCTTCCAAGCCAGGAAACAAAAGGATTCCCTCCCACCTTCTGGCAGCAAGCAGCCAGGCCACGTCCCCAGACGCTGAGCTGTGAGGAGCATGCGACACCACGGCCTTGAGCTCCCTGGCACAACGGGGCCTGCCAAGGCCAGCAGGTCCCAGACCTCGGGAAGTGCAGCTGGAGGAGCTCAGATTCCTGCCCTGAGGAGCCACATCCCTCAGGGGTGGTTGCAGCAGGCCAGGCAGAGCAGATGGAGCCTCCCAAGCCCAGGCTCTGGAGCAGGTCCAGGAGGCAGCACCGGGACTCCAGCGGGGCTGCTCTGGAGCTGCTGAGGCTGAAATGCAGCAAAGCAGGGCCCCGAGCAGGCTCCCAGCACACCTCCAGCCTGCTCTGAGTTCCACACCGCTCCAGAGAGCCAGGCTGGCCGAGGCAGCGGGGCAGATGGCTGCTGTGTGTGCTGGCAGAACAAAGCCGTGCCAGTGCCACCCCCGGAGCTGCCCTCGGCTGGCAGCGGGCACGGGGAGCATCCCAGCTCCCCGAGATGCTGGGGAGCAGCTCCCTTGGGATGCTGGGCTGCCGAGCCAAGAGAGCAGGTGCCCGCTCCGCCTGCCAGCTCCTGGTGTGCTCTGAATGAGCTGCTCTTTGCTGTGATTCATTAATCACTCAGCGCTCAGGAAGGAAACTCGGAGCTCTACACCCAACATCTCCCCGAGTCTTACTCAGTGCTGTGCTCAATAAAGGATTGCCAGCAGATGTTCACGGGCCGGGAGAGAAACTCGGGGTGCAGAGGGAGGGGATTGCACAGAGGGCTGGCATGCAGGGATGAAAACCAAAAGGCCCCTGGGCACTGAGGGGTCACTGAGCCCCAAAACACCGGCCCTGGAAGCAACCAGCACCTCGGGGTGCTAAAGGCACCCACAAACATCCACGTGTTGCTGAATCACCTCCAGCAACGCAGAGCCCCCCGGGATGATGCTGTGGGACAGCAGGGAGCCACAGCAGAGCTGGCATCCTGCAGAGAGCCACCAAAGCAAGGCCACTGCTGCTGCGGGCTGGCACAAAGGGACAGCCAGGGACAGCCAGGACAGCCACCCTGTCCTTCCTGCCGAGTGCAGGGCTGTGTTCCCCGGAGAGGGAGGCGTTTGCTCAGGCAGCAGAACCAGCCCAGCTGCCAGCCTGGCCGGGAGCAGCTCCAGCTCCAGCTCCAGCTCCAGCCCCAGCCCCAGCCCCAGCCCCAGCCCCAGCTCCAGCCCCAGCTCCAGCTCCAGCTCCAGCTCCAGCTCCAGCTCCAGCCCCAGCTCCAGCTCCAGCAGCGATGCCGTGGCTCAAGGAGAGCCCTCTGCCCTGGCAGCCGCTGCAGAGGCCACCAAAAAAGCTTGGAAAAGCCCAGAAAAGCTTCTCCCGGTGCCCTTCAGCTGCCAGCCCGAGCCCCCAGGGCACAGGGATGCTGCCGGCCCGGTGGTGCCGCGGTGCAGAGACAGGCTGGGAAGGGCACGGGCCGTTCCCAACCCCTGCAAACATTTGGGAACCACCCCAGCTGGGCCAAAACCTTGGGGAGCGGCGCCGCTGGTTCCCCCCACCCCACCCCGGTGGTGCTGCGTGGCACCCCGAAAGCAAACTTCTCACCGAGGAGGGATGCGCCGGGAGGGATGGAGCGGCAGCTCCCCCGGGGGTCCCCAGCATCCCCGGTGACTGTGCCCCCATCCCGTTACCCCTCCGGGGGTCCCCATCATCCCCGTTACCCCTCCGGTGTGCCCCCATCCCGTTACCCCTCCGGGGGTCCCCATCATCCCCGTTACCCCTCCGGTGTGCCCCCATCCCGTTACCCCTCCGCTCCCCCTCCTCCCGCGGGTCCGAGCGCCCCGGCCCTGCGGGAAGAGGGACAGCGGGAGGGAGAGGAGGAAGAGGAAGAGGAAGAGCAGAGGAGGTGCGGGCGGCAGGGCCGTGCCCCGGGCGGTACTCACGGCTCCGGGGCGGCCACGGCCCGAGCCGGGGGATGCTGCGGGCCGCCGCTTCCCCCCGCGGCGCGGCCGC